>NC_041383.1:264196100-264196931 GCF_002162155.2 Triticum dicoccoides | reverse complement strand
GCTACATACTTCCTGTATCGGTCAATCTTCCTCTCCTAACCACCTAAGGAAGCTATCGGTTTCCAACACACGTTCATTCTTTCTCTCCATGTTTCGATCTCTAAGTCTCTCAACTATACAACCCCTTTTTCCACTCTGTTACCAAATGTATTTACCTCACACACCCGCCATTGCACCCCATGCCGAGCTCTCTCTCTCTATCCCTCTCCCTCTCACCCTCTCGCGCTAAATACATGCATTGCCTATCTAGCCCCCTCCCCCAACCTCTTGTGTGCACGCACGCACGTTATCTATCTAGGTCACTCCCTCGAGACTGTCTCACTCTTTCTTCCGCACGGCGGGCCACACTTGCTCAATCTCGCTCTCTTTATCTGAGTCTTGTTTAACCTCGTTTTCTTTCACACACAAATGATATATCACCCTGTTCGGGCCTCGATCGACACACTCTATACTCTCTCATGTAGATTGTCTATCTAGGTCAGTCCATCCAAGCCGCCCCCACTCTTTCGACCTTATGGTGGGCCACGCTCGCTCAATCTCTCTCTCTCTCTCTCTCTCTCTATATATATATATATATATATATATATATATATATATCCCTCTCTCTCTCTCTCTTTGTATGTCTCGATTGACCTCGCTCTTTATCGGACAAAAATGATATATCACCATGTTTGAGCCCAATTTAACCTATTCACATTGTATACTCTCTCACGCACATTGTCTATCTAGGTCACTCTCTCCAACCCATCTCACTCTTTCGATCGCACGACGACCCTATGTGATCGATTGACCTTGCTTCCTCCCATGCACAAAATATATCTACACGTCTGT
>NC_041383.1:264131948-264195768 GCF_002162155.2 Triticum dicoccoides | reverse complement strand
GAATGTCGGACCACACTCACTTTGTCTCTCTATCTATATGTCTCTCGATTGACTTCGCTTTCTCACGCCGTATCTTCCATGCATTGAAGCTACCTCTCCATCCCTCGCAAAGTCGGAGCTATTTACATTGCGAGGGGCACTCGAACCTTGGATTAATTTGTGTAGGCATTTATTCCGATCGGTTTAGATTATATTTTTGTAGCATTCGGCCCACAACTACTCCAAACACCGTTGCAACCCCCGCAACTCCCCTAGTTGATTTCCTTCTGGCTCGGTCATTGCTCTCTCGCACGTCCTTTCTCGCCTTCAACGTCGCACACTGGTATTATTGCAAAAAACTCTGTTATTCTCTTTAATTATTATAAATAAGCTACAAAACTACACACCGATAGTCCACTTGGAACGGAACAAATTTTGACCCACTAATTGAAGTGCTACAAACTACACACCGAGGGGCCCACATGTCATGAAACAAATTTGGACCCATATACAAATTAAAAAACAAAGGACGAGGATCGAACATGCGACCAGGGCATTCAAGCCGCACGTCAATAGGCAACATACGTAGAACAACAATGTTTGTTGTACCCCCCTTTGTTCACGTAATGTTTTTATATTACCACAGCCTATTTAATGGATAACATGTAATATTATTTTTAGTACTATTGGCCTTTACTTACCGGTGGGTTGCATGTGTGCTCTCTCTCTCCTCCCCTTCTGCATTTAGACGCACGGGCAAACACGAAGAACTCGCGGGCGATGTTGCTGTTGACCATATCCGGACGCGTTCATAAGTTACGGCACCAGTTTCACGTACTAGCAGCACTAGTCAGTGTGTACGTGCAATGCACGTTAATTTGGAAGTATATTAAGTGCATGCGGATATTAAGTAGGATATTATTTGCGTGTTATTATGTGATTAGCACTATTTTTGGCATGAAATTAACTACACGCTAAACGTGTTGAGCGCTCGACATTGAAGCAGTCTAGGTCGTTGGATGACAAGGAATACATGTGGCTTGATGATGTTTTATATTTAATTTGATACGGCTCTAGCAGAACATTCAATCGATCAAACCATAGATTTCGTTCAGTCTGACTCCGACTTTAAATTATAAAACGATCGATATAAAATAAACGGAAATGATAAACGTTCGGATTTTAAGCATGGCAATCCGAATGTTTTTCATGGCAAATTTAGATTACGCGGCGGCGGCGGGGGCGTCTTGCGGTGGGAAGCGGCTCCTCTGCGTGCTCTTTGTGTCGTCGGGCCACTGACCGACGGTGACGGCGGCGTCTTGCGTTGTTGTTGGCGTACTCCTGAATGTTGGCCTAGCTTCAAGGAAGGCCAAAATGTTCTGGACTATGGAGCGAGTCAACTGGCGGGAGGAGGCGACTAGCGTTGGTGCAAGGAAGCGGTCGACAGCGGCCATCCATGCCACTGAGGGGGGCACTGGCACCCGCGGGGACAGGTGCTGTCAATGGCGCGGCGGAGACATTCATGTGCACGGGCACCGGCACGGGCGTGCACGTCAGTGCACGCGCAGACGGATGCGCTGGCAGGTGCACGGGCATCGACACGGGCGTGCGCGTTAGTGCACGCGTAGGCGCATGAGCTGGCATGTGCACGGGCGCGTGAAAGTCAGCGGGGACCTCGTGGAACCCCGTGGCATCAAGCTCGGTGACAATGTGCGGCTCCCAGCCCATCAATGCAACGAGGATGGGCGCTGGCGCAGTCGGGGCGACGGGAGCCAGAATGGGAGTGGGGACAGGCGCGACATCTTCCCGCAAGGCCAGTTCAAGCTCGTCCGAAAGCGCCTTATGTCTTGAGACTCCGACTGGGTGTCTTCCTCGGGAAACTGAAGACTAAGGGCAGACCATCGTGATGCGGCATGGCATACATTTAGGTCAGGCTAGTTGGAGGTAGATGACAGGAGAATTGGAGAGGAAGAGAGAAGATTGTAGCGATACCGGGTGCGGGGTTGATTTTAAACTGTGGCGTCGGCGACATTAAAAGTGGGAGCAGTTGAGACGAAGGTGGGTGGCGGAGCCTGGTCAAAGGGCTCGCCTCCCGGTGAGCCTGCACAGCGATCTGCTCGCACGCTCCCTGTCAGCCGGTGCAGCCGTCTGCTCGCATGCCTCCCGTTAACTCACACGCTTGCTCGGACGGCACGTGCCGATGAGAAGTGGGACTCGTGGCGGCACGTAAACGCCCATGGTTTCAATAGTGAAAGTGTTCGCCTTAACGTGACAGGTCTTTGTTCCAAAATACCTTGGCTCTTCATTTGTGAAACTTGTCATAAGCAGCTTGTCTCAAATTGAAGAAAAAAATTACGAAGTAATATTTGTGCCATATCACATGACCATGCTCAGTTTCAAGAATTTATGGTCACTTTTGGATATTCTGAAATTTAAGATCCAGGATTTGAAACAATATCATAACCTGCATCATGCAATAAATTTTCAAGCCATACATCTGTCTTGTTGTATTTCTTAAGAAAGGATTTGGTCAAACATTTTGCTTAGTTAGACTTGAGACAAGTTATATATGCAGAGTAAAAGGATAATCCCTCCATACCAGTGCATTGCCTGATATATTAACTCAGGTACTAGGCACGAACAAACAGGCTCAATTCTGTGCTCATCTTGGTGTAGTAGTAGTAGTAGTAGTACTAGGCAATGTAGTTGACAGGTGACCTTGGCAAGCGACGACCGAGGGAATTGAACCGTGCTCGTCACGGTAGGTAACGTTGTCTAGTTACTAAAGCATCCCTCCATTGTTCATCGGTAGTAATTATGGACCGGGGACATGAAGGGAATTTCCTAGGGCTAGAATTTTGGTCGCCAGATATTTCGACTCGAAACACTGAGGCTCGACTGGTTGGGGTTGCCTAATGTGCGTACCACGCACGCCACCGAAGGACACGAGCCCGGTTTTTTTAATTTTTTTTAATTCTTTTAGGATCAACATGAGCTAAGGTCTGGCTGGTAGGCCGTTGGGTCCTACCATTCGAGAATACGAAAGGAAGCTTTTAAATTGTCAAACGAATCTATGTGTATTACAATGCCCGTATTTTCCTTGCAAATACTAATCTCAACGTGGTAATTGATTTATGACGAGTTGTTGAATTAGAGTGAGTTTGTGATATAGTGATCTCAACATGGATTTCACATTTCATGGTATCCCTAGTAAGGTTTTCTATGCAAATTCAAATTTAAAAGATGAATAATATGGAGGTGAGAAAACTTTGTATGTATCAAGCATATGACCACACACACACACACACAGAGAGAGAGAGAGAGAGACACGCACGAACACAACAACAATCCAATAAGTATAGTGCATCTATTTTTCCAAACCATGCATGTATGACACGAATTCAAAAATACTCCTTCTATTCCAAAATATTAGTCTTTTAGAGAGTTCAACAAGTGACTACATACGGAGCAAAATGAGTGAATCTAGACTCTAAAATATGTCTATATACATCTGTATGTGCCAGTCCATTTGAAATCTCTAAAAAGACTAATATTTAGGAACGAAGGGAGTAAAATGTAAGACATGCATGGTCCTCATTTCAATATTTAAAATGAACATGAAACTGAAACATGAATATTAAGTCTAGTACTATAGTACATGCAAATGTTGCGGAGCTATGATTGTCGGGGGTCAACCCCTTGACCTTAGATAAAATTGTGAAGCTATATTTAGGGTTGTTTAGATTATATTTGTCCCCACCCTCCCAACCACCGATTGGTTTTGCACCCCCACCCCTCCTCCTCGGGAGAATATCATGTGCCCCCATACCTTAGATGCTATATGCCGATATTAGTTGCTTGGAGCTTGTAGATCTGAGATATAGCAGCTCACATGATGTCTTAATATTTTTACAGGAAACCTTGATGAGTTTGAGAATTGCACACAATTTGTACAAAAACTACTCAGATGCCCTTGGATCCCATATCCAACGACCTCGAAGCTCATATCACCGTAATATCTAAGATGAAGGAGGACATCATATTCTCCTGTATGTAAGAATATCATGTGCTACCACACCTTAGATGCTTTGGTGATACAAGCTCTTCGAAGCCGTTGGATTTGTGACCCAACACCTCCTCGGTGGTTCAAATGGTTTTTTGCAGAAAAGCCCCCAAAGAGTTCAGCCACTGCTTACAAGCACAAAGACTGCTCAGATGCCATTGGATCTCAGATCAAACGACCTCAAAGATCGTATCACCGTAGCATCCAAGCTGCGATAGCACCTTATGTTTTCTCGTACGGGAGAATATGAGGTGCTCCCGCACCGTAGATTCTGTGGTGATATGAGTTCACTGAGACCTAACGGCCCACAGTAGGAGGTTTGAATGTTTATGCAATATAACGCTGAGAGAGTTTGGGAAATGCGCAGAAAGTACAAGTACTAGGGATGTGCCATCTGATCAGTGATCATGCGACCTAGATGCTCATATCACCATAGAGGGTAATTAAGCTATGGGGAGCACCTAATATGAGCAACGGGGAGCCTTTGCATCGAAGGTGCAGCAGCACACATGATAACTCACAAGTGTAGGGGATCGCAACATCTTTCGAGGGTAAAGTATTCAACCCAAATTTATTGATTCGACACAAGGGGAGCCAAAGAATATTATTGAGTATTAGTAGTTGAGTTGTCAATTTAACCACACCTGGATAACTTAGTATCTGCAACAAGGTATTTAGTAGCAAAGTAGTATGATAATAAAGGTAATAGTGGCAAAAGTAAAGATAATAGGTTTGTTGTAATTGTAATGGTAGCAACGGAAAAGTAAATAAGCGAAGCACAATATGCGAAAAGCTTGTAGGCATTGGATCAGTGATGGATAATTATGTCGGATGCGATTCCTCATGTAATAGCTATAACATATGGTGACACAGAACTAGCTCCAGTTCATCAATGTAATGTAGGCATGTATTCCAAATATAGTCATACGTGCTTATGGAAAAGAACTTGCATGACATCTTTTGTCCTACCCTCCCGTGGCAGCGGGGTCCTAGCGGAAACTAAGGGATATTAAGGCCTCCTTCTAATAGAGAACCGGAACAAAGCATTAGCACATAGTGAATACATGAACTCCTCAAACTATGGTCATCACCGAGAAGTATCCCGATTATTGTCACTTCGGGGTTGTCTGATCATAACACATAATAGGTGACTATAGACTTGCAAGATAGGATCAAGAACACACATATATTCATGAAAACATAATAGGTTCAGATCTGAAATCATGGCACTCGGGCCCTAATGACAAGCATTAAGCATAGCAAAGTCATAGCAGCATCAATCTCAGAACATAGTGGATACTAGGGATCAAACTCTAACAAAACTAACTTGATTACATGGTAAATCTCATCCAAACCATCATCGTCCAGCAAGCCTACGATGGAATTACTCACGCACGGCGGTGAGCATCATGAAATTGGTGATGGAGGATGGTTGATGATGACGACGGCGACGAATCCCCCTCTCCGGAGCCCCGAACAGACTCCAGATCAGCCCTCCCGAGAGAGATTAGGGCTTGGCGGCGGCTCCGTATCGTAAAACGCGACGAAACTTTCTCTCTGATTTTTTTCTCTGCGAGACGGAATATATGGAGTTGGAGTTGAGGTTGGTGGAGCCTCAGGGGGCCCACGAGACAGGGGGCGCGCTTGGGGGGGTGGGCGCGCCCCCCACCCTCGTGGTCAGGGTGTGGTACCCCTGGTCTTGATTCTTTCGCCAATATTTTTATATTTTCCGAAACTTGCCTCCGTGGATTTCAGGTCATTCCGAGAACTTTTGTTTTCTACACATAAAACAACATCATGGCAGTTCTGCTGAAAACAGCGTCAGTCCGGGTTAGTTTCATTCAAATCATGCAAGTTAGAGTCCAAAACAAGGGCAAAAGTATTTGGAAAAGTAGATACGTTGGAGACGTATCAACTCCCCCAAGCTTAAACCTTTGCTTGTCCTCAAGCAATTCAGTTGATAAACTGAAAGTGATAAAGAAAAAAATTACAAACTCTGTTTGCTCTTGTTGTTGTAAACATGCAAAGCCAGCATTCAGGTTTCAGCAAATAATATGAACTAACCATACTCACAATAACACCTCGGTCTCACAATTACTCATATGAATGGCATAATCAGCTAGTGAGCCATAATAATAAAACTCGGATGACAAAACTTTCTCAAAACAATCATAACATGATATAACAAAATGGTATCTCGCTAGCCCTTTCTGAGACCGCAAAACATAAATGCAGAGCAGCTTTAAAGATCAAGGACTGACTAGACATTGTAATTCATGGTAAAAGAGATCTAGTCAAGTCATACCCAATATAAACCAATAGTAATGAATGCAAATGACAGTGTGCTCTCCAGCGGGTGCTTTTTAATAAGAAGGTGATGACTCAACATCAAAGTAAATAGATAGGCCCTTCGCAGAGGGAAGCAAGGATTTGTAGAGGTGCCAGAGCTCGATTTTAAAATAGAGATTGAATAACATTTTGAGCGGCATACTTTCAATGTCAACGCAACAACTATGAGATGGTTGTATCTTCCATACTACATGCATTATAGGCAGTTCCCAAACAGAATGGTAAAAGTTTATACTCCCCCACCACCAACAAGCATCAATCCATGGCTTGCTCGAAACAACGAGTGCCTCCAACTAATGACAACCCTGGGGGAGTTTTGTTTAATTATATTGATTTGCTTTGATCTTTTTGGATCATGGGACTAGGCATCCCGGTTACCGGCCCTTTCTCGTGAATGAGGAGCGGAGTCCACTCCTCTTGAGAATAACCCACCTAGCGTGGAAGATATAGGCAGCCCTAGTTGAAACATGAGCTGCTCGAGCATACAAAACAGAATTTCATTTGAAGGTTTGGAGTTTGGCACATACAAATTTACTTGGAGCGGCAGGTAAATACCGCATATAGGAAGGTATGGTGGACTCATATGGAACAACTTTGGGGTTTAAGGAGTTTGGATGCACAAGCAGTATTCCCGCTTAGTACAGGTGAAGGCTAGCAAAAGACTGGGAAGTGACCAACTGAGAGAGCGACAACAGTCATAAACATGCATTAAAATTAATTCACAACGAGTACAAGCATGAGTAGGATATAATCTACCATGAACATAAATATCATGAAGGCTATGTTGATTTGTTTCAACTACATGCGTGAACATGTGCCAAGTCGAGTCACTCAATTCATTCAAAGGAGGATACCATCCCATCATACCACATCATAATCATTCTAATAGCATGTTGGCACGCAAGGTAAACCATTATAACTCATAGCTAATCAAGCATGGCACAAGCAACTATAATCTCTAAATGTCATTGCAAATATGTTTACTTCATAATAAGCTGAATCAGGAACGATGAACTCATCATATTTACAAAAGCAAGAGAGGTCGAGTTCATACCGGCTTTTCTCATCTCAATCAATCCATCATATATCATCATTATTGCCTTTCACTTGCACGACCGAACGATGTGTATAATAATAATAGTGCACGTGCATTGGACTAAGCTGGAATCTGCAAGCATTCAACTCAAGAGAGAAGACAAAGTAATATGGGCTCTAAGTTAAATAAACAATCATGCATATGAGAGCCACTAAACATTTTCAATATGGTCTTCTACTCTCGACCCCCAAAGGAAAGAAAAGAAAATAAAACTATTTACATGGGAAAGCTCCCAACAAGCAAGAAGAAGAACGAGAAATCTTTTTGAGTTTTCATTTTAATTTCTACTACAAGCATGGAAATTAAACTAACTAATTTTTTTGGTTTTTCTTAAGGTTTATCAAACTCACAAGAAGAAAGCGAGAAAAAGGAAATAAACTAGCATGGATAATACAACGAAAGAGTATGAGCACCGACGACTAGAATAGTGTGTGGACATGAATGTAAAGTCGGTGAGAAATACGTACTCCCCCAAGCTTAGGCTTTTGGACTAAGTTGGTCTAATGCCAAGGGTAGCCTAGCTGATATCCGTAGTTGTAACTGGGGTCGTACTGAGATGTAGCAGCAAATGCCTCCTGAGCTGCGGCATGCTGGCGAGCCGCCTCCGCTCTCCCCTCGTGTTTAGCTGCTTCCTCCCTGGTAACAACATATCTTCCTTTTGCCTGATAATCAAAAAGGGAAGGAGCAGGAATAGTAACATGGACAGTGCTACGTCTGTCATAGATTAGTCGATACTGGAGGAATTGTTCATTCCTCTTAAGAAAATGATGTTGAACCACAGCGCCATAGTCTAAATAAGAAGGAGGCAACATCATATCCCCCTCTCGTGGGGCTATACCAAGATAATTTGCCACACGGGTCGCATAAATTCCTCCAAATAAATCTCCAGCTCTACCATTATTATGCAACCTACGTGCAACTATTGCCCCCAAGTTATAATCTTTATTACCTAACACGGCACTCTTGAGGACACAAAGATCAGGGACACACATATGACATGCTTCATCTTTACCGTTAATGCATCTACGAATGAAGAGAGCAAAATAAGGTATAGCAGGAAAATGAATGCTCCCTATGGTAGCTTGTGCAATATCCCTAGATTCTCCCACGGTAATACTAGCAAGGAAATCTCTAAATTCAAATTTGTGGGGATCATTAGTATTGCCCCACTATGGAAGTTTGCAAGCAGTTGTAAAATCCTCTAAGTCCATGGTATAAGATGTATCATAAATATTAAATAGGACACTCGGAGAATTACGCGTACATTTATATTTAAACCTTCGCACAAATGAATCAGTTAATTGATAGTACTAAGGACACTTATCTTGTAAGAAGTCCTACAGATCAGCATTATGCACAACGCGTCAAATTCCTCCTTAAAGCCTGCTTCGACCATAAAATCATCGGAGGGCCACTCACAAGCTCGTACTTATGCGTCCCTCGGTAATTCAATGTCTTGCTCACGTATAGCAATCCTGGGTCCTTTCTTTACCGAGGGACCACCTTGGTACATTCTCCTAGACATAATTCTTTTTCTGAAAAATTTCTGAAATTTTAGTAACTTCAAAATAAAAATGAATAAAACTAAACAAGATTGATAGCAACTACTCCTACAAGTGCCTAGAGCCTATATCATGCATTAGAATTACTTGGGACCTCATAAATTTAACATGCAAGCTCAAGAACATGGTCACCTATGTAGCAAAAATTTGCAATGAATAAAGCACTAGAACAAAAACTAATTGGACCAATGGAGGAGTCACATGCCAAGCAACAATCTCCCAAAGAAGTTTTGTGAATGGAGCTTTGAGCAAGGAGATCGAAAATCGCAGCGAAAAGAGCTAGAACTCATGCTTGAGCTGGATGGGGATTTTTTTGGGAAGAAGATGGAGTGTGTGGGTGCTGGCATAAGTGGAGAGGGGCCACCAGGGACCCATGAGACAGGGGGCGTGCCCAGGGGGTGTGGGCGCACCCTCCACCCTCGTGGCCTGGTGCTTGCCCCTCCTGCAGTGATTTTAGTGCCTAAAATCCTCAAATATTCCATAAAAATCATACTAATTTGCAGGGCATTTGGAGCACTTTTATTTTCGGGCTTTTTTTATTGCACGGATAATTCAGAAAACAGACAGATAATACTATTTTGCTTTATTTATTCTAAATAACAAAAAGTAAAAAGAGGGTACAGAAGGTTGTGCCTTCTAGTTTCATCCATCTCATGATCATCAAAATGAATCCACTAACAAGGTTGATCAAGTCTTGTTAATAAACTCATTCCGAATAACACGGAACCGGAGAAATTTCGAATAACACTAACTTACCTCAACGGGGATATGAACATCCCCAATAATAGAATATCATACTTTTCTTGATAGTAGGAAGAGGAAATTCAAAACCTCCAATAATGATAGTTGGAACTTTTTCAATAGAATTGATGCTATGAACTTGAGATTGTTTCCTCGAAAAGTGTACCGTATGCTCATTACCATTAACATGAAAAGTGACATTGCCTTTATTGCAATCAATAACAGCCGCTGCAGTATTCAAAAAAGGTCTACCAAGGATAATCGACATACTATCGTCCTCGGGAATATCAAGAATAACAAAGCCCATTAAAATAGTGACATTTGCAACCACAATAGGCACATCCTCACAAATACCGACAGGTATAGCAGTTGATTTGTCAGCCATTTGCAAAGATATTTCAGTAGGTGTCAACTTATTCAATTCAAGTCTACGATATAAAGAGAGAGGCATAAAACTAACACCGGCTCCAAGATCACATAAAGCAGTTTTAACATGGTTTCTTTTAATGGAGCATGGTATAGTTGGTACCCCTGGATCTCCAAGTTTCTTTGGTATTCCACCCTTAAAAGTGTAATTAGCAAGCATGGTGGAAATTTTAGCTTCGGGTATCTTTCTTTTATTTGTAATGATATCCTTCATATACTTAGCATAAGGATTTACTTTAAGCATATCAGTTAAGCGCATACGTAAGAAAATAGGTCTAATCATTTCAGCAAAGCGCTCAAAATCCTCATCATCCTTTGTCTTGGATGGTTTAGGAGGAAAGGGCATGGGTTTCTGAACCCATGGTTCTCTTTCTCTACCGTGCTTCCTAGCAACAAAATCTCTCTTATCATAACATTGATTCTTTGATTGTGGGTTATCAACATCAACAGCAGGTTCAATCTCTACATCATTATTTTTGCTAGGTTGAGCATCAACATGAACATTATCATTAACATTATCACTAGGTTCATGTTCATCACCTGATTGTGTTTCAGCATCAGAGATGGAAATATCATTGGGATTCTCAGGTGTGTCCACAACAGATTCACTAAAAGCATGCAAAGTCCTATCGTTTTTCTTTTTCTTCTTTTTAGAAGAACTAGGTGCCACTAAATTATTTCTCTGAGAATCTTGCTCGATTATCTTAGGGTGGCCTTCGGGATACAAAGGTTCCTGAGTCATTCTACCAGTTCTAGTAGCCACTCTAACAGCAAAGTCATGTTTATTATTTAATTCATCAAGCAAATCATTTTGAGCTTTAAGTACTTGCTCAGCTTGAGTGGCAACCATAGAAGCATACTTGCTAATGAGTTTAATTTCACCTTTAACTCTAGCCATATAATCACTCAAGCGTCCTATCTTGAAAGCATTATTCTATGACTCTCTACCAACATAATCATTAAAACTTTCTTGTCTAGCCATAAAGTCATCAAATTCATCTAAGCATGGGCTATGAAATTTAGTAGAGGGAATTTCAATTTTATCATATCTATAGAGAGAATTTACCTTTACTACCTGTGTCGGGTTATCAAGACAATGTGGTTCTTCGACAGGCGGTATATTAACACCATGTATTTCTTCAATAGGTGGTAAATTCTTAACATCTTTAGCTTTAATACCTTTTTCTTTCATTGATTTCTTTGCCTCTTGCATATCTTCAAGACTGAGAAATAGAACGCCCCTCTTCTTCGGAGTGGGTTTAGGAATAGGCTCAGGAGTTGGCTCAATTGGCTCATGAATTGGCTCAGGGAGAGTCCAATTATTTTCGTTAGTCAACATATTATTCAATAGTAATTCAGCTTCATCGACTATTCTTTCCCTGAAAACACAGCCAGCACAACTATCCAAGTAGTCCTTGGAAGCATCGGTTAGTCCATTATAAAAGATATCAAGTATTTCATTTTTCTTAAGAGGATGATCAGGCAAAGCGTTAAGTAATCGGAGAAGCCTCCCCCAAGCTTGTGGGAGACTCTCTTCTTTGATTTGCACAAAATTATATATTTCTCGCAAGGCAGCTTGTTTCTTATGAGCAGGGAAATACTTAGCAGAGAAGTAATAAATCATATCCTAGGGACTACGCACACAACCAGGAGCAAGAGAATTAAACCAAGTCTTAGCATCACCCTTTAATGAGAACGGAAATATCTTAAGGATATAATAATAGCAAGACTTCTCATCATTAGTAAACAGGGTGGCTATATCATTTAACTTGGTAAGATGTGCCACAATAGTTTCAGATTCAAGGCCATAAAAAGGATCAGATTCAACCAAAGTAATAATCTCAGGATCAATAGAGAATTCATAATCCTTATCAGTAACACAGATAGGTGAAGTAGCAAAAGCAGGGTCAGGTTTCATTCTAGCATTAAGGGATTGCTACTTCCATTTAGCTAATAACTTTTTAAGATCATATCTATCTTTGAAAGCAAAATTAGCTCTAGCAGCTTCCTCATTCATAACATAACCCTCAGGAACAATAGGTAGTTCATAATCAGGGGGAGAACTTTTATCATCACTATCATCAATAATAGCATCTTCAATAATTTCATTCTCTCTAACCCTAGCAAGTTGTTCATCAAGAAATTCACCTAATGGCAAAGTAGTATCACACACAGAAGTAGTTTCATCATAAGTATCATGCATAGCAGAAGTGGCATCATCAATAACATGCGACATATCAGAATTCATAGCAGTAGAAGGTTTAGGTGTCGCAAGCTTACTAATAACAGAAGGAGAATCTAGTGCGGAGCTAGATGGCAGTTCCTTAGTTCCCCTCGTGGTTGAGGGCAAAATCTTGGTTCTTTCGTCTTTCAAGTTCTTCATAGTGATCAACAGATATAAATCCCAAGTGACTCAAAGAATAGAGCTATGCTCCCCGGCAACGGCGCCAGAAATTAGACTTTATAACCCACAAGTGTAGGGGATCGCAACATATTTCGAGGGTAAAGTATTCAACCCAAATTTATTGATTCGACACAAGGGGAGCCAAAGAATATTATTGAGTATTAGCAGTTGAGTTGTCAATTCAACCACACCAGGATGACTTAGTATCTGCAGCAAGGTATTTAGTAGCAATGTAGTATGATAATAAAGGTAACAGTGGCAAAAGTAAAGATAATACTTTGTAGTAATTGTAACAGTAGCAACGAAAAAGTAAATAAGCAAAGCACAATATGCGAAAAGCTTGTAGGCATTGGATCAGTGATGGATAATTATGTCGGATGTGATTCCTCATGTTATAGCTATAACATAGGGTGACACGAAACTAGCTCCAGTTCATTAATGTAATGTAGGCATGTATTCCGAATATAGTCATACGTGCTTATGGAAAAGAACTTGCATGACATCTTTTGTCCTACCCTCCCGTGGCAGCGGGGTCCTAGCAGAAACTAAGGGATATTAAGGCCTCCTTTTAATAGAGAACCGGAACAAAGCATTAGCACATAGTGAATAATGAACTCCTCAAACTATGGTCATCACCAAGAAGTATCCCGGTTATTGTCACTTCGGGGTTGTCGGATCATAACACATAATAGGTGACTATAGACTTGCAAGATAGGATCAAGAACACAAATATATTCATGAAAACATAATAGGTTCAGATCTGAAATCATGGCACTCAGGCCCTAGTAAAAAGCATTAAGCATAACAAAGTCATAGCAACATCAATCTCAGAACATAGTGGATACTAGGGATCAAACCCTAACAAAACTAACTTGATTACATGGTAAATCTCATCCAACCCATCACCGTCCAGTAAGCCTATGATGGAATTACTCATGCACGGCGGTGAGCATCATGAAATTGGTGATGGAGGATGGTTGATGATGACGACGGCGACGAATCCCCCTCTCCGGAGCCCCGAACGGACTCCAGATCAGCCCTCCCAAGAGAGATTAGGGCTTGGTGGCGGCTCCGCATCATAAAACACGACGAAACTTTCTCTCTGATTTTTTTCTCCGCGAGACGGAATATATGGAGTTGGAGTTGAGGTCGGTGGAGCCTCAGGGGGCCCACAAGACAGGGGGCGCGCCCAGGGGGGTGGGCGCGCCCCCCACCCTCGTGGACAGGGTGTGGGCCCCCTGGTCTTGATTCTTTCGCCAGTATTTTTTTATATTTTCCAAAACTTTCCTCCGTGGATTTTCAGGTCATTTTGAGAACTTTTGTTTTCTACACATAAAACAACATCATGGCAGTTCTGCTGAAAGCAGCGTCAGTCCGGGTTAGTTTCATTCAAATCATGCAAGTTAGAGTCCAAAACAAGGGCAAAAGTGTTTGGAAAAGTAGATACATTGGAGATGTATCAACACACGAGGCCTGAATGTTTTATTTGCAAAAAAACCATTGGAGATTTTGTAAATTGCGCATAATTACAAAGACTACTCCCAAGCCATTGGATCTCACTTCCAACGGTGTAAAAACTCGTATCACCATAGCATCTAAGCTGCGGGGTGGATGTGATATTCTATGCCGCTGTCATTTTTGTTCGTAAACTTGCAAAATACGTGTAACTCATGCCGTTACTTGTCTAACCGCGCAAAGTGTTTGTTTAAAAAAATTATCCTACACTCAAATATCGGAACAACACACGGGGTTCCCACTTGTCATTAATCAAATTTGGACCTAAAACTAACAAATCTAAAGACGAGATTCGAACTGGTAACCTGGACTACAAAGCGTAAGTCGATAGCCTGAAACAACAACGGTTGTTGGCTTTGTCCCATAACTTGATTTTATACAGTATTACGTTGAGTAGAGTAGAGGGAGTGCCTCGTCAACACGTGCATGACCGTTGACTCACTTACTGGTGGGTCCCAGGTCTGCGATCTCAATCTCTCTTCTCTCCATCGTCTAACCTTTGCACGGGCACACACGAAGAGAGGCGCTAGCTTGCCGTGGTGTTATTACAACTAAAAAAATCTTGGAAAATAGAAGAATCGCCTAGAACAAGAGACGTTGTGGCTGGTCGAGACGGAGCTAACCACACCTATCCTCCGTGCCACATTAGCATGATAAAGCTGTGTGGCTAGTGGGGTATTTTCGACCGAGTGGCTTGGTCCCGAGGTCGAACCATAGGTACTACGTCAGATACAATATATTTTTACACGCACATTTTTCCTCCGTGCCGAGACGTGGCACACCCTACCACGCGGTTTCGGGGTCCTCCCGGGTGGTGCACGCATATATTCTTCTTCACGTGGGACGCCCTACCGCGTGTTTTCCGGGTCCTCCTGAGTCGTAGCGCCGAAGAAAGTAAATGAGTTATCAAATCGCGAAAGACCACCTTTCCCGCAGAGTACATCAGTGAAGCACGGTGGCTAGCTAGTTGGGCTAGTTCGACCGATTAGCTAGGCCGCCGCCACATTTGTTTTTTCACCCCTTTTTTATCTACTTGCCGGCAGGTAAATTTAAATATCCACCGCGGTGTTGCTCTGGTGTTTGGGTGCGGCAGGATTTTTAATTTTTTTGATTGACAAGAGCAGGCGTGGTAGGATTTTTAATTTTTTTGATTGACGGGAGCAGGCGCGGCAGCAATTAGTCATGATGACTCCGCCTATAAAACCCACTGCTCCTTGTTGTGAGAAGTCGTCGAAAGGTGTTTTACCATGGTGAAAACCAAAAGATTCCCTGCTCCTCGGCTGGCTCCCTCCGCCTTCCCGTAGATTGCATTTCCTTTCAGCCGTTTCGCGCCCTTTGATTCCTCTTCCCATTGCTTCTACCTGGTGCCATGGCGGCGCAACAGATCACGGAGTCCAAGGTGAGGCGCCTGACACAGGAGCTCTAGGCCAAGGATGCGGAGCTCAGGGCCAAGGAAGTGGAGCTCCGTGAGCTGAAGGAGGAGAGGAGTGACATGCTCCTCCGTTATGTGCGGGAGTTCACGGAGCTTCAAAAGCGGCAGGCGTCCACCACAAAGATTCTCGAGGCGTCGGCGGCGTTGCTGCAGAAAGCGGGAGATACGATAGGCTGTCAGGGGAGCCGGCTGGAGCACGAGCAGACCGATCGTGACGAGGTCCAGGATCGCCTCAGCCACTTGGTGAACCAAGTTGCCACGCACGTGTTGCGGCTGCGCGATGCCTACCGTCGTGCTAGCGCGACCATGCCAGCCGTCGGGCTAAACCCGTTCGACCACCCGGTCGACTTCAACGAGTTGCGGCTTCCTGACCTGGTCTCCTTCTTCACCTATATCTCCGAGGAGCTGAGCCGTCTCCGTGCGATGGTGGGGGATGAGCTGGACAAGGAGGGGTTGCAGGCTGCTGTCACTGTCGCCGGGCAAATCCTTTCAGGGCTCCGTCACCAGAATCCATTAGTGCCATTGGACCCCGTCTTTGACGAGCTGGCTCCCGTCGATCGGGAGCGGGCTCTGCGGGCGGTTGCACCCTGCATCACCAACATCGTGCGCCTTGAGAAGCCGAGGGACTTCGATGGTTTTTAGGCGCCCTCTATATGGGCATGTCCATGTCTCTATGCAACATGACCGTTGGATCAAACTCAAACGATGCAGATCAGTCACTATAGCACAAAGCGTGTGGGTGTGTTTGGTTGCATTCTCATCTCAATATAGTTGTTTCCTCTTCGTGTATTTGTGTTAACCTACTAGTGTGGACTCATGCACCCTTCATGCACTCTGCCAAACACCCAAAAGTGGGTCGAGAAGGGAACTTTTGCTCCCATCTCGTGCACCCTTCATACACCCTGCCTAACACTATTCATGCTTCATATGGTTCATGTTTCGTGGAGTACTGTAGCATCATACTCTCCATGCACTATAGACCTAGTTCTGTTAACATTGATCTCACCGTTCATTCTCGACCGGACAGTCGAAAAAGTGGTACTATGTTACTACATTACTGTTCATATAGTTGACATTCGCACAACATCATTTGTTATCGTCATATCTTACTACACTAGCAACAAGATTATGTAGTACTGACATATGAACCACTGCACATGCCTAGTAGTAGGAGCACTGTGTATGTTCAAGTGGCTGCCGTGTTTCGCACTCCTCCGTCATAAGAGTGGAAACGCTTGCTGTAATCATTTTTTTCTTCAGAAAAATAGTGGACACGCTCTACCGTGCAAATCCTCCTCCAGCCATGCACTAAATTACTCACTTTCGCCGATGTGTGGGACAGCCAGCATCTGGGTCCACCAGCCATGCACTAAGTTACTCTGTAGTAGAGTGACGATAGACTACCCCGATCGAAGCGCCGCAGTAATGCCCAATGAGCCGTCAAATCACAAAACCCCCTCCTTTCTAGTAGTAAGTTGGACGGACGAAACAACCATCATTTCACTCTTCTGTCTCAACTTCCTGACTTGAAGAAAACCCCCACTCGCTTCGCTTCTCCCTCATCTCGTTCCTCATTTCACTCTTCTCTCTCAGCTTCCTCTCTTGGATGGACGCTGGAGCACCGGCCGACGTGATGTCTATGGCTCTGGGCAAAACCATCGAGGCTCATGGTACGAAGAAGCGCAAGCACCCTGTCGAGACTACCGCAGACAAGCTCAAATCCATCGCCCTGTCCAAGCCCCCCTCTCCGGGATCCCTCATTAAGCAAGTCCAGGTAATATCTCTTCTTGACGATCTTTTTCTCGATCTTGATCGTGTTTTTTCATCTAACACCAAGTACTAGTACTGGTAGTACAACTTTCTGGGTGATCTTGCATGTTATTTTTGTGTGCCAAATCGCGGTTCTAAATTCCTCTTTTGACCAAAACATGCGAGAGGTTGACACTGATTTCTTATAGATTACTTTCAACTACTCCCTCTGTCCCAAATTTCTTGTCTTAGATTTGTCTGGATACGGATGTATCTAATACTAAAATGTGACTTGATACATCCGTACCTAGACAAATCTAAGACAAGAATTTTGGGACAGAGGCAGTACTTTATGAACATCAATGCTACCTTTGAAGAGGGTATACTTGCCTCAGTAACTTGTGTTATGGATATTGCAAGTAATCCCTCTGCTCTCATGCCTTTGAAGACATGTTCTAGTGTCTTTATTCACTCATTTCTGTGCGTATATGTAGTCATATATGGAGTATAATATCGAAAATCATCTTATATTTCTGAACGGAGGTAGTAATAAATTATGGTTTCTGTTTGAATTAGAACCAGGTCCGCGGTGGAGATGAAGTTCTCAAAGTCATGCCATGTGAACTGGAAGACCCAAGGATGAGTTCTACTGCTAAACTATCCAGCTGCTGTGTCCTTGTCGCCACCTGTCCTGAACTAGTGTTTTCTTGTAGCATTCTTGTCAGGCGTGTTCTCGAGGCTGTTCTTGACCACAACAATTTCCTAGTTGTGCCTTCGATAGGGTGTGGTTCTTGTAAAGCTTCCCAGCAAATCTGATGCGGCATGTCTTCATCATCATGTTTATGAGTGGAAAGACCACTCTCTTAGGTTCTCCAAGGTTGACGAGATGGTGATGGTGCATGTAGACATCTCTCACGAAGTCCATGGCCTAGTAAGTTATGCGGGGTTCATCCTATAGGTCGGTGGCAAGAAATAGTTTGCAGAGTTTAATTAGTGCAACTTTGCTTGTCTGTAGTAAGTACTATTGTTCAGTACTTGATTTTTGTTTCTGAACCCTGTATTGTTTATTAGTACTGCCGCTTTTGGTGTGTGGTCAGTCCTGAGAACGGTCTATGTTAATGTTTGTCCACTCAATTCAGTCTGTATATTTTGAAGTATCTAGATCATCTTTTTTGTGAGGACGGTTTATCAATTATGGTTACACTCCAATATCTGTATGCATTGCAGGGTTTATCGCACCCACCAAGATTTCCAGTCCCATGGATGTTCGGTCCATACGATTTGTCACGACCTTTGGACTATCCTACTTGTGGGAGTAGGCGGGGGCCCTACATGCCACCCGTAGTTGGACAATCAATCTTCTATTTAGTACTTCAACATAGTGATTTCCTCGTAAGGATTCACTCGTGTCACATCAAGTAAATCTTATTGATTTATTGTCTAAATCTTATTGATTTAATGTAATGTTTTCTTTCTTTTCCTGCAATTTTACGATGCAGGTTTTGCCATGTGACATTCATCACAGAATAAACCATTTGGTTTGCTCTACGATGGCTATTTTTGTAGGTTTCACTTCTTATGTCGTGTCAGTAACGAAGGCACTGTCCATCACTTATATTACTGGAAAAAATTGGATCAGTCTATTATCTGAGTACAAGCTGAATCCCTATGATGAATTGCAGTTTGGTTTAACAAAAACACCACAATTAGTCCTTCTCGCGTTTAAAAGAAATGAAGAAAAAACGGTATCACGGTCACGGGTCCTAGTCAAGTTAGAAAGCTGATCATAGTAGACCAGACACGATTGCCGCTGTCTCGCACATCGGTACCACCTTCAGCAACGGATCGAGCACCGGCAGTTGCTCTAGCACTGACAGCGGCAGCAGCTCAGTCTGATCCAGCACAGGATTGGACACCGACCGTGTCAGCGGATCAGACTGATCTACCGGAGGATCGGTCATCGACACCGGCACCAGCTCTACAGGGAGAACCATCTCCGACAGTAGTAGCGGCTTCGGCACCTGCACCAACACTTGCACTTGCATCTACTCCGACCCGTGCAGCGGCAACCGAATGAGCAGTTGCACCGGCAACAGACTGGGCTACAGTTCACACTTCATATACGAAAGTCCTTACAAAAACCGACATGTCCACCTTCTTGGTAAGCATTGGCCGCCCAAGTGCTTCATTCTTTTTTCTTTCCATGTTGTTTCACATGATTCTGTGTGTTGATCTAACTGTTTGGGTATGTCTTCTTGTTTGCAAATAGAGAATTCCTAGAGCAACGAGGGTGTCATTCAACAATCCGGGCGACCGCGGCCAACTTTTTCTTACCATGCATAGCCTTGGTGTGAATGAACCTGCTCAATATACCGTAAGTACAAAGGATGGTCTCATGATGATTGATGCTAAAGGATGGTCATGCTTCAAATCTAAATCATATCTTGCAGTAGGGGATGATGTCAAAATCGAACTTTCTCGGCAAGGAGAGCGGGTCCAAATCAACTTTGAAATTCTTCAGTAGCAGCACACAACTGCCGAACTGATCTATCCTCCGAGAGATTTTGATGTAATAATCTGGCATGGTGAAACAAGTGTCCTATGTGTATAAGTAGTACGACAATATTATTTATCACATGGTATATCGTTGATAGAATTGCAACTCTCATTGCTAGTTAGGAACTGTCATTCAATTTCATTCCAACATCTGTCGTGCTTTATTAAATTTTGTGTATTCGCCTTGCGAGAGCATCTAAAACCAGCGTTGTACTGATCGCTTGCAATATGAAAAGTGCTGAGGTAGAAAACATGGGCCCCCAAACATGTAGGTTGGGCTTGCGGCCCAAATTCCAGAACCGTGAGCCTATCTGAGTATTATATTCTCAGGTAAACCCCCATAAAAAAAGCTGAACCCCCATAATGCCCGTGCGTTGCACATAACATCAAGATGCATTTGTATGAGTATTTTATCTTGTGAGAGAAAAGGATGAATGAGGGAAGGCCTTATTTGCAAATGTGGAGAGGTGTGTGGGTACCTTTTTGCAAAATTGCCATAGTTTCCTTCCTATCCGTCAGATATAAATCGGAAGGCCTATATTGCAGGATGGCAGGCACACCATCATCACCAACTCGTCTATACTGTGTTAAAAACAACTCTGTTTTTTATAATTATATATGTTATATATATTCCCCTTGATTTTTCTTATGTATAAAGTTGTGATATAAAAGATTTGTATATTTCTTTACCGAGGGAGTATCTCTCTGTCAAAAATATATATGTGTGTAACTAGTTACTCCTGTCTTTCTACTTCCTTTCGCTAATATGTGGGGCATCCGGCAACGGGGTCCACATGCCATATGCACAAATTAGAGTGCACAACTGCATGGTAGACACACCCTGGTCGTAGCACCGCAGTAATGCCCAATGAGCCGTCAAATCTCAACCCCCCCCCCTTTCCGGCTTTAGCAGTAAGTTGGACGGACAAAGCAACAATATTTTACTGGGCCTTAATCCCCTTCTTCCTCGTCTGCTTGTTCAGAGAAAACCCCCTCTCGGCGATTGCATAGTGTTTTCTCATGGAGAACCAGGTACGAATTCTTCTTCCATCCCCGACAAATCCAAGTCCCTTGGTCGCAGGTAATCCTAGGATGGCAGCCGCCGCCGTTGATGCATTTTTCTTTCTACTGAATCTAGTGTGTTTCATTTGCAGTGTGCAAAGTGCGAGGACCCTATAGGTTTCTGCGCCCTTGGCGAGACGCCACACTTGTTCCTTCTCATCCTAACACAGGATTTTAAAACGCACACAGTATGTTCCCAGAGTCCTCTTTTCTATCCGGGAGGGTGGAGTTTTTTTGAACATGTTGTCGACTAATTTGGAAATTTGGATTGCTATATTTGGATAAAAGGTACTACTAGTACGATGGTCAACACTGACTTGAAGGAGGAAGTTATTTCTAGATTTGGGTAGGGAATACATTGTGTTCTCATATTATTTTTCCTGCAGTGCATTATTTGCTCTGCCAGAACACATGTACTCAAGATGCTCGGCCTTGCCATAACTGAATACACTAGTTTAATGGCCACAGTGAAGACAATCCATGGATATAAGTTCCGAGTTGGGTTCATGAACCAAGAAGATCGCTGCTTTTTTTATGGCCGAACTTGGATAAACTTTCTCAAGTGTTATGGACTGAAAGTTGGTGCACGAATGTTGATGGAAATAGCAGAACTTGGTCTCATCTTCACTGCGATCTTCCACCCCGACGTTGTTCCAATTGTTCATCCATGTTAGTTTTGTATCTGGTTCTTGCTTCTTGCCTCGATTACTTCTTAATCCACCTACTCTGTCTAACTAATCACAGTTTAACTTTAGAAGTAGCAATGAATCTCTCATGAAGATGCTACTTCTAACTAATATTTTCTTATAATTGGTGGCACGTGTAGGTTTTTTAGAGTTAAGCAGGCTGCTCGTTTGTTATTATGTAATAACTCGACTGTTACTGATGGCACTGAACTTGACTGGGACAACATCAAGTTCGTACACTTTATTGATCGTCTTGAGGCCCTTGTGGGGCGTTTCAATGGTGGAAGGCCACGTGGGATATGTGTGCCACTGCTGCACTCGTTGAACAGGTCCAACTGTGTCGAGAAACTTATGGTACGAGCTGTTTTCTGTCATATATGTTGTTCATAAACTATTGCTTATACACAGTTTTATAGTTGTGATCTTCTTGAAACAGAAACTGCCCAGTTCTATTGTTCCTATACAGATGCCTGACCATGGTTGGGTCAGACTTGCGCTTGGTCACAACATGATGTTTATGTCGACCTACTCCATTCCCCTTGGAGGTGAAAAGATACTTATTCATGGGTGGTCTCAAATAATGAAGGCCCGTCCATCTTGGAGAACAGGACAGAAGATTATGTTCATTGCTTTTCCATGGCTTTAAAGCAAATATCCTGTTTATTAACCACATTGCGAGATGAAGCCGCTTTCAGAAGGTTGTGGATGCGCGGGGTGGCGCCTGGGCCTTGTGCTGGGGCTTGGCGGCCTCACCCTTGGTTAACTGTAGGCAAAGTAGCACTGTTCGAGGTGTGCTTTGTACGATTGAACCTGTATAAGTACTCATACTGCTTTCAGCTTTGGTTGTTAAGTGCCCCTGCTAGCTTCAGTTAAGGTTGTTAAGTACTCCTGCTGCTTTTACAGTCTGTCATGTTTCTTCAGTCCCGTCTTCCTCCAACCGCCAAAACCAAACCAGTGCCAGCGGGGCCGCCTGCTTCTGCCTCCCACGGCTGGCTGTGCCTCAGCGCACACATCGCCGCCCCACCGTCTCCTAAATCGTTAACGCCGACGTCCGAGGCCTCACCGTTGTCCTCCGCGCGCTCTAGTGCGCTCACCGCGGCACCGCCCTCTCGCATTGTCAACATGGTCAACAAACAACAGGAACCGGCATAATTACATGGAGAGGATGACAGTAGGGGCCCATCATGTCAGCGTATGGAAAAATAAAATGCTTCCTCCTAGTGTTTTCCTGACATCTAGGACCCACGACATTGTGAGCGTATATAGTCAATAGACAAGAGAACAACACAAGATCGGCTGACACCTGGGACGTAGCTGCTCGAGCAGTATTTTTTTTGTTATTGTTGAGACGGAGCAGGGTTTGAACTGGGTTGTGGCCCGTCTAGCCCAGGCTTATATTTTATGTTCACCATGTGACCAGCCCAGCTATTTTTTCTTTGTAAAAATGAGCCCAATTTATTTTTTTTGAAGAATATCCAATCCAGGCCTACTTATTTTTCTATGCCCTGATGGGCTGCAACTCTTTCAAGACGCCTGCAAATCTTGAAAGTAATATGAAATGGGTTGTAAATATAAAAGTAGATGAAAAATTGGCAATTACTTTATAATTTCTGAATTTTTTCACATTTTCAGATTCCTATTTCACTGGGCATTAACCTAATTTAAATATATCTTCAAAGTACTTTAAATCTGGCTCGACATTTCGGTATTAAAAATAGTTTGGAACCCACAGAAATATGCGAAATTGGCCCTGGCCAACCAAAAAAAACAGACTGCAATAAATTGCATAAGAAGTTGCAATGAGATATATCTAAATTATTAAAAAAAGAGGGAGTGGTCTGACTTGTGGGCCTGTTAAGTTGACGCGTATGCAAGATATTTTTAGTTATTATATATGTCAACAAACGATTCTAGCAGACGTAACCGTTGGATGTCAATCCAACAGCCGTCGTGTTTCTTCAATCTCTGATCTTCTTGCTCCAGCCGCCAAAGCAGCGCCGGCGGGACCACCTGCTCCCACCTCCCATGGCTAGTTGTGCTGCCGTGCAGGCCTCACCGCCCCCTACTACTCCCAGCGCTGGCCAGGGCATCCCTCTACTCATCCACACACCCTGTTATTCTGCAGCGACGGCAGCCTCACACAGTAGCCGAACCAGTGAACCCTTGTACTCCTCTCTGCGCGGACTTCCACTGCCGCGTCTTCCCCGACTCCACGTCGTCCCCTTCCTAGGCCTCGCCGTCGTCCACCGCCGTGCTTCTCTCGGTGCGGCATGGTCAATGTGGTCAACAACCGACTTCCATCGGAAGAGTACTGTACATGGAGAGGCTGACAGCTGGGTCCACGGCAGCCGCAAGGAAGTGCCTCCTTATTACGTGGAAAATATTTATTCCTCCACCTGACAGCAGGGATCCACCGGACGGGCCACCAGTATTTTGTGAAAAAAACATTTCCCCCTGACTGCTGGGACCCACCGGACGGGCCACGTATTTTGTGAAAAAAACGTTCCCCCCGCTATCAGCTCGGACCCACCGGAAGTGCCTCCTTATTACGCACAAAAAAATGAATACTCCCCCTGCTAGCTGGGATCCACCTTAGTGGGAGGTTGACTTGTGGGCCTACTAAGTTGATTGGGACAGAGGCCTTTGTCAACTTTAGTCAATATGAATGATTCTAGCTCCAGTGACCGTATGATGTCCATCCAATGGCCGTAGTGCTTCTTCAACCTCTGGTCTTCTTGCTCCAGCCGCCCAAAGCAGCACCGGTCATGCCGCATGCTCCTGCCTCCCGTGGTCGGCTGTGATGCCGTGGAGGCCTCACCGCCCCCTACTACTTCCACTGCTGGCCAGGCCATCCCTCTACTCACCCACACCCCCTATTATTCTACGGCGACGGCAGCCTCACACCGCAGCTGAACCAGTGAACCCTCATACTCCTCTATGCGTGGGCATCCACTGCCGCATCTTCCTCGGCTCCGCGTTGTCCCCTTCCTAGGCCTCGTCGTCGTCCATCGCCCTGGTGCTCTCGGCGCGACGTGGTCAACATGGTCAAGGAATGACTTCCATCGGACCTGGACTATACGTGGAGAGGCTGACAGCTGGGTCCACGGCCGCAGCAAGGAAGTGCCTCCTTATTACACGGAAAATAATGATTCCTCCACCTGACAGCAGGGACCCACCGGACAGGCCACCGTATTTTGCAAAAAAAATGTTTCCCCGCTGACTGCTGGGACCCACCAGCTACATCTTCACACACACAAGGAAGTGCGTCCATATTACGGGAAAAAAATGATTCGCCCCCTGACTACTGGGACCCACCAGCTACATCTTCGCACGCCAGGAAGTGCGTCCGGGCAAAAAAAATGATTCGCCCCCTGACTGTTGGGACCCACCAGCTACATCTTCGCACGCAAGGAAGTGCGTCCGGGCAAAAAAACTATTCGCCCCCCGACTGCTGGGACCCACCAGCTACATCTTCGCACGCAAGGAAGTGCCTGACAGTCGGGACCACCTGGTCGAAGCGTATGTAGCGTTGTCATTCTGGTCGCGAATGTGTACTTACATATTGGTTGATGTAGAGGCGCGCACGTGTCGTAGTAGAGGCGCACACGTGTCGCAGTAGAGGCGCGCACGTAGCATGTACACGTACGTACAACGGCCAGGGTGCAAAAAAGTAAATACGGCCACGTACGTACATACGAGCGGGGTCTCGAACGCCTACTCGCGCATACGTACGGCCAGGGCTCGTCTACATGGCTAGGTCGGAACGGAGAAACATCATCGTCGTCGTGTTCATGGGGAGCCAACCGGCTGGGTCGGAACGGAATGCGTCATCGTCTTCATTGGGAGGGCTTGGACGGAACAGGCGATGGAAACAAGGCATGGCGTATCGCAAAACGGAGGAAACGGCCTTGTGTTCGACCGGCCACATTCGAAACCGGATCCTATTCATCGAGAGGGGTCTGGCGTACCGAAAAATAGAGGAAACGGACTTGTGTTGGACCTCCTACGATCGAAACGGGGTCCTGTTGATCGGGAGGGGTGTGGTGTACCGCAAAACGGAGGAAACGGACTTGTGTTGGAGCGCTACGGTTGAAACGGGTGTCCTGTTCATCGGGACGGCTGTGGCATACCGCAAAACGGGACTCCACGGGATACTGTTCATCTCCACCGTCAACCTCCTCCAGCCTCCACGAGCTACTGTTCATCCACCATCGACCTCCTCCAGCCTCCACCAGTGATTGTTCATCCACGGGCTCCTGTTCATCCAGCCTCCAACGCGCGCTACTCCACTGGCTACTGTTCAACCACCCCTCTCCACGGGCTACTGTTCATCCACCCCTCCACTGTCTACTGTTCATCCAGCCCTCCACGGGGTCGTCCTGTTCATCCAGCCCTCCACGGGGTCCTGTTCATCCAGCCCCAACCGGCTCGATCGATTGGGGTCCTGTTCATCCAGAGGCAACACCACGGGTCCTGTTCATCCACCCCCACCGCTCTGTTCATCCAAACCCCCCTGTAACACTCACTGTTCATCGAGAGGAAGCATCGATCGGCTTCAGCTAGCAGAAGTAGCGAAGGAATCGCTCGATCGGGTTTAGTTAACAGCCATCGATCAATCTCTCGGGTTCAGTAACGCGTAGCCTGCAGTGCAATCGCTTGGGTTCAGTTAGAGCCCAACGCCTCGCTCGGGTTTAGTTAGAGCCAACGCCTCGCACACACACGCGTACGTGTACGAGAGAAACGTGCATCGCTCGGCCCTTGACTACCCATCGTAACCGGGAACTCGCCGAAATTTTCCTCGCCCTCGCTTCTACCATGGTTTTTTCCGTCATCGACGACCCAAATAATGTCATGCAGCTGCGTCTCCGGCCCGCCCAGGACGAAAAGCCCATTTTCCGTCATGATTTTTTGTCATAGAAGTAGGTGCCCACCACATCTTTGATGATACCGGCTTTTTGTCACAATTATCGTCATAGAAGCGTCATAAGTATGACAGGAAAAAAATTCGCTCGGCCCAAAATGTCACGGATGTGTCTTTTTTTGTAGTGTCTATGGTTACAGTTTTTGCATAATGCCAATTTTTTCCTACAACAAAGGAATAAATTTTTTTTAACTATCATGGTGGTTGTTAAACATTGAGAAGGTTCCTCCAACTCAATCCCAATTAAGCAACATCATTAAACCCAACAAATTAAATTAGAGTGACGATATCAACATGATAATCCAAGAACCAGATACTCAAGATGTCCATAACCGGGGACACGGCTAACGACTCGATCTCCTCCGTTAGATTTCTCGCACTACATGATGTTTGAGAAATGGATGACCGAGACATAGTCTTTCAAAAGCATTAACTCTTTACTCTGGGTAGACAGTACCACCTACATCCCCTACATCTGCTAGTCTATCACTAAAAGAGGTCACACAACATACTCAACTATGCCAGAGCCCATAATGGCTTGTGGCTGCACACGGAAGTTTCCAGCATGAATAATCTTATGATCCCTTTGGGCCTGGGTGGTGAACCCTAGGATGATCACACGGGTACTCCAGGATATCCTAGGACAACACTGGATTCTCTAGGTGCCCTGACAACCACTGGGTACTCCAGGGTGCCTCAACCAATCCACCCAGATGTGTATTTAAGTAGCCACCTTAAGTTAACCATTAATTAACAATACTCACATTTGTCATGGATACACTCACCCAATCCACATGTACGAGCATAGCATAGCAATACTGAGCATAACGTAGAAGTAACTCCCAAAGGTTTGGTAATAAAAGGACAATAGGTTCTACCTCATCATCTACTTCACAAAACCCACATGTTATATCAGATCCTAACCATGCAATGTTTGAGGGTTGATCTAATGCATAAAAACTGGGTAGTAAACAGGGTATGATCAAAGTGTTACTTGCCTTGCTGATGATCCGCAAAACCTAGAGACTCGTAGTAGCACGCTTCGCACTACGGGTACTCTATCACAAACAGACAGAAACATACATAAGCACTCAACTAGAAGCACGGGTAAAACTCAAATAAAAGATCTAACCAGAAAGTTCACCTGAAGAACTCTAGTTTGCAAAAAGAATCAAATCAAACAAAGCAACGAAACTCAAACTACGAAAGAAACAAGATCCGTTTACTAATTTGGACTAAAGTCAAATTTTACAGTACCAAAATCTTGTTCAAGTTGGTTAAACAGAAAGATGGCTTTGAGACGAAGATCTAGGCGCTTGTTTCAGATAAACGAGCGAAAAGATAAACTAAAACGAAGATCAATGCAGAAATCGCGATCGAAAATAATCGCGAAAAACCCCTGGAAAATAAAACAAGACGAACAGGCTAACGAATGAACGTTCCCTGTCTACGGCTAACTGGCGAACAACGTTCATTAAAACGGACGTACGGATGAACGTCCGCTATTTAACTAAACCGAAAAAAGACCAAACCAATCTAAAAAACTAGATCTAGGGTTTCGAAAAAAACCGATGGTTTTCCGGGAAAAACCGTACTGCTACAGAGGCTACCTTTGCGGCGGCAGGATCAGCAGCGGCGGGCGGCTCCGGCGGCGGGCGGCGGCGGTGGCGCCGCGGGCGGTGGCGGCGGGCAGCGGCGGCGGCTAGGGTTCGGGGGGCGGTGGGGCTGGCGAGGTCACGGGCCACGGCTTTTAAAGCCTGGCCGGGCAAAGTCCGGGTCGGGCACGGCCCGGCTAGGTCAGTGCAACTTTTTTAAAAATAATCCTGACATGGAGAAACTAATAAAAGAAATACTAAACGGAGTTCAAAAATCCTGAAATAAATTTTCACGGTCCTCTAGTAATATTGCGGACAAAGTGAACATTTATTTGTGCCTCTAATGCAGTTTTGAAAAACGCATTTTTTCCTAATTCAAATAAAATAGCAATAAAACTCCAAATAAAATTCTTATTTGATTTTAATATTTTTCCTCCATATTTCTTTATTTTGGAAAAGTCATTTTATCCCCTCTCTTTTATTTTAATGTTTGAATATACGAAGAGAAAAATAATTAAAACCAAATGATCCTCTTTTCAAAATTTGGGAAAGCTCAAATATGAAAATAACGAAATCCCCAACTCTCTCCGTGGGTCCTTGAGTTGCTTAGAATTTCTAGGATCAACCAAAAAAAGCAATAAAATAAGATATGCAATAATGACCTATGTATAACATTCCAAATTGAAAATTTGGGATGTTACAAAGCCCAAAGTTGGACCCAAGATTGAAACTGAGTGCTTCTACTGCAAAGGGACTGGTCACTATAAGCGGAACTACCCCAAGTATTTGGCGGATAAGAAGGATGGAAAAGTGAACAAAGGTATATTTGATATACATTTTATTGATGTGTACTTTACTAGTGTTCATAGTAACCCCAGGGTATTTGATACCGGTTTAGTTACTAAGATTAGTATCTCGAAACAGGAGTTGCAAAATGAATAAAGACTAGTTAAGGGCAAGGTGATGATGTGTGTTGTAAGTGGTTCCAAGATTGGTATGATCATCATCGCACACTCCCTATACTTTCGGGATTAGTGTTGAACCTAAATAAATGTTATTCCATGTTTGCGTTGAGCATGAACAAGATAGGATCGTGTTTATTGTAGTACGGTTATTCATTTAAGACAAAGAATAATTATTATTCTGTTTACATGAATAAGACCTTCTATGGTCATACACCCAATGTTAATGGTTTGTTGAATCTCGATCGTAGTGATACACATATTCATAATATTGATGCCAAAAGATGCAAAGTTGACAATGATAGTGCAACATACTTGTAGCACTGCCGTTGAGGTCATATTGGTGTAAAGCGCATGAAGAAACTCCATGCTGATGGGCTTTTAGAATCACTTGATTATGAATCATTTGATACTTGCGAACCATGCCTCATGGGCAGGATGACTAAAACTCCATTCTCCGAAACAATGGAGCGAGCCAATGACTTACTGGGAATAATACATACTTATGTATGTGGTCCGATGAGTGTTGAGGCTTGCGGCGGGTATCATTATTTTCTGACCTTCACAGATGATTTGAGAAGATATGGATATATCTACTTAATGAAACACAAGTATGAAACATTTGAAAAGTTCAAAGATTTTGAGTGAAGTGGAGAATCATCGTAACAAGAAAATAAAGTTTCAACGATGTGATCGCAGAGGAGAATATTTGAGTTACGAGTTTGGCCTTCATTTAAAACAATGTGGAATAGTTTCACAACTCACGCCACCTTGAACACCACAGCGTAATGGTGTGTCCAAAAGTCGTGATGGTACTTTATTTGATATGGTGCGATCTATGATGTCTCTGACCGATTTACCACTATCATTTTGGGGTTATGCATTAGAGACAACTGCACTCACGTTAAATAGGTCACCATCTAAATCCATTGAGATGACACCGTATGAACTATGGTTTGGCAATAAACATAAGTTGTCGTTTCTTAAAGTTTGGGGTTGCGACACTTATGTCAAAAGGCTTCAGCCTGATAAGCTCGAACCCAAATCAGAGAAGTGCGTCTTCATAGGATACCCTAAGGAAACAATTGGGTACACCTTCAAACACAGATACGAAGGCAAGATCTTTGTTGGCAAGAATGTAACCTTTCTAGAGAAGGAGTTTCTCTTGAAAGAAGTGAGTGGGAGGAAAGTAGAACTTGATGAGGTAATTGTGCCTTCTCTCAATTTGGAAAGTAGCTCATCCGACAAATCTGTTCCCGTGATGCCTAGACCAACTAGAGAGGAAGCTAATGATAATGATCATGAAATTTCAAATCAAGTTACTACTGAACCTCGTAAGTCAACCAGAGCACATTCCGCACCAGAGTGGTATGGTAATCCTGTTCTGGAAGTCATGTTACTAGGTCATGATGAACCTATGAACTATGAAGAAGCGATGATGAGCCCAGATTCCGATAAATGGATTGAGACCATGAAATCTGAGATAGGATCCATGTATGAGAACAAAGTGTGGACTTTGGTTAACTTGTCTGATGACCAGCGAGCCATAGAAAATAAATGGATCTTCAAGAGGAAGACGGACGGTGATGGTAGTGTTACTATCTACAAAGCTCGAATTGTCGCAAAAGGTTTTTGACAAGTTCAAGGTGTTGACTACGATGAGATTTTCTCACTCGTATCAATGCTTAAGTCTATCCGGATCATGTTAGCAATTGATGCATTCTATGAAATCTGGCAAATGGATATCAAAATTGCATTCCTTAATGGATTTATTAAAAAAAGAGTTGTATATGATGCAACCAGAAGGTTTTGTCAATCCTAAAGGTGCTAACAAAATGTGCAAGCTCCAACGATCCATCTATGGACTGGTGCAAGCATCTCGGAGTTCGAATATACGCTTTGATTAGTTGATCAAAGCATATAGTTTTATGCAGACTTGCGGTGAAGCCTGTATTTACAAGAAAGTGAGTGTGAGCTCCGTAGCATTTCTGATATTATATGTGTATGACATATTATTGATTGGAAATGATATAGAATTTCCAGATAGCATAAAAGGATACTTGAATAAGAATTTTTCAATGAAAAACCTCGATGAAGCTGCTTACATATTAGACATCAAGATCTATAGAGATAGATCAAGACGCTTGATAAGAGTTTCAATGAGTACATACCTTGACAAGATTTTGAAGGAGTTCAAAATGGATCAGTCAAAGAAGGAGTTCTTGCATGTATTGTAAGGTGTGAAGTTGAGTAAAAGACTCAAAACCCGACCACGACAGAAGATAAAGAGAGAATGAAAGTCATTCCCTATGCCTCAGCCATAGGTTCTATAAAGTATGTCATGCTGTGTATCAAACTTGTTGTGTACCTTGCCATGAGTTTGGCAAGGGGGTACAATAGTGAGCCAGGAGTAGATCACTGGACAACGGTCAAAATTATCCTTAGGTACCTAAAGAGGACTAAGGAAATGTTTTTCGGTTATGGAGGTGATCAAGAGTTCATCGTAAAGTGTCACGTCGATGTAAGCTTTAACACTGATCTAGATGATTCTAAGTCTCAATCCAGATACATATTGAACGTGGGAACAATTAGCTAGAGTAGCTCCATGCAGAGCATTGTAGACATATAAATTTGCAAAATACATACGGATCTGAATGTGGCAGACCCGTTGACTAAACCTCTCTCACAAGCAAAACATGATCACACCTAAGTACTCTTTGGGTGTTAATCACATAGCGATGTGAACTAGATTTTCGACTCTAGTAAACCCTTTGAGCATTGGTCACATGGCGATGTGGACTATGGGTATTAATCACATAAATATGTGAACTATTGGTGTTAAATCACATGGCGATGTGAACTAGATTATTGACTCTAGTGCAAGTGGGAGACTGAAGGAAATATGCCCTAGAGGCAATAATAAAGTTGTTATTTTATATTTCCTTATTTCATGATAAATGTTTATTATTCATGCTAGAATTGTATTAACCAGAAACTTGATACATGTGTGGATACATAGATAAAATTATGTGTCCCTAGTAAGCCTCTACTAGACTAGCTCCTTGATCAAAGATGGTTAAGTTTCCTAACCATAGACATGTGTTGTCATTTGATAAACGGGATCACATCATTAGGAGAATGATGTGATGGACAAGACCCATTCGTTAGCTTAGCATTATGATCGTTCAGTTTTATTGATATTGCTTTCTTCGTGTCAAATACTTATTCCTTCGACTATGAGATTATGCAACTCCCGGATACAGGAGGAATGCCATGTGTGCTATCAAACGTCACAACGTAACTGAGTGATTATAAAGATGCTATACAGGTATCTCCGAAGGTGTTTGTTGGGTTGGCATAGATCGAGATTAGGATTTGTCTCTCTGAGTATCGGAGAGGTATCTCTGGGCCCTCTCGGTAATGCACATCATAATAAGCCTTGCAAGAAAAGTGACTAATGAGTTAGTTACAGGACGATGCATTACGGAACGAGTAAAGAGACTTGACAGTAACGAGATTGAACTAGGTATGAAGATACCGACGACCGAATCTCGGGCAAGTAACATACCGATGACAAAGGTAATAACGTATGTTGTCATTACGGTTCGACCGATAAAGATCTTTGTAGAATATGTGGGAACCAATATTAGCATCCAGGTTCCGTTGTTGGTTATTGACCAGAGAGGTGTCTCGATCATGTCTACATAGTTCTCGAACCCGTAGGGTCCGCACGCTTAATGTTCGATGACGATTTTATATTATATGAGTTATGTGATTTGGTGACCGAATGTTGTTTGGAGTCCCGGATGAGATCACGGACATGACGAGGATTCTCGAAATGGTCGAGAGGTAAAGATTCATATGTTGGACGATGATATTTGGACACCGAAAGTGTTTCAGGGGTACCAGGTGCACATCGGGTCACCGGAAGGGGTTCCGGGCATCCCCCGACAACTACCTGGGCCTAATGGTCCAAGAAGGGAACAGACCAACCCCTAAGGGGCTGGTGCGCCCCATGTAGGCCGAAATAAGGGGGAAGGAAAGAGGAGAAGGGAAAAAGGAAGGGGAGGGATTCGGCCTTCGCCTTCCTTCTCTCCTCCCTCCTCCTTCCTCCCCCTCCAGGAATTTTGGTAGGGGGGGGGGCGCGCCCTTGGCTGCCCCCTCTCCCTCCCACCTATATATATGAGGGGGGGGGGGCGCCTAGAACACACACCAACGATTGTTAGCTGTGTGCAGTGGCCCCCTCCACATTTTATGCCTTCGGTCATATTCATGTAGTGCTTAGGCGAAGCCCTGCACAGATAACTTCACCATCACCGTCATCACGTCGTCGTGCTGATGGAACTCCTCTACTTCCTCGACACTCTGCTGGATCAAGAGTTCGAGGGACGTCATCGAGCTGAACGTGTGCAGAACTCGGAGGTGTCGTACGTTCGGTACTTGATCAGTCGGAACGAGAAGAAGTTCGACTACATCAACCGCGTTGGCAAACGCTTCCGCTTTCGGTCTACGAGGGTACGTGGACACACTCTCCCCCTCTCGTTGCTATGCATCTCCTAGATAGATTTTGCGTGAGCGTAGGATTTTTTTTTAAATTGCATGTTACGTTTCCCAACAGGAGAGGGGGGGTTATGGGTGGCTTCTTCGGCTTCTCCGTTAATTGTTGTACCTACCAAAGAGGCAACTTCTATAGAGAGACGCTCCTCGTCGGACGAGATGGCAACGTTCCCCTTCAATCCAACTTCTTTCCTCCATCCTGGCTAGCAAGCAATGCACTACGCAGGTGTGTGTGATTAGTAGCCACTTCCACGATGAGAATGATAATCCAGGGATTGCTACTTCACTTCCGATGCCAAAGGGAGAAGTTCAGTTTGAAAATGTAAGAGAGATTTACAAGTTAGAAACAACTAGTGTTTGATGGCGTAGTGGTGAGTGTCGTTGGCGCTGATGAGAATGGTCATGACCTCCCGCTCTCAAGTTTGGCTACTATAGTCTGGAAGGCGTGGGCTCCCCCAAATGCAAATTTTTCGCCTGGCTTGTTATCCAAAACAGAGTTTGGACGACTGATAGGCTTTAGAGGAGAGGATGGCCAAATTGTGACAAATACCCACTCTGCAGTCAGGTGCAAGAATCTGCAGCACACCTGATCTTCAAGTGTCCTTTCTTTGTCCGGATTTGGAATGCAGTCTTCTCATGGCTGGGGCTTGTTATCCCCACGGCCCCGTGGCTCCTGTTCGATTCGGTGATATCTTGGTGGGATGCGGTCTTCTCTGATAACACACTCCTGAAGAAGGCCATGTCTTCCCTGTTACTACTTGTGGGATGGGAGATCTGGAATGAAAGGAATGCTCGTGTCTTCAGGAGCAAAGCGGCGCCGGTGGTGACTGTCATGCGACGCATCGAAGAGGAAGTTTCTATTTGGGCCACTGCGGACGCTAAGCATTTGCATAATGTAATGCCGCCAGAGTAATTGTTTTGTTTTTCCGCCGCTTGACGATGTCCTTTCCGAAACCTCTTCTTATTCAATGAAATAGCAAGTCTTTTGCCTTGTTTAAAAAAAAAACTAGTTTGAACTCCGGTTGCGCACTTTTTTAAATGTTTAAAAAAAAAGACAATACATGGGCCGGCCCAGCTAGCAGCATTGGGGGGTGCGCTCAGCCCGTTTGCAGAGGCGCCGTCCTGGCTAGCCTCTTTTCTTTATCGATACGATTTTCCTGAGAAAACGGACGCCAGTGTTGTTGGACGGTTGAGTGAGTCAAAAGTTGTCCATCGCGAACTTTACCGTGGACAGGAGCCTGAAACCCCGGGTTACAGTTGCGCTGCCGACCCCCTCTTTCCGTTGGTTTCGGCCCCGTCTCACCACCTCCCATGGATCCCGGTTGAGTTTTCTATCGCCTGACGCCGCTCGTCAAATCTTGATAAGATTCCCATCACCAACATTTGACGAGATGCACTCCAAAGTTGTAGACTTCACTGTTACATGAGACACACATGCCTCTGTCTGGTCTCAACTCTCGACGATTGGTTGATGAACCTCACTCACAGAGGGCTCGCAGCGTGTTAAGACTTCCTGTCGATCGTTTGATTACCGTACATGTCCCGCTGCAAGTCTGCGCAGCACACAGTGTCACCCGGTTACCACTGCAAATCCTCCTCTGTTTTTATGGCCCCATCACTCGGCACGACGGTGGCAGAGCACAACTCTCAAGACCTCACATAGCCGCAATTAATCCGCTTGCCAGATGAACATGATACTATCTTCATGTGACAGCCACGAGCTGCAGCTGGATACTAGTGCTAGATCTGAAGCTCGTCGTCTGTGGCAACCAGTGCCGTGCCCTGGAGTAGTATTATGTATAAAGTACTCCTACTACTGCCCTGCGGTAAACGCAGAGAGCCAGTGTGATAAATACTACACAAGTAGAGTAAAAAAAATCATCAGAGGCGGCCGCAACGCAACGGTGCGATTTCAACCCAAGTGTAGGACGCAACCAAAGCGCAGAAAACAAATGCAGCTTCTGCCTTACTTTAAAACAAACAGCAGCTTAAACCATGAAAGCACCCTCTAGTCTATAAGAAAGCTGTGTCCTGTGCCTTGTGCTTTGCCCCGGACCAAAGCATTAGCACGCTCTTCCACAGCCCACTGCTGTGCCTGTTTGTGGCCTTTTGCCGTTCCCCGTTCCCCACTCGTCGTCGGCGATACAGTGTCTTCGTTCCTCTTGGGGTTGTCTTGTGGAGGGGGAAGCGATGGGGCGTCCCTGCGTCGGCGCTCTCCTGGCGTGCGCCGCCATTGCAGCTTCTTGCTGCTGCTGCTTCCAGCTCCAGTTCCAGGGTGCTGATGCGGCGGCGACCCCGTCGTTCGGGGACAACTTCGACATCACCGGCGCCGAGGACCACGTCAAGACCTCCCCCGACGGCCAGACGTGGTACCTCTCCCTCGACAACAAGACGGGTAAACGTCGACACCATCCATCCATCCCCATTGGTTGGCGCATGCATTAGGATCGTCATCTCTTATCTAAAGTAGCTTCTCTTTGATTGATTGGTTCTTCTTCTTCCAGGCGTTGGGTTCCAGACGAAGCAGAAGTACCTGTTCGGGTGGTTCAGCATGAAGCTCAAGCTCGTCGGGAACGACTCCGCCGGCGTCGTCACCGCCTACTACGTACGTACTAGTACTATCCAGGACCCCATTCCCAGCCCGGCAGCAGCGCCGACCAGACCAGTAGTAAATCCAACTGGATGGAGAGACAAAACTAACTGACGTGAATGGACTGCGTGCGTTTGATCATCATCAGATGTGCTCGGACCTTGACGCAGCGCCGGAGCGCGACGAGCTGGACTTCGAGTTCCTGGGCAACCGCACCGGCGAGCCGTACATCATCCAGACGAACGTGTACCGCAGCGGCGTGGGCGGGCGGGAGATGCGGCACTCGCTGTGGTTCGACCCCACCGCCGAGTTCCACAGCTACTCCATCCTCTGGAACCCCAAGCAGATCGTGTAAGCCCGCCATCAACTCCTTTGCTGCAACTGCAATTAAGCTTTCAACTCCGATTGCGCCAGTAGTGTGTGTAATCTGGGGTGGGGGAGTGGGGCTGCCGGATTTAGTAGGTGCGGGGGCAGTTGAATTGAATGGATCCACCCACTCACCCCTGCATTTGGGTCACTCCGATAGATAGATAGATACCCACTGGCTGGACCCGACCCTTCCCGGCCGCAGAGTAGCAAAACTAGCTCTTGGTACGTGCACGCACCCTGTTTGGACCAAACAATGCGCGCCGCCGTGCACTGTTTGCACACTGTACCGCCTCGCTCAACCCACATGCCGCCCCCTCCCTCCCTTCTCTCGGCTGCCTCGGACGTAGTACTGCGTACTGCTGAGAGAGAAACTTTCAGCTCGATCCTGCACTCCAAACTGCGGCAACATATACTCCTACTAGACAATAGTACTAGTATACAGCGGTGTGGGCGCACATCTCCGTGGTTGCTGAATAGCCCAGCGCGCTGTACTATACTGGGATCGAGATCCGATTGCACTTGCCAACTTGTCTTTGATGTTGATATTGTATGTACGTTTGCAGGTTTTTCGTGGACAAGGTGCCCATCAGGGAGTACCGCAACTCGGACAAGCCCAACAAATTCTTCCCGATCATGAAGCCCATGTACGTCTTCTCCAGCATCTGGAACGCCGACGACTGGGCCACGCGCGGGGGCCTGGAGAAGACGGACTGGACCAAGGGGCCCTTCGTCTCCTCCTACAGCGACTTCACCGCCGACGCCTGCGCCTGGGCGTCCGGCCCGGCCCCGCCGGCGTGCGCGGCCGCCACGGGGAACAGCTGGTGGGACCAGCCGCCGGCGTGGGCGCTCGACGACGGCCAGCGCCGGGACTCGGGCTGGGTGTCCAGGAACCTCGTGATATACGACTACTGCGACGACCGCAAGAGGTTCCCGACCGTGCCGGAGGAGTGCGCGCTCAGGACCAAGACTAGCTAGCTCCTGATGGATGGGCCCTCCTGGCTCTCGCTTCACATGCATGATTCTTTTTTGGGGGGTCGAGTACGTGGTGTAGCTATCAATTGGTGGATGGATTTTCTTCTTCTTTTCTTTTCTCTTCTCTTGTTTTGTGATGATGAGATGCACATGCGGATGTGCATGTGTATGGTGATGCGGCATTGATTGGCCGGGTGGCTGCACTCTCATGTGAGTGGTAGCCCTTTCGGAGGAAAATGATGGATTTTTGTTCCGATGCCTTCCATGCTCCACGACACGAGCATGGATGGGCCAAAACTTGGTAGTAATGGTCCCACGTATACGCATGATAATCGGCTTGGACTTCTCACCTGTGTTACTGTGTTTTGTTTTTATCTTCTTTAGGTATTTCTTTGAATAGCGTACAATGTGTTTTGGACTTTGCTTCGCTACGCATCCTTAGAAAAATATATGGATTGCAATGCAGATTAGAAGGTGCCCCTTCGATGGTGTTAACCATTTGTTTTCTCTCTAAAAAATTTAGCACGGTACACATGCAAGTTGCTCATATAAACACGCATACATTTGCCTCTATGAACTCATGCACGCACACACTATCTCATGAGCACCTCTGAGATACTGGCCCGATATCACATTTTGAGATTGATGAAATCACCACAGGCGCCTTCACAGTTGACGGGGATGTCTTCTTTCCCTTAACAAACATCGCCTATAAGTCTATAATAAATTTAGAAAAATGTGAGCATTAGTGTCAAGTCTAGATTCGAACCTGATGGACTGGTACCAGCACAAAGAATCTAATCATCTGAGCTAGGTTGAGTCGCATTTCGCATGATAGTGGATAAAGCTTACCCTTTTCTAAAACTTTAGCACATGATCATGATCCGTTGTTCTGCACATATTGCGGTCGTTGTTTAAAGTACAACAAGATTTCTCCTCCCGCCAGTCTGTCCCATCTCCGATGGCCTCTAGGCCATGGAGGCGTGGATGATCTCGGCCCCCCACTGGCGGGAGGGACCCCATTCTCGTTCTTGTTAGAGTTAGCGTCTTGATTGGGGCTGTGTGGCGGCGGCTATGTCCCTTAGTAGGAATAATGTCTCCCACATTCTATTCTCGTTCCGATGGTGCGTCTAGCATCGTCAGAGGGCGTGTGAAGACATGTCTGGTCTTGTGGGATTCGGTAGGTGCTGGTCTTAGGTGGATCTATTTATATCTGGTCTTCTGTCGTCTTCGTTTAGGTGTCTATAGGTTTGATCCTTCTGATCTACGACTTTCTTCATCGGCAATGGCTGCTACTCTGGTGCGCTGGTCCTATCGGGTCTTAGCACGACGATTTTTCGACTGTCTACTACAACAAGGTTTGCCCGACTCCGGTGTGGGAGGGGCGATGACGGCGGCGCGCCTTTGGCTCGCTACAGTGCTTGTAGTCGTCGCTAGGTGGTCCACTAACATTGTTGTAATTTTTATTACTTTTATTGTTCTTTGTACTGTAATGATTGAAGATAAATAGATTGTAAATTTCTCGTAAAAAAAATTTGATCGTGATCCAAAAAATGTCACAAAATAGCCCACATGACTAGACAGCATGACGCTTTGGCTGGGGTGTCATGGCCCTGCCACGGGCGCCCCTGCCCAGGCGTCGTGCAAATGCGGGTTATTTATTTGAAAAAGAAATTGGATCAGGTTCATTTTTGTGCTAAGTATTAAAAAGGCTGGATTTGTCAATTTTCACTATTTTCAGGGTGGCAGCAGATAAAAAAAATGAAAGCGTGTCAGAGGCAGGCATGGGCGAAACGCACACGTCGAGATCTGGCCGAATTCACTGTTTTGACCCTTTTTATAAACTTTAGCGTGATTTGACCTCGGTTCGAAAAAAATTCTCGATCTTACCCTTTTCCTACCGTCATCGTCTTTGGCGGTAGGTTAACACAGCCTACCGCCAAGGGCTATGGCGGTAGGACCTGACGGTGCCGTGATGTTGAAAACACCCTACCGCCACAGTCTTTGACGGTAGGGTGTAAAAGATATAAAGAGCGTGTGGCATGTGGAAAGATGTTTTTTTTTGTTAAGTTTTGTTTTGCCTAGTAAAAAATAAACAAGTTGTCCAATTAATGCTAGGATATGGATTGTTGGTCAAAACAAATTTTTTATTTATTTGTAACTGCTTTATAAAATTTGCGGAAAGATGTTTTTTTTGTTAATTTTCATTCTGCCTAGTAAAAAATAAACAAGTTGTCCAATTAATGTTAGGATATGGATTGTTGGTAAAAACATTTTTTTACTTATCTGTAACTGTTTTATAAAATTTGCGGAAAGATGCAAACGAATATAGATGTGCATATATCTAGGCTGAAGCTCAGGCTAGGGTGTGTATTTACCATCATCTTTTGCATTTTCTTTGCTGATGCAATTCATATGGTTTGGACAACTTGTTTATTTTTTCTTCAGCAAAAAAAAAAAATGGCCTCACAAGCGTACATCTCCTACAATTTTTCTAGCAGCGATGAGCTCAAACCACAAGACAACAACACAGGAGACAGTATTGGCCTTCCCATAATGAAAACAAGTCTATTTCTGTAAATTTCAACCGTATTGACAACCCAACATCAAACTAGGATCACAGTTAACGTGCTTAAGCTCAAGTCTTTTCTAATAACAAGCTCTAAGTTTGGCTGTATATTAAGCTCAAGTCTTTCAACAAAGTTATTTCAAGACTTGGATAAATACAAACAAGTCATTTCAAGATTAGAGATTAATAGCTAATTAACTGGACTTCCAGTCACAGATTAGTCCAGTCATATGAATTGCTACATCAAAGAAAATGCAAAAGATGTCGGTAAATACACTTTCAAGACTGAGCTTCAGCCTACATATTTGCAGATCTATATTCGTTTACATCTTTGTGGAAATTTTATATGAACAAATAAGTTAAAAATTGTTTTTACCAACAATCCATAACTTAACATTAATTGGACAACTTCTTTATCTTTTTACTAGGCGAAATAAAAATTAACAAAAAAAATGGCCTTGTGAAGGCTCAAACCCAAGACCAGCAGAAGCATGCTTGCACACCCTAGCCAACTCACCACCAGAAACTTTCTGGACTGATATACACGACACGCTCTTTATATCTTCGACACCCTACCGCCAAAGACGATGGCACCGTCAAGTCTTTCAACATCACGGCACCGTCAAGTCCTACCGTCGTAGCCCTCGGCGGTAGGCCGTGTTAACCTACCGCCAAAGACGATGTCGGTAGGAAAAGGATCAGATCGAGAATTTTTCTCAAACAGAGGTCAAATCGTGCTAAAGTTTACAAAAAAAGTCAAAACAGTGAATTCGGCCTTGAGATCTCATCTCGTTCGACATGCTTGTCAGAAAAACAAAAATAGTGGTTCCTGCCACAGATCTGGCTGGCTGGATGGTCTGTCCGGCCCCCGCTGTAAAATGACGAGATTCCTTTCGTGTCTCTGCTGGGGAAATTTGGCAAACACGAACCACGAAAGGAGAGGAGAAAAGAAAAGGAAAAGGCTACTGGACGAGCATCTGCATGTGTGAGACTGAGATCGATAAGGACTAAATAAAGAAGGAAGAATCCAAAAAGCATGCGGCTACCTTTCAACGGCTAAAGTGACCGCGGACGCGGAGGGACACGAATTCCGCTGCTCCCGGTCGGATGGTCCACACCGGTAGAGATGATTTGATTATATAAACAAAATTACAAGATGGATATGGACGCTCCGTTGAAATCCCAAATTTCCATTGTGCCGAAGTGATTTGGTCCACGGACGACTCTCGTGGCTATACCTGGCCACGGGAAGCCCGGCCCGGCCCGAAAAAACCCGATCCGGCCCGGCCCGACACGGCTCCTGGGCCGGGCTCGGGCCCATCGTTTTTGCATTTTTCTGAAGGTCGGGCCGGGCCGGCCCGGAGCCCGACGGACTTTTACGTGTTTCGGGCCGGGCTTGGGTCCAGAAAACAGGCCTGATGGCCGGACCGGGCTAGGCCGGGCTCGGGCCTGCATTTTTTGCGTCAGGCTTAGCTAGGCCCGGCCCGAGGTATGGCCAGGTATACTCGTGGCCTCGAAATATTTTAAGGAATCAGGGCATCAACGTAGACCCACACTACATCCATCCGTGAGACCAGTCTGCGGAGGGTGATGCGAGAGCCCGCCATTCAAAATTGCTCTCTAAATGCCCGTGGAGATGTAATTAATTGGAAACTCAAATGTCTCCGATTGGTAGGGTACATGAATCCAAAAGTTTCTTTCTCCGTTCACTTTTGGGTGTTCGATAGAGTATATGAAGCGTGCATGAATCCACACTAGCTTAACACAAATACACTAGGAGCATGTATGAAGAGAGCATGCATGAAGAGGGGTGCTGAGATGAGCATGCACGAAGAGGAAACAACTATGCTGAGATGAGAATGCAACCAAACACACCCCCGATCACATAGCGCACAATCACAACTAAAAAGAGGCAAGTATGCATAGATTTTACATATCCAATCATAGAAAAATATCAATCCCACGACGCGCCCAAAAAATTGCCCTATCGAAGCGGCAATTCGAGCTTCATCACTCATTCCGCCGCTGCCTTCTCGATCGCCGTGTTTGTGGCCGCCTGCTTCTCCGCTTGTAGTTGATCCTTTTGCCGCCTCAACATCTTGAAATGGATGGCTTGCACAATCATTTTTGTATCGTTATCCAAATCATCTATCTTTAATGTCAACATCTTCTCCTCCTTCAAAGTGGTTGCGATATGAAGCTTCTTCTATTCGAGGATGACCTCTTCTTTTCAAGGTTGAGCTTCTCCTTGGTCGCCGTCATCTACATATTAAACCTCTCGGCCTTACACGCCTCCTTGACGTTGAAGCTCTAGAGATATGCCTCCTCCTTCGCCAACCATCATCTTGGCCGCCACCCATTCTTGCTTCGCCTTATCCTCCTCCACTTCTTACCCGTAAGCCTCTCCTAACCTTCTTCGGCAACTTTTTGGTTGGGTCGGTTGAATCACTCGTTTCTTCCTCGGTGCCGATGTCGACGGTCTTAGAGGAGGAGGCAATAAATACATTTCACTTAGGTTGCCATTTAACTTCAACCAACAATGGATGAGGACAAAGTTCTTCTTATCCAACTTCAAGAACAAATTGCATGCACAGGAAGGCTACAAAGTATAAAACATTGTCAACAATGAGCCTATTTGATCCGACCAAATGACCAAAACATAGAGCATATCTGGTCAAATGACCAAAACATCGAGCATATCCGACCAAATGTTGAACACACTTACTTGCTTAGAGATTTGGGCACCACTTGGTCACCGTTCGAAGAGTTGCTTCAAGTGGGCAAAACTAAGGAAAACGACGTTGTGGGGTAAATGCACCACGCAACTGTTACTTAGCAGTAGCGCGGGCTGAAGCCCTACGCTGCAGGTGGACATTAGTAGTAGCACGGGCCCACCACACCCGCACTACTGCTAAGTGGTCCCCACCGTTCCCCTAGAGGCTCAATAGTAGTAGCATCGGGGCACGGGCCCGCGCAACTACTAAGCCCCTTAGTAGTAGCACGGGCTCCATCACCCGCACTGCTACTGTAGATACACGGGCCCAGCTCCCCGGCCTAGGAGCAGTGTTGGGTGTGGCATGCGCTACAACTAATGGGCTTAGCAGTAGCGCGGGCCCTTGCCCCACGCTATTACTAAGGCACCCTTATCCCTCTCTCGCCCGTCGGCCCTCTCACTCCCTCTATTCACTCCCTCACTCCGCCTCTTTCTCCTCCCACCGTCATCATCGCATTGCCGCCGCCCTCCTCCCCCCTCCTTCCTCGATAAGCCACCGCTTTCCTTCCAGAAGGAAATATTCCCTAGAGGCAATAATAAAGTTGTTATTTTATATTTCCTTATTCATGATAAAGGTATATTATTCATGCTAGAATTGTATTGATCAGAAACCTAAATACATGTGTGAATATATAAACATACACCATGTCCGTAGTGAGCCTCTACTTGACTAGCTCGTTGATCAAAGATGGTTAAGGTTTCCTGACCATGGACATGAGTTTTCATTTGATAACGGGATCACATCATTAGGAGAATGATATGATGGATAAGACCCATCCATTAGTTTAGCATTATGATCGTTCAGTTTTATTGCTATTGCTTTCTTCATGTCAAATACATGTTCCTTCGACTATGAGATTATGCAACTCCCGGATACCGGAGGAATGCTTTGTGTGCTATCAAATGTCACGATGTAACTGGGTGATTATAAAGATGCTCTACAGGTATGTCCGAAGGTGTTTGTTGAGTTGGCATAGATCGAGCTTAGGATTTGTCACTCCGAGTATCGGAGAGGTATCTCTGGGCCCTCTCGGTAATACACATCATAAGAAGCCTTGCAAGCAAAGTAACTAATGAGTTAGTTACAGGATGATGTATTATGGAACGAGTAAAGAGACTTGCCGGTAACGAGATTGAACTAGGTATGAAGATACCGACGATCGAATCTCGGGCAAGTAACATACCGATAGACAATGGGAATAATGTATGTTGTCATAACGGTTTGACCAATAAAGATCTTCGTAGAATATGTAGAAGCCAATATGGACATCTAGGTTACGCTATTGGTTATTGACCGGAGAGGTGTCTCAGTCATGTCTACATAGTTCTCGAACCCGTAGGGTCCGCACGCTTAACGTTCGATGACGATATTGTATTATATGAGTTATGTGATTTCGTGACTGAGGGAGTCTCGGATTAAGGGGTCCTCGGACAGGCGGACTATATGCATATGCCGGACTGTTGGACTATGAAGATATGAGATAGAAGACTTTGTCCCGTGTCCGTATGGGACTTTGCTTTGTGTGGAAGGCAAGCTTGGCGATTCGGATATGAAGATTCCTTTCTCTGTAACCGACTCTGTGTAACCCTAGCCCCCTCCGGTGTCTATATAAGCCAGAGGGTTTAGTCCGCAGGACGAGAACAATCATAATCATAGGCTAGCTTTTAGTGTTTAGCCTCTACGATCTCGTGGTAGATCTACTCTTATAATACTCATATCATCAAGATCAATCAAGCAGGAAGTAGGGTATTACCTCCATCAAGAGGGCCCGAACCTGGGTAAACATTGTGTCCCCCGCCTCCTGTTACCATTAGCCTTAGACGCACAGTTCGGTACCCCCTACTCGAGATCCCCCGGTTTTGACACTGACATTGGTGCTTTCATTGAGAGTTCCACTGTGTCGTCACCATAAGGCTTGATGGCTCCTTCAATCATCTACAACAACGCAGTCCAGGGTGCAGTCTTTCTCCCCGGACAGATTTTCATATTCGGCGGCTCCGCACTAGGACCAACTCGCTTGGCCATCTGGAGTAGATCGATAGCCCTGGCCATTAGGTCAGGTTTGGAAGCTTGAACTACACCACCGACATCCGCGGAGACTTGATCTTCGACGGATTCGAGCCCATGACAGCCGCGCCCTACCGCCATGATGAATATGACCTAAATCTGTCATCGGATTGTGTGCAGGAGATAGCGCCTGTAATCACTCTGGCCCTAGATCCAGAGCAAAGCGCGCCATCCAATGACGGGAATCTCAACCTTGCCACGGAGGCCGCAGACTCAGCCCGGGAGGGGCTGGGTTATACTCATAAGGAGTCATCTATATTGAAGCCCATGAAGACAAGCAATATGACGCTTTACTACAAGAGATTTAAAGGCCCGGGCCCCAAAGGCGGATTAGGGCCCGTAGACATAAACCGCCATGTATTATGTAACTTGTGTTGTAAGATAGGAAAGGGTAGAAATTGAGCCGGACACGTGTATGAGCCGGCGTCGGGATTCTGTAAACCGCCGGGCGTCAACCTGTGTATATAAAGGGATGACCCGGCGGTAGTTCAAGGACAAGTGAAAGATCGAGGATGTTGCCTAGAGGGGGTGTGTGAATAGGCACTTTAAAATAATTACGGTTTAGGCTTGAACAAATGCGGAATAGACCTAGCGGTTAATTTGTCAAGCACAAAACCTAAAACAACTAGGCTCACCTATGTGCACCAGCAACTTATGCTAAGCAAGATAAGCAACTATGTGATAGCAAGATATATGACAAAGAACAATATGGCTATCACAAAGTAAAGTGCATAAGTAAAGGGCTCGGCTAAGAGATAACCGAGGCACACGGAGATGATGATGTATCCCGAAGTTCACACCCTTGCGGATGCTAATCTCTGTTTGGAGCGGTGTGGAGGCACAATGCTCCCCAAGAAGCCACTAGGGCCACCGTAATCTCCTCACGCCCTCGCACAATGCAAGATGCCATGATTCCACTAAGGGACCCTTGAGGGCGGTTACCAAACCCGTACAAATGGCGACCCTTGGGGGTGGTCACCGAACCCGTACACTTTGGCAACCCTTGGGGGCGGTCACCGGTACCCGTCAAATTGCTCGGGGCGATCTCCACAACCTAATTGGAGACCTCGACGCTTGCCCGGAGCTTTACACCACAATGATTGAGCTCCGAATAACACCAACCGTCTAGGGCGCCAAGGCACCCAAGAGGAACAAGCTCTAGGGTGTCCAAACACCCAAGAGTAACAAGCTCAAGGGTACCAAGCACCCAAGAGTAATAAGCTTCTCAACTTGTAACTTCCACGTATCACGTGGAGAACTCAAACCAATGCACCAAATGCAATGGCAAGGGCACACGGAGTGCCCAAGTCCTTCTCTCTCAAATCCCACCGAAGCAACTAATTGTCGGTGGGAAACGACACCTATGGGATCACTGGAATCCCTACTTCGGTTGCGGGGTGCGGGGATCGTGAGAAGAGCGGGACTAGTAGATAGCACCAAGGGGAATTACCCAGGTTCGGGCCGCAAAGATGCGTAAAACCCTACGATCCTGCTTTGCTGGATGTATTTAGTGTTCTGGAGCTCTTGAACTAGCTCTGGGTGCTGCTAGGTTCGAAAGAGACGAATCCTTCTCCAGTGCACCATGGGCCTCCTTTTGTAGGCGAAAGGGGCTGCCACAGTGGCACACAGGAGGTGGAAAGTGCTACAACACTATGAGCTTATCACTGGTATTACAGGACATAGTGCATTTAATGCGAGGCTTAGGTGTCCCTTCACTTTATCGAGGACGAGAGCGAGGCCCATCCCATCCGTCGCCGCTCCTCCTTGCTTTGACACGTGCCCTGGCAGCGATGCATGCGGTGCCATGTAGGCCGGCAAGCAGCTGAGGTGGCGCGGTGGTGGAGCTCCACGAAGGGCTGCATGTTGCCACGCAGGTGCCTTCCCAGCTGGTTCGGTCAGCAGCTACATGCGAACGGCAGCGGAGACTTGGCTGGCGCGGGCCTGGCAGTGGCCCTGCTGGCGCGCTTGGCGAGGGCCTTGCCGGGTGGCCCGGCAAGGGTCTTGCCGTGGCACGCTGGCGTCCCCGACAAGGATCTTGCCGGGGGTCTTGTGGGTTCCTTTGGTGAGGATCTCGGTGAGGATTGTTGCCTTCTTATCCTCATTTGATCTTGACTGTTCTTTGTCTTCACAAAGATCTGCATGCCACCGTGGAGGTGCCTCCCGAGCCTTGTCCCAATGCGTTTGTCTAGCGTTGGGGGGCTCAAAGGTGGCTCACTCAGCTGGTGTGGGCGAGCTGCCCCGGCAAGGGTCTTACCGGGGCCGCTGAGGCTGCCCCGGCAAGAGCGAGCTGCCCCGGCAAGGGTCTTACCGGGGCTGCTGAGGCTCCCCCGGCAAGGGTTCTTGCCAGGGAAACCTGCTTCATCCATCCGATCTTTGTGGCCTTGGTCCTTGTCGTTGCTTTGTTTGTCTTGTGCCTTCGGCTTCTCTCCGGCTTCCCCTTCCTGCCTTGTTATGCGTGGCCGTGGCGGGTGGCTCTGACTGCCCGCGCACAAGTAAAGGGGTCAAAAGGAGAGCCCCTACTCTTGTACACTGACAGGAGCCCCCGGGCCTCGGCCACACATAAGCGCAGCACGTTGTTGGGCCAGGCCCAGAACGGTGCACGAGCTATTGGGGCGGATTTTACCGCGGTAACTGCTCCGTCCGCTGCGCTTCTCCACGACCCACGTTGAACGCGCGACGTGGGGTTCGTGCGCGCGCATGACGGAAACATGCTGGCGTCATCCCATGGTGGACAGTAAAGAGGCAGCTTGCGTGTCTCTTTGAGACTGCAGGGCCGCTGCTCATTTACTACCCTCGCTTGGGAACCATTGCTCCACGCGTCCCACTACGCCTATCCCTCGTGCCATGTTCACTGCATGCACGATGCAGGGCGAATGACAGGCACGCGGGATGTGAAAAGTTGTGCACGTGTCTGGGTCAATTCCCACGCGCCTTCAATGGAGCGGGGAGGACAGTCGACGGCCCCGCTTGCTGTCACTTCAACAGGCCGGATTGGCCGAGAGGGGGCGGCCGAGCCTCGCCCCCGCCCCTTTATAAAGAGTGGAGCGGGAGGAACGGTGCCTCTCAACACTTCGCCACCTGCCTCTCCCCATTCCTGCTTCCTCCTTTCTTCTGCCATGGCGAGGGGGCACGACGACACTTCATCGATGGCGGCGAGGGTTTCGGCCAGACAGCGCATCGCTCCTCCCCAAGAGATCGTAGCGGCGGAGCCGGCCTCTAGAGGAAGGGGGAGGGGGCGAGGTCGAGGCCGTCGTGGCGCTCGAGAGAGAGGAGGACGGGGCGGCAGATCGGCTTCGCCTTCGCCAGCGGCCCCTCCCCCAGTGGAGGGGCACGTCGGGGACAACCCTTGCGAGTTCTTCATCAGGCTGCGCCAGCCACCGCATCGTCGTCTTCGCCTCCCGACTCCGTTTGCACGGGAGATGGAGCTGGATCCGCCGCAGGCGTTGCAGCTGCATATGAGGGGTTGTGGGAACAGTGGGACATGGGCCAACGTCGAGTTCCCCGCCCCACACGTCATGTATCTCCATCGAGGGTGGAAGACCTTCGCTCGCATCCACAGCTTGACGGAGGGGCTCACCCTCCATTTCAAACTAATGGAGGGTGGCCTCCTGTCCGTCAAGATCTTCGGGCACCTCGGGACTCGCGCGAGGTGCTGCGTGGAGAGCTCCTTTGACGATGAAGATTCCTCCTCGAGCGAGGGTGACGAGGAGGACAATGGCAGCGACGTTGAGGGCAACGGGCGGCAGGATGACGGGTCCGACTAGGTGTCAGGCACCACTCGGGTGGCACTGGCGACCCCATCATCCGTGTCACCGGCTCCTTGAACTTCTCAAGGTCGCCTCCTTGGGCGGCTAGTGTGGGGAGGCCGCGGAAGAGGAAGAGGGCGGGCGGCAAGGCCGTCAAGTCGGAGTACGCGGGCACCGATGCCTTCGTCGCTTATTGACGTCCTGCCGCCTCGTCTTCGAGCTCTTCCTCCGGCGCCGCCATCATCATCCAGCCCTCGGACGACCACCGAGATGTTCTCTTGGTGTCTTCTGCCACTTGTAGCTCGCCTAGGCGCCCCTTTTGCCCTTCTACTTTCTTGTTCCATTTCCTGAGGAGAGGGACAAGAAAGGAATTACGGGCACCTTATCTCCTTTTAGTCTTGTAAGCCTTCGGGCCTTTGTTAACTTTATAACTTGTAATCCCCTTGCTCATGTTTTTCATTTTGTATGAACTGTACCTGTACAGGATGTTTTTTAATGAAAAAGGGATGTTTGCCAGGTTTTTCGTTCGCAGGTGGAACCCGCGACAAGGAGTGAATCCTCGTTACCTTTAAGATAAATGTTTTTTCACCCGGCAACAGGCCTTGCCATCTCCCCACTTCGCTCGACCTTTCTCATGCCCTTGGCGGAGGCAGGGATGAGGTGGGCTTAGGCTCCTCGTTTTATTTCCTTGCTGCCGCGACTACGACCAACTTTGGACCCAGGAGACAGTCCTTGGGTGCCTAAAAAGGGGAGCATGGTAGCTTAGAGATAGAATGGGGTTTCACGTATCCCAGTCCATAACAAAACTCATGATAGAGGATAGAGAACTTATCTGGATCTGCAGCCCCTGGCAACCTTGGCTTGCCGTGGATGGATCCTTGGTCTTGTAGCCCCCGGCAACTTTGGCTTGCCGGGGCCCGGACGCCGGTCCGTCCCTTTTCTTCCAAAGTAGTTCGACAAGAATACTCATGTGTCCTGTGAACGAAAGAAGACAGAAAAGAACAAAGAGACGTGCACTCGACCTCTAAGCTAGGGGTTAGCCGCTGCCAAGCACTATCTACCCTAACTGAGGAAGAAACTCACCCTAGCATGCATGCTATATCTTAGGGCGCTAGCGCTTCGTTTATTTATGCTCAGGGTCTGCACCTGGCTTTGTACAAAGGGCTACATGCCTTGTCGGCAAGGCTTGTACAAAAGGGTGGCTTGCCGGGAGGCCCGACAGCCGCGCCTTATGGGTAAAACTTGCGGAGATGCTCGATGTTCCAGGAGTTGCTCACTGGAACGACATCTTCAGTCTCCAGCCGGACTGCGCCGGGCCTGGTGACTCGTGTTACCCGATAAGGGCCTTCCCACTTCGGCGTCAACTTGTTGGAATTCTTGGCCGATTGAACGTGCTGAAGAACAAGGTCGCCTTCCTCAAAGCTCCGGGCATGAACCTTGCGGCTATGGTAGCGGCGCAAGGCTTGCTGGTAGCATGCTGCTCTCACAGTCGCCTGGAGACGATCTTCCTCAAGGAGCGCCACGTCATCTTGCCGCAATCGCTCTTGCTCAAGCTCATCATAAGTGAGCACTCGAGGTGGCTCGTATATGAGTTTTGTGGGAAGAACTGCTTCTGCCCCATAAACCAGGGCAAAGGGTGTCTGGTCGGTGGCTCGATTTGGCGTCGTTCTGATCGACCAAAGAACCACTGGCAACTCATCAATCCAGCGCCTTCCACTCTTTTGCAGCCTGTCAAAAGTCTTCATTCTTAAGCCTCGAAGGACTTCAGCATTTGCTCTCTCCGCTTGGCCGTTGCTCCGTGGATGTGCCACGGAAGCAAAACAAACCCTGCTGTCGAGATCCTCAATGTATTGCATGAAGGCATGGCTTGTGAACTATGTGCTGTTGTCGGTGATGATCCTGTTGGGCACCCCAAAACGGCACACTAGTCCCTTGAAGAACTTGATGGCTGACCGCGCTGTCACCTTCCTCACTGCTTCCACCTCTGGCCACTTTGTGAACTTGTCGATTGCAACGTACAAGTACTCAAAGCCCCCGACAGCACGGGGGAAAGGGCCCAATATGTCGAGCCCCCAGACCGAGAAGGGCCAGGAGAGAGGGATAGTTTGAAGGGCTTGAGCTGGTTGATGGAGCTTCTTTGAATGGAACTGGCACGCTTCACACTTGGTTACTAGTGCCGTCGCATCCTAGAGGGCGGTGGGCCAGAAGAAACCTTGCCGGAAAGCCTTGCCGGCAAGGGCCCTCGACCCTATGTGGGAGCCACATATGCCTCCATGTATCTCTGCCAACAGCTTTAGTCCTTCCTCCCGGGAGATGCATTTCAATTTCACCCCATTCGGTCTTCTTCTCTACAATATGTTATCAACGAATTGATACAGAGCAGACCGGCGGGCTACTCTTTCTGCCTCTTCCTGCTCCTCAGGAAGCTCTCCTTTTTGAAGGAATCGGACGGTGTGTTGTGCCCATGCCGGAGCCTGTGGCTCGACGACAAGGACCAAAGGCGTCTCTTCTGCCACAGGAGCGGCCGCCTCCACGGCCATGACCTGAGGTACTGCGGAGTCGGTTGTCCCGCGGCAGGATCGGCATCCACGACAACATCTTCGTCGGCGGCTCCGGGGAGCTTGGTGGGGAAGTACTTGCCAGAGCCTAGCTTCCTCCGCTTGTTCTGCCCGGTCGACGGCTCAACGGATGGTTGAGCTAACTAAAGCACAAAAGTACCTGGTTCCACAGGTAGCTTGAGGGCAGCGCGCTTTGACAGGTAGTCGGCGATGTCGTTCTTTGTCCGAGGGACATGCTCCGCTTGTATACCATCAAAGCGCTCCTCCAGTTTCCTCACATCATCTACGTAAGCTTCCATCAACGGGCTTTGATAATCTTTGTTGACCTGCCTGACGACGAGTTGCGAGTCACCCCTGATGATGAGCTTTTTAACTCCAAGGTCCGCCGCGATCCTGAGACCAGCAAGCAAACCCTCGTACTCGGCGGTGTTGTTGGTTGACATTTCCTGGGGAAAGTGCATTTGGATGACGTACTTGAGGTGCTCACCGGTGGGTGCGACAAGTAGCACACCGGCACCGATGCCTTGCAGCAAAAAGGCCCCATCAAAGTACATGATCCAGTTGCCGCTTGTTCCCTCGCTGGGGAGAGTAGTCTCCTGTACCTCTTCGTCAGACGTCGAGGTCCATTCTACAACAAACTCCACCAAGACTCGGCTTTGGATCGTCGAGGTACTTTCAAACTTTAGACCAAAACTTGACAGCTCTAGGGACCATTCCATGATCCTTCCTATTGCATCTGGGTTATGCAGTATTCGTTGCAACGGAAGGCGGGTAACCACGGTGATCTCGTGCACTTGGAAGTAGTGGCGCAGCTTCCTCGAGACCATAAGGAGGCAGAAGAGCAATTTTTGCACACCTGAATACCTCGACCTAGCTCCCTGCAAGAGGGAGCTGACGAAGTAAACCGGGTGCTGCACCATCTTCTCCCCTTGCGCCACTTCACCTGGCCGTGCGGGTCCTGTCGTACTGGCGCTAGTCTTGCCGGGACCGAGCCTTGCCGGTGACTCAGTCTTGCCGGGACCGAGCCCTGCCGGGGAGGGTTCTGGCCCGCCAGACGTTGACTCTGCCATTGCTGCTGTCTCCTCGTCAACCTCTCTCTGCGCCACTAGTGCGGTGCTAACCACCTGATTTGTTGCCGCTAGATAAAGCAGCAACGGTTCCTGTGGTTTGGGCGCAACCAGCACTGGGGTAGAGGAGAGGTATTTCTTCAAATCTTGTAGCGCCGCCTCGGCCTCTGGGGTCCACTCCACTAGCCCTACCTTCTTCAAGATCTTGAAAAAAGGAAGGGCACACTCCGTGGACTTGGAGATGAACCGGCTCATGGCAACAACGCAGCCAGTGAGCCGACGCACATCCTTGATCTGTTTGGGTGCCTTAATCTGCTCGTTGGCCTTGATCTTATCTGGGTTTGCTTCAATCCCGCGCTGGGACACAAAGAACCTGAGAAGCTTGCCAGACAGGACGCCGAAGACACACTTCTCAGGGTTCAATTTGAGGTTGATCTTGCGCAGGTTTGCAAATGTTTCCTCCATATCTTGCACTAGGGTGCTTTGTCCTTGGTTTTGACCACTATGTCATCCATATAAGCTTCCATATTTCTATGCAGTTGGGGCTCAAAACCAATTTTGACCGCTCTTGCAAAGGTTGAGCCAGCACTCTTCAACCCGAAAGGCATCCGTAAAAAGCAATACGTACCACATGGGGTGATGAATTCTGTCTTCTCCTCATCCTCTTTTGTCATGAAGATCTGGTGGTATCCCGAGTAGGCGTCGAGGAATGATAATAGGTCACACCCGGCCGTGGAGTCAACAATCTGGTCAATGCGCGGTAACGGGAAGGGATCTTTGGACAAGCCTTATTGATGTCTGTGTAATCAATACACAGCCTCCACTTCCCATTTGCCTTGCGCACTACTACCGGATTGGCCAACCACGTCGGATGGAGTACTCCTCTCACCAGGCCTGCCGCCTCTAGCTTTCTGATTTCCTCCGTGATGAACTCCTGCCTCTCTAGAGCTTGCTTCCTAACCTTCTGCTTGACGGGCCGTGCATGAGGACAGACAACAAGGTGGTGCTCAACCACCTCCCTGGGAACGCCGGGGATGTCGGAGGCTTGCCATGCAAACACATCGACATTCGCCCGCAGGAAGGTGATGAGCTCTCTTTCCTATTTGCCATCGAGGGTGGAGCTTATGGTAAAATCTCCCCCCATGCCATCCTCCTTGACGGGAACCTTCTTGGTCTCTGGTGGTGTGGCTCTGGACTTCTTGCTCTTGCTGGCGAAGCTCTCTGGCACGTTCTCAACGGAAGCGCAACACCCCTAAGAGGTGCGCTTGCCGGAGCGGGTGCAAGGGGTCTCGCCGGTCTTTTCCCCCCGGGGCTCTGTCGGCAGGAGCAGGTGCCTTCGCGGCAGCTGCTGCAACTGCTTCCTGGTAGAGTTGGTCGGCGCAGATCACCGCATCTCTCTTGTCAGAGGGGACAGTGATGATGTTCATTGGCCCGGGCATCTTAAGCATGTTGTAGGCGTAGTGTGAAGCCGCCATGAACTTGGCTAGTGCTGGGCGGCCGAGGATCCTGTTGTAAGGCAAGGGGATCTCGGCTACATCGAAAACAATCATTTCCGTCCTGTGGTTCAGCTCGCTCCGAATGTCACGGGCAGCGTGACCTTTCCCTTTGGCTGGCTCCTCCCCGGGTTAACCCCTTGGAACATGCCCGTCTCCTCGAGGTCTCCATCGGGGATCTGAAGCCTTTTGACGACAACAGGCAAGATCAAGTTCAGGCCGGCCCCGCCGTCAACCAACATCTTTGTCACCTTGAGGTTGCGGATTGTTGGTGAAACCAACAACGGCAAGCACCCAACCGCAGTAGTGCGGTCAGGGTGGTCCTCGGTGTCGAAGATGATGGGCGTGCTGGACCATTTCAGCGGCTTCCGTGCGTCGAACGATGGCTCCATCGCTATGATCTCACACGCCCACTGCTTGAGTTGGCGGTGGGACGTGTGCAGCGAGGCGCCACCATCGACGCACATGGCCTCTGTGGCTTTCTAAAACTCGTGGTCGCCGGACTCATCGTCGTCGTCATGATCATCGTCTTCCTACTTCTTGTCGCGGCCTCGAGCGGGCCTCTCCTGCTGATTATCCTTGCCGCCGCGGCCTCCTTGGCCGCCACGTTTCTTGCCAGATCCCTCGGCACCATCTGGGCCTTTCTCCTTGTCCCGCCGCTCATACTCAGCTTTCTGCTTCTCGGCAGCAGCTCTACCTGCCGACAGTTTTGGAGATCATGGCCCTTGGTGCGGTGGATCTTGCAATACTGCTTGTCGGAGGCCCCTGGCTTATCGGCAGCCGCCAAGGCCCGACAAGCGGCACACCCGGCAACCTCCTTGCCGGAGTCACTTGCCTTGGGTTTCTTGGTGGCGCCGGTATCGTTAGATCCCTCGATGGCAAGCACGGTCTTGCTCCTGCGCTTCCTATTACGGCACCGGCCCTTCTTCGCTGGGGTGGCGGTATCATCCGTGGAGTCAGCTTCCGCACCAGCGTCTTCGCCGGGGTACTTCCTTCCCTCTTCAACGCGAGCGCACCGATCGGCCAGAACATAAAGTTCGGACACATCTCTGACCTTGTTCATCGCTGGCTCTTCACGCATCTTACGATTGCGCACATTCTGATGGAATGCACTGATCACGGCGGTAGGATGAACGTCGGGGATGTTGTACTACACTCGGCTGAACCTTTGGATGTATTCGCGCAAGTTCTCCCCTTCCTTCTAGGGGATGATGTGTAAATCACTCACCTGGCCATGAGCCTGGTGACCTCCGGTAAAGGCGCCAACAAACTCATGGCATAGATCCGCCCAAGAAGGGATGGAATCCACCGGCAAGTGCATCAACCATGACATAACATTAGGCTTGAGTGCCAAGGGGAAGTAATTGGCAAGCACCTTATCGTCGCAGGCTCCAGCAGCTTGCATCGCGATGGTGTAGATGCCGAGGAACTCTGACGAGTGAGTCTTGCCATTGTACTTCTCACCAACGTCAGGCTTGAACGTACGATGGGAGGGCCACTGGAACTGCCGCAGCTCACCGGTGAAAGCCGGACAACCCACCTCGTAGGGTAGGCCATCGTAACCTCCCGGCGCTGGGTGGTCCGTAGCAGGCCCTGCCCGCCTGTCCGACTGGTGGCGCGCGTTACGTCAGCGCTTGATGGCAGTTCGAGCGTCCTCATGAACCCGCTCCCGAAGGACTTGATGCTAATCGAGGTTGGTTCGCGGGTCGGACGACGCGATGGAGATATCGTCTCGAGCGTCGTCACGATGAACCGACGCCCGGGGTGGCCGGGATGGAGGAGGGGAGTGCATCGTGGCTGCATCGCCTCCGGCACGGACTTCGCTGGCATGCGGTGGCCCGATGGAGCGACGGACTACGGGTCCCGCCGGCCGCAACTCATCGTTGTTGGCGATGCTAACGAGGCTCCAGACGGTGGCCCTCCATTCGTCGAGCTTCTCCACGGCGGGAGGGAAATCGAGGAGAAGCTATGCGCGCTAGGGCTTCCGCTGGCGTGGGTGGCGGCGAGAGCTGGGTGGACCGTGATGCACCTCGACTTCTAACCACGTTAGAAGGAGCTGCGTCACGGCCCCGCAGCCGTTCGCCACCTCCGTCAGCACCTCGGCGCGCATGCTGGCCCTCCTCATCATGTGATGGGCGCACGGGACTCTTCCTAGGGCGGCGCGTAGGGTCACCAGCAGGGTGACGCTGCCCATCATGCACAACCTGGGAAGAGCGCGTCGTGGGCGCCGATGTTGGTGTCTTGGAGGCCGACGTGCCGCCGTCTGGCGAGATAGCGGCGCCCCTGGAGGGCCCCGCGCCACCTGCGGGGGGCCCGACTCTGTCTCTGGAGCCCGCGACTGGTGGCTCGTCGCCTAGCGCGCGAACGACGCCACTCGCCAGGCCCGGACCGCCAGGGTGGTGTGGATGTTTGCGGGCCGTGCCATGGGTTCTCTCCGCGACTGGTCCACACCGGTAGTGGCAACACGGTCCCGGACGAACCGATCGCCGTGGTCGTCTTCTTCTTAGGAGCCATGGCGATGAAGAACAACTAGGTCAACTGCTAGACCAGATTCTCACAATTACGCGCCCCCTACCTGGCGCGCCAAAGATGTCGGTGGGAAACGACACCTATGGGATCACTGGAATCCCCACTTCGGTTGCGGGGCGCGGGGATCGTGAGAAGAGCGGGACTAGTAGACAACACCAAGGGGATTTACCCAGGTTCGGGCCGCAAAGATGCGTAAAACCCTACGATCCTGCTTTGGTGGATGTATTTAGTGTTCTGGAGCTCTTGAACTAGCTCTAGGTGCTGCTAGGTTCGAAAGAGGCGAATCCTTCTCCAGTGCGCTATGGGCCTCCTTTTATAGACGAAAGGGGCTGCCACAGTGGCACACAGGAGGTGGAAAGTGCTACAGCGCTATGAGCTTATCGCTGGTATTACAGGACAAAGTGCATTTGATGTGAGGCTTAGGTGTCCCTTCACTTTATCGGGGATGGGAGCGAGGCCCGTCCCATCCCTCGCCGCTCCTCCTTGCTTTGACACGCGCCCTGGCCAGCGATGCATGCGGTGCCATGTAGGCAGGCAAGCAGCTGAGGTGGTGCAGTGGTGGAGCCTCCACGAAGGGCTGCATGTTGCCACGCAGGTGCCTGCCCAACTGGTTGGGTCGGCAGATGCATGCGAATGGCGGTGGAGACTTGGCTGGCGCGGGCCTGGCAGTGGCCCTACTGGCGCGCTTGGCGAGGGCCTTGCTGGGTGGCCCGGAAAGGGTCTTGCCGTGGCGCGCTGGCGTCCCCGACAAGGATCTTGCCGGGGGTCTTGTGGGTTCCTTCAGTGACTGTTCTTTGTCTTCACAAAGATCTGCATGCCACCGCGGAGGTGCCTCCTGAGCCTTGTCCCAATGCGTTTATCTAGTGTTGGGGGGCTCAAAGGTGGCTCACTCAACTGGTGTGGGCGAGCTGCCCCAGCAAGGGTCTTGCCGGGGCCGCTGAGGCTGCCCCGGCAAGGGTTCTTGCCGGGGAAACCTGCTTCGTCCATCCGATCTTTGTGGCCTTGGTCCTTGTCGTTGCTTTGTTTGTCTTGTGCCTTCGGATTCTCTACGGCTTCCCCTTCCTGCCCTGTTATGTGTGGCCGTGGCGGGTGGCTCTGACTGCCCGCGCACAAGTAAAGGGGTCAAAAGGAGAGCCCCTACTTTTGTACACCGACACTAATGCTAGGGAGGAAGATGAGAGGAAGAACAAGAAGGAGAACACCAAGAACTCCAAGATCTAGATCCAATGGGTTCCCCTCACATAGAGGAGAAAGTGATTGGTGAAAATGTGGATCTAGATCTCCTCTCTCTTTTCCCTCAAAAACGAGCAAGAATCCATGGAGGGATTGAGAGTTAGCAAGCTCGAAGAAGGTCAAAAATGGGGGAAGAACACGAGCTCAAAGTATAAGGTTCAATGGGGAAGAAGACCCCCTTTTATAGGTGGGAAAAAATCCAACCATTATGCTCACAGCCCGCACAGAGCGGTACTACCGCTCCAAGAGTGGTACTAAAGAAATACTTCCGTGCCTACCTCCGCTAAGCAAAACACGAGATTTTTGGGACGGAGCAGTACTACCGCTCAGGAGCCACGGTAGTACAGCTCTGGAGGGGTAGTACCGCTCAGGAGCCGCGGTAGTACCGCTTAGGAGCCGCGGTAGTACCGCTCTGGAGCGGTAGTAAAAATTTACATCCGCTCTAGTCGCGGTAGTACCACTGCAACCTTTACCAAAACAGCCACAACTTTTGCAAACGGACTCCGAACTGAACGAAACTAAGTTTGTTGGAAAGCTAACGACATGGGCTAACACAATATTGATAGAAATATCAATAAGAAGCAAATGTGAAAAGGCCCATAAGAAAATGGTGAGAACCCTTCCTCGGATAAGACCGGTAAAACCTCCAACACCGAAAACATCATAGAAGACGCATGCGAACTCCGTTTTTGATGAACTCAAGCTTGTCATCAAGATGACTATAAGCTCTAAGACTCACAAATAGAACCAAACAAGAACCAAGAAACATGATGCAAGGATGCAATGGTTTGAGCTTTCTACTAACGATACGATCAAGCTACCAACTTGAGAGCCCCCCTTGATAGTACGGCAAACGATCCTATAACCCGGTCTCCCAGTTACCACCACGAGACCGGTAAAATAGAAAACCTATCAAGGGTAAACCTTTGCCTTGCACATGGTCCACTTGAGCTAGATGATGACGATCTTGACTCCCTCAAGTTGGACCACCTTTCTTGATTGCATTGGCTCGATGAAGACTAGATGATTGCTCCCCCATAGTCCACTATGGGTGAGCCACTCTTCGGCACATCTTCACAAGTCCATTGACACTACAATGGATGGAAAGATTCAAGCAATTGATCTCTTCATGATGCTCCACTTGAACTTGCACACGGCAATCTTGATGACGATCACCACTTGATGTCATCCTTTCCATGGGTTGTATGATATCTTCCTCTTGACGCAAGCCCATGGACACGTACCTAACCCCACATAGAACTCTCACATAGACCATGGGTTAGTACACAAAGTGCAACGAACAATGCTTACCATACCATGGGATCACTAGATCCCTCCCGGTACATCTTCTACGCTTTGTGAGTTGATCAACTTGATTCACTCTTGACTTAGTCTTGATCAACCTTGAATCTTTCCAACTCTCTTCATTTGGATGATGTCTTGAAGGTAAACATGAATGATCACACAATCTTCTTCTTCAAGACATGCTTGCAATAAGCTCAACACTCACATGACCAATCTTTGGATAATTCCTTAATAGCACCTTGGTCAACTCATAAACTCCTTGAAACCAACACATGGACTTCAAGAAAAGCCTATGGACAAAACCTTCAAATATAACTCAAGGCAACATTAGTCCATAGAGATTGTCATCAATTACCAAAACCAAACATGGGGGCACCGCATGTTCTTTCAACAAGAAACAACAACTCGAGAGCCAGGTAAAGCGGATTCTCTCCCTGATCATCGAGACCTCATCAATTCCACCACAACTGGATCGTTGGCTTTTACCTTCACCGCAAGGGCCGAACCAGTATAAACTCCCCGTGTCCTTTGTCCGCTTTAACTCCTTTAAGCTAATCTCGTTGCGATGGCTCCACGACTATGTCCTCACACTAGGACATCTGACGTGATAATTACACAATAGTTGGCGCCCACCGTGGGGCGATCACACGATGGTTTCGAGTTCTTAAAGGGCAACTTCGAAGGACTCAAGGGATAGGCCATGGGCCGGATGACCAAGAGTCGTCGCGGCAAGCTCTACATCGACGACGCAGGCTGGGGCCCCGACGTCGGCTCAATCGAGTACGGGTACCGGGTCCCCTTTGGAAGAATTCACGTCTTAATCAACAAGATCGGCGGACCGGGCCCTAAGCCGGACATCTGTGCTGACCTCATTGAGACGGCTCGCGTGCAAGTCCTGCCCGGGATCAGCCTGCCATGAAGCGTGCATTCATAGGATTCATCAATGGTGCGGAGTCTGAACCGGTGTCCGACGGTGAGACGGTAGTTTATTCTAATGGCGAATCATCCACCGGTGAGACCGAGTCACTATACCAACTGCAAGATGGCCGGTTTGGGGGCTGTTCCAATGGCGACAGAATTCCGGACCCCCTTGAACCGCTGAACTGGGTTACGATCTTGATGGCTGGTACGCATCCCACGTTGCACTCCTCAACTGCAGCAGTGATGATTTCCGGATCGGCAGCCGGGGCAGGAGGCCCCGCGCGCCGGCCGGCTCAAGTTCTGTCTAGTTTATTGGACGCCTGGACGATATTGTTGACCACAGAGGTTACCCCGGATAATCAAGATCAGCATAACATGGAGGTCACGAAGCTGCGAGATCAAATAGCTCAGACCAAGGAGGACTTGGCGGCTGAGGAAACCGGGATGGCTGATGAGAGGGCCGCTTTAGATGCTCAGGCACAGCGGATTTAGGCAGAGAATTACCGGCTCATGCTGGATCAGAATGCTTCAAACGACGTGTTAAAGAGGAGGCATCGGTCTCGTCTGCCACCAGTTTATGAAGCAATGAATCTCTTCAACACGCTAGGAGCAGGAACCAGTAATTCGGCAGCGATGAACCGGGTAGAAGCACCAGGGACATGAGTGTCGGATCAGCCACGGGTATAACTGGCCATGGGAAGCCCGACCCGTCCGGCCCGGCCCGAAAAAGCCCGACCAGGCCCGACCTGACGCTGCCCTCGGGCCGGGCTCGGGCCTAGATTTTGAGCCCGAAGGCTGGGCCGGGCCGGGGCCGGGCCCATCATTTTTGCGTTTTCTGAAGGTCGGGCCGGGCCGGCCCAGAGCCCGATGGGCTTTTATGTGTTTCGGGCCGGGCTTGGGCCCAGAAAATAGGCCCGATGGCCGGGCCAGGCCGGGCTCGGGCCTGGATTTTTTGCGTCGGGCTTGGCTAGGCCCGACCCGAAGCCCGGCCCGGCCCGAGGTATGGCCAGGTATAGCCACGGGTGACGGACCCGCTTCGACGGACCCATGACCCGCCGCAGTACATGCCGACACCGCCGGGTCACTTCCCCACCCCTTTGGATAACATGATTGCTGTGGCATCGCGGTTGGAAGCTATTCCAATGGAGGGTGAGTCTCCAGCAGTAGTTGAGACGTGGCAGACCAGAGATCTCCTTCAAACGGCTATGGTTCAACAACAGGCTTATTCGTATAGTCGAGATAGAATTCATTCAACCCCTGGCCCGAGCAGGAGTTACAATAGGCACATTGATGAACCAGCTGTGTCAAGCAGTGCGCGGAACCGTGACGCCCCTCGAGGGCCTAATCCGGCGCGCGGTGGTGCAAATGCTTAGGACGTGGTGGATAATGGTAGAGCGCGTCGAGAAGCCGAGTTAGCGGCGCGGTACGCGGACCGTCAGCTTACTCCTGTTCGTCCGACAACATCAGTGGAACCAGGTCTTGCTTTCAGCTCTTGGGGTGCCGTGTCTCACCCCGGCTCTACGCAATGTGCGACTGCCTAAGGATTTCAAGGATCCGCATAAGGTGCCCAATTACACCGCTGATTTACCCCCTGAGTCATGGGTCGAAAGTTATGAGATGGGAATGGAGATGCTGGATGTGGATGAGGCAGCATGTGCTAAGTACTTCACCATGATGTTGGATGGAACGGCCCGCACTTGGCTGAAAAGTTTGCCAGCTAATTCCATTGGGTCATGGGCCGAGTTAAAGGCCCGGTTTATAACGAATTTCAAGGACACGTGCAAGCAACCCATGTCAATTGTGGATCTAGCCGTCTGTGTCCAAGAAAAGGCAAGTCGACAACTAATTGGGTGCGCCGGGTTTCAGAGATCTTGCATTCATCGGACCGCATCAATGCCGATTCAGCAGTCATAACATTGGAGGGTAATTGCCGTTTTAAGTGTTTGAAGTTGAAGTTGGGACGGCTCAAGCGTCACTGCAATGACATGGGAACACTTATGGCAGCTCTAGTTAAGTATGCTGACTCTGATAGTACCAAGGATACCGAGTCTGACGATGAGAAGCCGGGGAAGGGAAAGAAGAACGGCGGCGCAAAAGGGTAGCAACATAACCAGGCGGGCCATGGGAACAATGGTAAGCGTAAAGCGGATAGTAATTCAGAATTTGTGGCTAACACTAATGCGCAGGACAATGGCCAGTGTCGTAAGGGTAAACCACCCCCGCGGAGTGGAGGATCAGGTGTCAACCTTGAGCCCTTGCTAAATCAGCCTTGCCCGAGGCATGGGACGCGAGAAAAGCCAGCTATGCACCTTTGGAAGGATTGCTTTATTATGCGGGAGTTCAAAAACTCGGATCTTTTCCGATATGATCATGGACCGTCCGCCGGTTCAGGAACCGGGTCTCATGGGCCTGGTTATGGTGGAGAAAATTCTGGCTCAGGATTTCAAGGTAATCCGGGCGGACATGGCAATCAAAGCAATCAGGTCAACCAGGGTGGTTATAATCAACAGGGAAATCAGTAGCAGCGACAGTCAGGTTACCAGAGTCACCGAAGCAATTGAATAGTGGGCAGTATCATGTCTTTACCACTAGCCTGTGCAAGCGCGATTAGAAGCTTCATAAAAGGGTAGTGAATTCCGTTGAACCGGCGGTGCCTCATTACTTGCGTTGGTCTGAACAACCCATTGTGTGGAGTCGAGAGGATCATCCGCCCCGGGTTGATAATCCGGGTCATCTGGCGTTGGTGGTGGCGCCTCAGGTTGGAGGTTATAAGTTCACCAAGGTGTTCATGGATGGAGGGAGCAGTATCAACATCTTGTATTATGAAACCTTCCGTCATATGGGGTTGACAGACAAGAATCTTAACCCGTCGAACACCATTTTCCACGGTGTGGTGCCTGGTAAATCGGCTTATCCGGTCGGTAAGATAGCTCTGGAAGTTGCTTTTGGAGATGATCATGATTCGAGATCAGAGACCTTGACATTCGAAGTGGTGAAAATCAGGATCCCGTACCATGCCCTGTTTGGACGGCCGGCTTATGCTAAGTTCGTGGCAAGGCCCTATTATGTTTATCTGCAACTCAAGATGTCGGGTCATAAGGGGACCATCGCAGTACATGGAAGCCGAAAGATCGCTTGGAATGTGAGGATGGTGATGCAGCTTATGCCGAGTCGGTTTGTGCAACAGAGGAGTTGAAGTTCTACAAAGACAACGTTGATCCGGTGGATATGACTTCTTTGAAAAAACCAACTACAGAGCACGATCCGGCTTTGAAATTTAAATCGGTTGATGAGACTAAGTTGGTTGATTTTGTTCTTAGCGATTCATCCAAGAAGTTTAGCATCAACGCTAACCTGGATGCGAAATAGGAAGGCGCGCTCATCGCGTTCATCCGTGAGAATTGGGACATCTTTGCATGGAAACCTTATGACATGCCAGGTGTACCGAGGGAACTCGCTGAGCACACACTACAACAAAAAGACACATCTGTGACATTTTGGGCTGAACGAATTTTTTTCTGTCATACATATGACACTTCTATGATGATAATTGTGACAAAACCCGGTATCATCATAGATGTGGTGGGCTCCTATTCTATGACAAAAAATCATGACAGAAAATGGGCTTTTCGTCCTGGGCGGACCGGAGACGCAGCTGCATGACATTCTTTGGGCCATCCATGACGGAAAAAACCGTGGTAGAAGCAAGGGCGAGGAAAATTTCGGGGAGTTCCTGGTTACGGTGGGAGGTCGAGGGCCGAGCGAGGCGCGTTTCTCTCGTACACGTACTCGCGTGTGTGCTAGGCGTTGGCTCTAACTGAACCCGAGCGATGCGTTGGGCTCTAACTGAACCCAAGCGATTGCACTGCAGGCTACGCATTACTGAACCCGAGCGATCGATCAATGGCTGTTAACTGAAAACGATCGAGCGATTCCTTCACTACTGTTGCTAACTGAAGCCGATTGATTGGA
>NC_041383.1:264119157-264131320 GCF_002162155.2 Triticum dicoccoides | reverse complement strand
CGTTTTGACTGTAGCGCTCCAACACAAGTCCGTTTCGTCCGTTTTGCGGTACGCCACACCCCTCCCGATCAACAGGACCCCCGTTTTGACCGTAGGAGGTCCGTTTCGTCCGTTTTGCGGTACGCCACACCCCTCCCGATCAACAGGACCCCCGTTTCGACCGTAGGAGGTCCATTTCCTCCATTTTGCGGTACGCCACACCCCTCCCGATCAACAGGACCCCGTTCCGAACGTAGGAGGTCCATTTCCTCCGTTCTTCGGTACGCCAGGCCTCGTTTCCATCGCCTATTCCGTCCAAGTCCTCCCGATGAACACGATCACGCATTCCGTTCTGACCCAGTCGGTTGGCTCCCACGCGTTCCGTTGCCTCCTAATGAACACGACACATTTCGTTGCCTCCCCATGAACATGACGCATTCCGTTACCTCCCCATGAACACGAGCATTCTGTTGCCTCCCCATGAACATGACGACGATGCTGTTTCTCCGTTCCGACCCAGCCATGTACATGAGCCCTGGCCATACGTATGCGCGAGTAGGAGTTCGAGACCCCGCCCATATGTACGTACGTGGCCATATTTTCTTTCTTGCACCCTGGTGGTTGTACGTATGTGTACATGCTACATGCGCGCCTCTACTACGACACGTGCGCGCCTCTACTACGACACGTGCACGCCTCTACATCGACCAGTATGTATGTACACGTTCGCGACCAGAATGACAACGCTACGTACACTTCGACCAGGTGGATCCCGACTGTTAGGCACATCCTTGCCTGCGAAGATGTAGCTGGTGGGTCCCAGTAGTCAGGGGGGCGAATCGTTTTGTTTTTTTGCCCGGACACACTTCCTTGCGTGCGAAGGTGTAGCTGCTGGGTCCCAGCAGTCAGGGTGGTGAATCGTTTTTTTTTGCCCGGACGCACTTCCTTGCGTGCGAAGGTGTAGCTGGTGGGTCCCAGAAGTCGGGGGGCGAATCGTTTTTTCTGGACGCACTTCCTTGTGTGCGAAATGTAGCTGGTGGGTCCTAGCAGTCAGGGGGGCGAATCATTTTTTTCGGACGCACTTCCTTCCGTGCGAAGATGTAGCTCGTGGGTCCCAGCAGTCAGGGGGCGAATCATTTTTTTCGCGAAATACGGTGGACCGTCCGGTGGGTCCCCGCTATCAGGTGGAGGAATAATTATTTTGCACGTAATAAGGAGGCACTTCCTTGCGGCTGCCGTGGACCCAGCTGTCAGCCTCTCCACGTACAGTCCACGTCCGATGGAAGTCGTTCCTTGACCACGTTGGCCACGCCGTGCCGAGAGCACCACAGCGATGGACGACGGTGAGGCCTAGGAAGGGGACGACGCGGAGCCGAGGAAGACGGAGCAGTGGATGCACTCGCGGAGAGGAGTGCGAGGGTTCACTGGTTCGGATGCGCTGCCGTCGCCGCAGAATAACAGGGGATGTGGGTGAGTGGAGGGATGGCCTGTCCAGCGGTGGGAGTAGTAGGGGGCGGTGAGGCCTCCACGGCAGCACAGCCGGCCACGGGAGGCAGGAGCAGGCGGCATGACCGGCGCTGCTTTGGGCGGCTGGAGCAAGAAGGCCAGAGGTTGAAGAACCACGACGGCCGTTGGATGGACATCGTACAGTCACTACAGCTAGAATCGTTTATATTGACTAAGTTGACAAAGCCCTTTGTACGTCAACTTAGTAGGCCCACAGGTCAGCTCTGAAACAGTGCGCCCCAGATGTCAGGGGGAGGAATCATTTTTTGGGCGGGTGAAGCTAGAATATCCGAGATTGAAGAAGAAGCATGGCATCTGTTGGATGGACATCCAATGGCTACTGCTGCTAGAACCGTGTGTTGACTATAAGTTGACAAAGCCTTGCATCCGCGTCAACTCTGTTTTTCTAGGGGACGCGTCAACTTAGTAAGGCCAGAAGTGTGTGGCAGAGAACTTATAGCCCATTTGAGATTTGTAAGAATGTGTAGCCCATTTTTGAATTCTAATGGAATTTACTACAACCCATTTACAGTTTGTTAAAAGTACAACCCATTTCAACCAACCGTTCAAAACAGAATTCAATAAAATTTCCCACATTTTGATGGGATCCGAATATTTTTATCCCGAAATTTCTAGTCAGATTAAATACAATTTCAATATAAATTTATATTACGTAAAAATCCAACAAAACATTGCGCTCGCAACAATTAATGAAATTAAAATTTTCAATATCCAAAAATAATATTTTATAAAGTAATCACGTGTTTGGTGTATTTTTTATAGTCACTACCCAGTTTTTATAATTACATCCCATTTATTATTTCTTAAAGCCCATTTTATTGTTAAGCCTAATGCATCCCTCCTAGGAAAGATTTGCAGCCCAGCGGGGCGGAGAATAACAACTTGACCTTGCCTGGGTATTCCTAAAAAAAAGTATAGCTGGGCTAGCCATTTTCAGCTTGAAAAAAAATTAATATCTGGGCTAGATATCTGGCCTGGGCTAGACGGGCCACAGCCCGCCCAGTTAATACCTGCAGCGATGTTTTCGTTGTTGTTCAGAGGAGAAAAATTAATATCTGGGCTAAACATCTAAAAACTCTGAAGTGCTCACACCTCAAAAACACAAATACTGCTCGAGCTGCTTGGTCCCAGCTATTGACCGCTTCTTGTGCAATTCTCTCGTTTATTGACTACTCCCTTCTTTCCGGTTTATAATGCTCAATTAAAAAATCTCACCAATCAAGGTAGATGGCGAGTGGTGGAATACTTTTTGTAGTTTTGCAAAAGCACCTAATTAATGCTCTGGTTATCCTCAAAAAATTATGTTTATCAATGCATTAATTGCAATGCATGCATGCATAAAGTACATGCATTGGTCAATTTTCTCTTAATACTTGCATGCAAAGATTTAATGCACCTTGGAATCTGAACATGTGATGGAAAACAACCAAATTGAGCCTTATAAAATGGAAAAACTAAAATTTTGAGATAGGCCCTATAAACCGGAAAGGAGGGAGTACATAGGTTGACAATGGTGTGAGCCCGTGATGTCAGGAAACTAGGAGGAAGCAAAATAAATTATATATATATATATATATATATATATAATAAGGAGGCACCTGCGTACGTGAGGCTATGGACCTGGTGGGTCCCCATTGTCATGCTCTCCAAGTAAAGTCATCTCCTCGCCCGCGCGCGCTTTCCACCCGAAACAGTCAACGCCGCCCGCCCCGCTTCCCGGTGCAGGCGATTGCTCCACCTTCAAACGACACAAGTGCCGTCTGTTCGTCCATCTGCCGCCCACATTAATGATACGCGGATGCCGAGGCGGCTACTCCGACGCCACACGTCCGTCCCTCCGCCCGCCCACCATTGCTATATAAACTGCTGTGTCGGCCATAGCTGCAGTCATCCGCATCCGTTCCCTTTCTCCTGTCCACACCACTACTGCCCACCATGGCTTCCTCGCGCTTCAGCGCTCTTCGGGACGGGCAGATGACGGACCACAAGGAGATGGCAGCCATTGCTGCCGACCGGTTGACCGGTAGGCAGCCGGAGGACGACGACGTCCCAATGGAGAACATGGTAGTCGACGATCCGGCGCCAACCCCCTCCTCCATGCCATCCTCGCTGGTGTATTGCACCATGACGATCAGCGAGGCCCGTGCCCAATATATGGACAGGGTGAGGCAGATGCGTGAGGAGCAGTTCCGGGAGGCGTAGGCCGACGCCGCCTACAACCACCATCTCCTCCAGGAGCACCTGCAGGCGGAGGAGCAGATCGCCGTGGAGCGGGCGGAGCAGGAGGCGCTGCTCGACTCGTACCGCTCTGCCCGCAAGGGCCGCCTCGAGCGCTGGCGGTACCGCATGCGAGTGGCGGAGGCTGCGGCCGCCTACAAAGAGGCTAGCAAAGAGGGCGATGAAGCGGGCGAGGCGCTGTTTTGCGAGACCGAGGACGAAGTAGAGGACAGTGCCGGCTCCGACGAGTCCCCACTCCGCTGGCGTCGACGAGGCCCTGCTCGGCCGAGGCCTCGCGGCGCCAACAACGAGGCAGAGGACACCGCCGGCTCCGCCGAGGCCCCGCCCTGCCAACAACGAGGCAGAGGACACCGCCGGCTCAGCCGATGCCCCGCCCCGCCAACAACGAGACAGAGGACATCGCCGGCTCCGCCGAGGCCCCACCCCGCTGCCAACGAGGCCGCGCCACACAGAAAACAAGGAAGAGTAGAACACGGTAGGTTACCGCCGCTCGGGTCCAAGTAAGGCCACCGCTACTACCCTCTGGTTGAAGCCAATCTAGGCGGGTTGACCATTGACGGCCGGTTAGCTTCTTGGCGGCGACGTGGAGTCGGAGAGCTACGTTGGAGAAGAACGCTCCTTCTACTTAACTGCTGGTGCGGTTGGCTGACTGACACGTGGGCCCAACAGGCCACATGTCAGTTACACAACCGCACCTGCAGTTAAGTCACTGAAGCTTCTGTTCGGCTCAGCGGGACAGAGGTGGGTAGCTTCGGTTAATTAATTATACCTCCAGCGCACCCCTTTTTATTTGAAGAATGTATGAAATGTAATGAAATCCGACATGTTTATATGAAATCTGACCGTGTATGAATGAATTTATTTCAATTAGTTCGAATTCCTGTACATTGGCATTGGATGAACATGCAAAATAATATGTACTAGCATTATTCCCAGGGAGATCACCTCGTTTGCAGCAGTTTCACATGTACTCCCTCCGGTCCTTTCTAGTCTGCATACAAGTTTTGTCTGCAGTCAAAGTATCTCTACTTTGACCAATCTTATACAAAAAAGTATGCACTTTCACAATGTGTGAAGTAGAAAGGAACAAAAGGAGTACAAAGAGTTTGAGCAGCTTTTTAGCATTTCTGTACATTGCAATCAAACACACATGCCTGGCAATTCATAGAGAACATTCAAAACAATCGATGATTATGCATCTCAGCGACTCACATGTCAGAGGCAATATTTACTTCACAACTAAAGAATAAAGAAAAAAAATGATCGACCCTGCTGACAGCAAAGGGCGTTCCATTCGAAAATATCAAACACATGTCTTGCTAAAATCAATGAGCAAAATTTGACAAGGTTGTCCCATTCCAAAATATCAAATGCCTACGATTGTGGAATGGGCAGGGTTTGCCATCAGTTCAGACATTGACATGGCACCTCGTGCTAAATAAACCAGCTATTCTTTTTGTGCAGTTCCACCAAGATCAACCAAATTCACGCATAGCTTGTATGATTTCGCCTTTATATGTTGCAACGCCTTGAACTTATCGGCACCTCCTTTCTTGTAGTGGAAATGAATGATTCGATGTATTCATGAACATTTTGTGCAGTTCCCATTGAAATCAAGCTGAGCACCCCTGTTTGCACAAGTACAAAAAGTGATTAGTATAAAGCAAACTGTACTATGAATTGACAGTTTCAACAGGCACATACATGGTCCATGTAGAGCACACTTTTAGAAAAATGGAACTCACCATAAAGAATCCTAGAACAACATTGTACTCGCGCATCACAACAAAAAAAATGGAGATTTGTCAGTCCTTCTAAGCTGAAGTTAGTTTGGTCTTGTGGGGAGTAATGTAACCATCCTTCAACTGCTCCTTCTAATGAGAAGATAGATAGGGCTTCTTCATCCTGGCATAATCGGAACTAGTCACTTCACGTACTCCATATTCTTCTTCAGAGGAAGATGATCCTATTGTGCAAAGACAAGAGGACTACTAAATGCTAGCATCCCTGTTTGCTCGAAAAAAAGGAAATGAAATATTTAAAACAGCACAGATGAAGCACTTCTCAAGGACAATACCACTTTTTCATGACAGTATCTAAATAGTAGCACACCACCAATAGAGATGACAAAGCTCAATCATATGGATGAAATCAGTGGGTGAGTACCAACCTTTGTCAGGGGGCTTATTTTGTAGAGCATACAGATGAAGCACTTCTCCTGAACTATCTGTTGCTATCTACGGTGGTGGCCATGCTTACTATATACTCCTCGATTAGTTTAATGTTTCCAACATCTTCTTGTGCAGTTCCACTAAAATATATGGTATCTTCAAAGAAGATCCCTGTTTGCACAAGTAGAGATAATTACGTATAACATTAAGAGTGGCATCAAATCAGTGGCAAAACAATTGCTCGTTCCAGCCATAGCAATAAATTAAGATGCAAAACTATATCATTACTTGTGTCATCACAGTTCCAGTGCTTCATTAAAGCACAGTGAGTTGATTTTTGTTTTTCTTCCGCTTGTTCTTCCCCTTCATCACTTGGTTCAATAACAGACAAGCTTCGCCTTCAATGTAAGATTTGGCATGTCAATTAGGGAGCACAAGTATAGTACTAAACTTAATTTTCTGATGAAAGTGGCAAAATACAGGCCAGTAGTTGTGAAATATCCTTATCTTACCTCAATGGGATATTACGGTGCACATACAGATTGGAAGTCTTGTCTCCATTTGTGCAGTTCACTAAAATCAAGCAACATTATCGTACAAGTAGCACAACATATGAAAGCACACTGTAGAATCATGTGAAAGAAGGCTAGTACTGACCTCTCATGATGTGGAATTCAAACAACTCACAAGAAGATCTGAACCAAATTTGCCTTAACGGATAGGAAGTAAGATCTCCTCTTGTGCAGTTCCACTAAGATCAAGCAATCAAGCGACATTGTCGGTGTGACATTTTGGTTGAACTGCACAAAACACTCTTAAAACAAAAGTGATTTGTGCAGTGCAACAAAAGGTCACAATGGCAACGAGGTGAAGTAGATAACCCTGTTTACACAGAGGTGCAAAGGAAACAATTAGTGGTCAATAACGGTGGATGACATAGAAGCCAACAAAAAGAAGCATCTACCTTATCTAAATGGGAAAGAAAGCAAGACAGTCACATTTCTCAAACGGTGGCGTTGATTAATATTAACATATAGATTATATTAACAATAAAATTCATTAAACATGTAATTTGCTTTTAACTGTGGCATTGCATCAATTTTCCAGCGGCATTATTAGAGGGTGTTTGTTTACAGGGACATTTTGGGGTAGGGACTAAAAAAACTCCGTGTCAGTCCCATCTAAACCAAACAGGAGGGACTTTTAGGGACTAAAAGTGGGCATTTGGGACTAAAGAAAGAAGACCCCGATGGAGTCTTTTTTGGGACTTTTTCCAACAGTTGCCCCTGCCACGCATCGCACCTTGTTTCTATTAGTTCATTACTAGGGGTAATATGGTATTTTAGCATGTCATTTAATAACCTCTAGTCCATGTTTAGTCCCTGGAACCAAGCAGGTAGGGACTAGGGAGTTTTTAACCAAACAGGGCCTTAGATTAACAACAGCTAATGAGTTGCACGGGACAGTGGACACACCAGTACCATGTGCATCTACCGATGTACTGTGGTCATGCACAGTCTATTGCAACAAAGAACAAACAACCAAGGAGCATATTTGTGTTGGTCCCAGTTTTGTTATCTTTAGACACCTTTCCCTATGTGAGCGCAGCAAATCTAGTCCTGCTCAAACTCTACAGCCTTGTCCCTTCCTTTCCTTTTTGAACTAGTACTTTCGCCCATTCCTTTCCTCTTTGAACCATGTCCTAGATTTATGTGATACAACTTTCCCCACTACTTTCCCCCATTCCTTTCCTCTTTGAACCACGTCCTAGATTCATGCTATACAACTTTCCCCCTTCATTTCCTCTTTGAACCACGTCCTAGATTCATGCTATATACAACTTTTCCCACTACTTTCCCCCACTCCTTTCCTCTTTGAACCACGTCCTAGATTCATGGTATACATGCAGCTAGAGAAATGCATGTGGAGTAAGTAAATTATACCTTAAGGTTCTTGGGGCGTGGTTCGGTGGGCGACGGGACGGCGGCGAAGAAGAAGGGGTCGGAGGCCCTCCCGCGCCGGCGCTGGGTGAAAAGTGAACAGCTGCGCTGGTAGTGGATTCCCTCCCTTGCCGATGGCGACAACATTAAGCCTCCTTCTCTTCCCGGCGGACGGATCCTGCCGGCTCTTTGAGCAGCAGTGAGGGGAGAGAGAGGCCAACAAAGTCTTGTTTAGATCTGGAGAGGGCGAGAGAGTGTGAAGAGAGCAACTACAAGCGCTGAGGCTCTAGCGGGAGAGGGCGAGAGAGTGTGAAGAGAGCAACTGCAAGCGTTGAGGCTCCAGCGTGTATATATATACTAGAGAGAGAGAGTGTGAAGCATGCAAACCCTAGAAAACATTTTGACCAGTCAAAGAATCCTCCTGGCACAAATTATGCTCAAGTGTAGTTATCGAACCCGAGACCTCAAGTTTGATGAGCAAACAGGCTAACCAGCTACACAACCCTCCCGTTATGTTCAACGAGAGGAAAATAACCTTTTGCATTCGTGTGACAAGCATGCCATGTTTTTTTTGTGTGTGGGAGTCATTGAGATTTCAATCATAATCGTGTCATGTGGCTTTGGTGGTAAGACTATCCACAGTGGTGCAGAAATAATGCAACCTTAGTCACCTTACCTCTCTCCACGTAGTACGTTGGGTCCCACCAGTCAGAGGGTGAAACAAACAAATTAATAAGAAAAATTAAAAGCGCCAGCGGTGTATCTTACCTCACACATCTCTCTACTGCTCTGGAACACTGTCCAATTGATCCCTCTGTTCGCTCACGTACTATTTTAAGTGAATCCTTATTATAACATACACACAAATTTTGGGCACTTGTATTCGACTTAAGTCAGTGTGCCACCGTATCTCGTATACTTACTACTCCCTCCGTTTAGGTGTAATAAGTCACGTTAGAAGGTGCAATGGGACCAAGGTGCGTGCGTGTGCGTGTGTGTGTTTAACAACATGTGTGTGTTAGAGAGTGCGACAGATCGACCTACTCCTACGAAGAGATGGTGTGTAGTGTACGATTTTAGCCACGAGAGTCGGTGCATCCTCTCGTTTCCGGGCGTGTCCGGTAGGGACATGCGGACAACTGCCATGCCCGCTCCTGACCAGCCTGGCCCACCCAAAGCCTCTCCATCGCCCGCGCGCGCTTCCCGCCTAAAACGGTCAACGCCACTCCAAAGAATCGGTGCCGCATTCATGCCCAGGCAGAGCGGACGCGACCTCTCACTGGCGCAAGAGTGATGGTTGCTTCGTCCGTCCAACTTACCGCTGGGTCTATGTGATTTGACGGCTCATTAGTCTTTATTACTGAGGTGGTAGGACTGCTGGATGTCCCATGCTTTCGGCGAAAGGAGGTACTACTACTACTAGATTACAATTTTCTCCATTCTTACAGCGGAGGAGTGCAAGAGCAGTGAAAACACACAGGCTCAGTGATTACATGGCCCACCTCACACTATCACCGTGCAACACCTAACTCTTTACATAGTACTCCCTCAGTTCCTAAATATTACTAGATGAGTCCCCGCGCGTTGCCGCAGAACAGCGGTATATGTCTCTGTGCAAAATTATCGATTTCATAGAACTAAAAAAACTCTATAACCACATGACAAATGTAATAGCCAAACTAAATAAACTCCCATCATCATTTAGATCATCCCACGTAAGGAAAAAAGATCAGCCAACTCCTACTGCATAATGGGATTATATTTTTCTTTTTGACATGTTAATGGGACTTAAAAGCTCACTTACATGCATGCTACTGGTGCATGCTTGCATGCAGACATGTTGATGTGATTTAAAACCCACTCACATGCATGTGCCACGGTATTTCTGCATGCTTGCATGTGGCTTAGTGTGGAGCCTCTCAACGTCTAGATCAGACGGCTATTATGGACTGATTCACTTCATATAACGGCTACATCAATTTTGATGATGTGGCTCAAGGAGAGGATCGAGAATTCCTAGTAGTGGGGGCTAGCTATTACTAGTAGATAAGTCTTTGTAGAGATTCCACTAGGTGAACTACATACGGAACAAAATGAATGAATCTACACTTAAAATGCATCTATATACATCCGCATGTGGTTCATGGTGAAATGTCTACAAAGACTTATATTTAGGAACGGAGGAAGTACTAGTATAGTACGTACTGTAATTTATCAACGAGATAAATTTGCACAATGCTATGAAGCTTCCAGCTTCTGTTACATGTATCTTGCGTCCAAGGTTGCCCGTTGCAACATTTCATCAAATACAAAGGAGACTAACATGCATGCTATTGCATCTCAATGATTGACAAATCATAGCAAATATGTACTCCCTCCGTTCCAAAATAAGTGTCTCAACTTTGTGCAAACTTTAGAACTACCTCCATTTCAGTTTACAAGTCCTACGCGTATACCTAGGTTGCCAATTTGATCACCTTAATATAAACTATATAACACAAAAATTATATCTTTTGAAAATAGAACATCTGAAGTTTATATTGGTATACTTTTTGGTAATATATGACTTATGTTAGGTTGGTCAAATTAACGACCTAGGGGTATGCGCACGCCTTGTAAACTGAGAGAGAGGTAGTACAAAGTTGTACTACTACTAAAGTTGACACTTATTTTGGAACAAAGGCAGCTAAAGAAAAAACGATCCATGCAGTCCCTAGCCCTTGAACCATGAACCCTGACCAGGCTTTAATTTGCTGGCAACGTTCGAGCTTCCTAATAAATGAAGTTTGCAACCTTTCGACCATCGGATCATTTTGTGCAGTTTCACCAAATCGAGATGAGCATCCCTGTGGCAAAGAAATTGAAGATGCGTGATTAGAATAAGATTACTGGGACTAGTTGATGAGACATAAACTCATCACAAATACAGTACGTAGAAGCCAGTAGAGGTATCAGGTATGTGCGGGGCAAAGAAGTAGAGAAATATCCACAGGGAGTGATGTGGGCAGCTGGAGCAGTGGTGCAAGCCGGCTGTAAAGGGAGTTGTACCTCAGGGACGTAGCTCAACCTTGAGGAGGGCGGCGGGAGGCGGCAACTGCCCACGTCGCGGCAGTGAGCAAGGGACGAAGGCAACCTCACCGACTTTGTGAGAGAGAGCGGCGGGGACCCCTGATCGGGATGTGCCGACAGTGGGTTTTCGCCGTCGGCGACGGCCACCGCATCTACACTAAGCATCCACCCCTTCCCGAAGCGGACGTGATCCGCTGGGATGTTAGAGATGTGGCCACAGTCGTTTTGTGCAAGAGAGTGTGAAGAGACCAACCCCAGCAAGCAACCATGTAGGCTGGCCCGTCCTGACTATGTATATAGTGGAGTGGTTTCCTTTTCTCTCCATATGAACCTATCATATTGCGTACATTCCACTGAAGAAAAAAAACTTTATTTATAAATGACGCGGCACCTACTACTCGTTCTCCTATAACCTTGCGCTTGGCATCTCCAAAATGCTAACCTTGCGATTGGCTCTTCGCCTCTTCGGGAAGTCGAGCAATAATAGTAGTGCAATATATATCGTTCTGGCTATATGAGAACGAATGAATTGCTACATGTCCACCACGTGGGCGAGGGTCGAGGGGCGAGGGAGAGTGCTACATACGGAGCAAAATGAGTGAATCTACACTCTAAAATATGTCTATATACATCAGTGTTTGGAGTATGTACTAGTAGTTCATATTGAAATCTACTAAAGGACATATATATTCCAAACAATATGATATAATCTCTATAACCAAGGTAGTAGGGACGAGGAGTAAACGGAGGGAGTAGTTAATTTTTCTCCTTGTCCTGTGACCCACTGCGCACATGGGCGAGGGAGCGGGTGTAAGGCGGAGCAAGCTTCACCTCATCCTACGAGCCACCGTGCCCATGGGCGGGGGAGACAGCGTACTAAGCAAGCTTCTCCTCGTTCTGCGAGTTGATGAGACACATCGAAAGTACTCCAATGTATAGAGCCTTGCCTCTAAGGTAGGCCCCACATGGTTTGCCTCTTTTTTAATTTAACATAACGCGTCAAGTCGCAATTTGTTTGTTCACCCGTGGTAGACGATCCTCCCTCCACCAAGTGGACAACCAGTACACGTGCCAAATTACCACGTGGGCTGCCTTTTTTGTACAAAAATGAGCTCCACCGTGTACCCGCGCGGGTGTGGTTGGGAAAGAGACGGGAGTACATGCACCGTGCATGTACCTCTTCTCTTCGTGCACGTCCCTCACCTACGTGGGTGTGTGTGAGAGATACAAACCGCATTC
>NC_041383.1:264118659-264119147 GCF_002162155.2 Triticum dicoccoides | reverse complement strand
CCGTGTACCCGCGCGGGTGTGGTTGGGAAAGAGACGGGAGTACATGCACCGTGCATGCACCTCTTCTCTTCGTGCATGTCCCCCACCTATGTGGGTGTGTGTGAGATATACAAACCACGTTCATGAGTGTTTTTTGTTTTGGGGTGGGGGTGGGGAGTGGGGTGGGGGTTGATTTCGTGAATTATTTGTGGGAATATGTGTCGATGACATCTCAAACAAAATTTTGCATGCAATGTGTGTGAAATGGAGGCCTATCCATATCATACATAGAGGGTCGAGCAATCCACGAGAAGAGAGGGAGGGGTCATAGCTATCGATAGAGTCGAAGAGAGGATCAAGTGGGTGGGTGCGAGATCGATGAAGAGAGCCATCAAAATTGTGTGTGTGTGCAAGTCAAAGATATAGCGCGACTAGCCTACCGGAACGTTAGAGGGCACATGTCAAGTTTGAGTGTGGCAGGGAGACATGACTAGAGCGCTCGATGTATC
>NC_041383.1:264103666-264118649 GCF_002162155.2 Triticum dicoccoides | reverse complement strand
TGGCCTACCGGAATGTTAGAGGGCACATGTCAAGTTTGTGTGTGGTAGGGAGACATGACTAGAGCGCTCGATGTATCGGTGTATGTGGGGGGAGGGGGGTAGGGGGAGGGGTAGGCAGAGGCCTAACTATAGAGGTAGAATGACTCGTATATGTGTTGAGAAGGAGAGACCCAACTATGTCTTGAGGGAGATCGGTCGACATCCATACATAACTGAAGGACGGGAAATATGATGGGAGAGAGAGAGAGAGAGAGAGGAGAGAGAGAGGTAGGGAGAGGGAGGGAGAGGGGTAGAGTGCTGGATGGGTGATGGAGTTGCTTCTCGGAGATGTTGGGAGAGGCCTACTAGACAAACTGAGGGTGGAATTGCAATGTTATCAATAAGAGTGGGGATGTGTTTCTATGTGTGGCTGTGTGTGATAGATCTGTCGGGACGCATCCATGGATGATGAAGGGGAACCATGTGTTTGGTAAGCAAACCTAACTAGATTGGTAGATCAATTGTTGTTTGTCATAGGAAGGGAGAGACACAACTAATGAGGTAGATCAATCGACGTGTGGGTAAAAACGAGTTATAAGGACCTAGCTAGCTATATGTATAGAGAGAGATCGGTTGGTGTACGTCCATTTGTTAGAGGCAAATAAGGCCCAGCGAGACAGATAGACAGAGAGAATGGAGCTAGGAGGTGGTGCAAGAGGCCCAACTACTAGCTAGATAGGGGGAGGAGTGTGCGGTTGTGAGATCGATGAAAAGAGGGGCGAGAGTTTACACGTGTGTCTGACCGTATGAGAGACACGAGGCAAGGACACATAAAGGAGGAGATTGAAGGTGTGTGTGTATGTTGTAGGCAGGCATCGCTGGAGAGGTTTATTGATCGGTGTGTGTCGGAAAGGAGTTGTGGAGACTCTGGGAGAATGACCTAAAGAAAAAAAATGAATGTGCCTGGTGGATAGAATTCCGAGGGAGGGGGAGGGCGAGGAGGGCGTGTGCATGCACAAGAGAAAGTTAGTGGTAGCTAGAAAGGTTAGAGGATTGTGTGGGTGTAAGAGACTAACAAAGATCATAATTTGATATGAAAGCGGATTCATATATTTGAATAGGAGATCATAGTGTTTTAAACATTGCATGCATGAATATAGCGGTGATACACGTGCTGTGCACATGTTATACCATAATGTGATAATGCATGGCGTTTGCAACTCACAGCTAAATGCCGAACAATCTAAACTGTCGTGGAATTGACACGTCAGATGTCCTCATGAAAGGACTTAGTCGTGGAGCCATCGCAGCGGGTTAGCTTGAAGGGGTTAAAACGGATAAGGGACACGTGAGTTTTATACTAGTTCGCCCCCTTCGATGAAGATAAAAGCCTACGTCTAGTTGTGATGGGATTGATTGGGTTTCGATGACCAGGGAGCAAATACGCTTGCCTGAGTCTCGAGTTGTTGTTTCTTGTCCCTGAACCACCGCCGGGTCGTCCCTTTATATACACAGGTTGACGCCCGACCGGTCTACAGAGCCCCGAAGCCGACTCATACAAAAGTGTTCCGGCTCGGTCTCTCCTTTCCTAACTTATATTACAAGTTACATAGTCATGGCAGTTTACCACTATGGGCCCTAATCCGCCTTTGGGCTTCGGGCCTCTAAGCTTCATTTAGTAAAGCGCCATCTTCTGGATCTTCATGGGCTTCAGCATAGTCGAGGGTGAACCGGGCCGTCCTGGCCGGTTTACACTCAGTAGCTATGTCCCCAACATTAGGCCCCAGATTGATTTTGAACCTGTTCATGTCAATCTTCAATACTTCAAAGATATCTTGTAAACGTCCTCTTGTATTTTCGTAAACCGCCATATTGTCTTCTCTTGTAAATTTTGTTAAACCGCCGTGACGTCATCTTCTGGACACAGCAACAGCCCATCATGACATCATCTCTGTATAAAAAGATTAAAAAGATTCCCCTCATTTAATGGTCGTCCCGAAAATCGAGGCGACAGGCGCGCCCACTCTGCCGCTTCAGGCTCCTCGATTCTCGTGCCTACCATTTATCCCTTCCTCTATAAATAAAGCCCGATGGCCCTTTTCTCTTTTTCCCCTTCTGTGCCTTCTTCTTCCTCGCGACGCCTAAGCTCTGAAGCTCCGCCGCCGTCCACGACCCTTGAGAGCTTCATCAACACAGGCCGCTGCATCAACCTGAAACGGACCAGAACTCGCTGCTTCCTTCCGCAGTAGATCTGCACCGGTGAGTTTCCTCCTTCCTGTATCGTTAGATCTATGCTAGGGTTCATGCGTTCATCTGTATAGTTCTTTGTTCTTCCTCCTTAACTCTTCGCTTTTCCTTATGCCGTGGTTATTTTGATCCAATAATTGTGTTGATCTTGTGGGGTAGTTACTCCGCATCCATTTTCAATACTATTAGATCTTCCCTTTCTTCTGTAGAGCATACGACCTTCCTTATCCTGCTTAACGCCATTTATAAGTCGCAGTAACTTTTCTTTACCGAAGCGTGGTAGATCCAAATAAATTTGGTCATTGTGTGGAACCTATTTCTGTCAACACTTAGCAAATATTTCATCTTTCTCCTCCGTCAAAGGGCGGTTTAAACCTTTAGCAGTCAATAATCTGCCACCTACCATTAGCCCGTGCTTAAACCGCCATCTTTGATTTGAATAGCAGTTTTTGGTTTATCTTGCACATATGCCCCTGATAAAATCTTCTGGTTTAACATCAGTAAATGCTCCTTCCAAACCGTCAATCGTAAACCGACTTTCTTTTTACCTTTACAGCTTTCTGTCCAAGATGACCAAGCAATTCGCCGCCTGTGACTGGGTTCCGTCCCAGATTACAGAAACTCAGATCAATGGCTATGTCACAACTGGCGCTTTAGTCTCGAAGAATGTTCTTCACTGGCGTGTTCTGGGCCCTGAGTGCCCTCCTGAGCCTCAGGATGGCGAAGTTATTGTTTTTATGCAGTACTTAGACCGGGGCTTCAGCCCTCCCGGATCAAAAAATTTCCGGGATGTCCTTGCAAGCCTTCAGCTCCATCCGCAAGACATTGGCCCAAATTCTGTATCAAATATATGCAACTTTCAAGTGTTTTGTGAAGTGTACCTTCAAGAAGAGCCATCTGTCGAGCTGTTCTGGGACTTCTTCCATTTGAACCGCCGAACCGAGTTTTCGGACGGCCCTAACACAGAACTTGGCGGGGTATCAATCCAGAAAAGGAAGGAGGTTGATTTTCCACATGCATCCCACCATAGTCATCCCAAAGACTGGAACCAAACTTGGTTTTACTATCAGAACACAGCCCCTGCTGAAGAGAATCCCCTGCCGGGTTACCGCCCTCATCGGCTTAGCAATGGCCACCCGTTACCTAAGCGTTTAACCGCCAGAGAGAGACAAACTTATGCTCCTCAACTCGCCAAGCTCCGGGCTCTCATGGCCAACGGATTAACTGGCGTCGATCTTGTTCGTTGCTGGGTTCAATGGCACATCCTGCCTCTAAGTCGCCGCTCCGGATTAATGTGTGAGTATACCGGCAACTCCAATGATCCTCAACGGTTCAATTAGATAGAGATGACTGATGATGAAGTCACCGAATTAGTGAAGAAGATGTTAGACGAACCCCTCGCCATATGTAGTCAAACTGGACTGGCTCCTTTTTATGCCACCAACAAACCGCCAGATGTTAGACGAACCCCTCCGCTTTAACACTTGTGCTAACAATCCTTTGTTTTGACCTTTGCAGACCAACATCAATTTTTGGAAGAAGAAAACTTCCAAGAAGACAGTCAGAGCTCCTCGTGCTAAGAGCAAGGCTGTCAAGAAATCAAAGAAGAAGACCGGTGAAGCTGCTGACCCGCCCGAAGATGCTGAAGAGTCGGATCAAGAGGTAGAACTTGACTCATTTGGCTCCTTTTTCATCCATCTTATTAACAATGATTATCATCAGGATGATGTGGAGGTCAGCCGTGCGGACCATGTTGAGGTAATCTCTCTTTCCTCTGGTTCAGATCTTGTGCCGGTTCAAAGATTTCGCCGTGCAGTTCGGAAAGTGAAACGCTCTCACCCTCTTGCTTATTTGGATCAAAAATTTTCTTTAAAGAAATAGCAACCTGAAGAGCGCCGCACAACTCGACATAGTGGCCAGCAAGTCACTTCTTCCGGTTTACCGGATACTCCAATCTGGAAGCGTCGTCCAGAGGTTACTTGCTCTCCCGAAAAACGTTATCCTTTGAAGGGTTTCTTCCGATTCCCACTTAATTCATCTGATCCGAATTATCAGGCGTCTTCTAACTCGTCTGGCGGTTCATCAACCACACAGCTGCCTCCCCTCAAGACCGTCGCTGGGTAAGTATATTGCTTTTTAATCTGGTCCTTCATGCATCGGTTTAACATACAAATCTTTATCTTGATGTTGCAGTGCTAAGGCTCGATTGAGCAAGAAAGCTAAGACTAGCGGTCCTTCTGACGACCTTGAATGGGAGAAGACCCCAGAGAATGCTGATGAAGATACTGACCATGTCATGGATAAATCTGCTCCACAAGATCGAGCTGCTGATGCCAATCTGCCAGATGCTGATTAGGAAACACATCTTGACACATCAAATCCTCATGCCGTGCCTCCAAGTCCAATTGCTGATCCGCTGGGCTCAACTGCCAATCCGCCAAGCCTTGCTGCCAATCCGCCAAGCCCTGTTTTCAAACCGCCAAGCCCAGCTAAAGAGAAGATCAATCCGTCGAGCTCAGCCAAAGATGACGATGACGTTGTTGTCACTGGTACTGCCTATACCGCCCCTGGCAATCCGGTTGCTTTATCAAAGCATACTGCCAAGGACGAGTTTGCTGCCATGAGCAAGGGGAAGGGGAAAACTGATTTGTCAGCCTATGTTGATCTTTCTGCTCAAGACCTTCATTCCGGATTCTTGAACCGGCTTTACACCAGCCGGGATTATGAAGCCGGTTTGGTAAATCTGATGAAGGAGTGCTATGAGGTAATTTTCAAAATACCATCTTTATTTTGTCCACTCCTTGTATTTTGAAAATAAAGATGGTATTTGAGGAAGGGGAAGAGGAATCTGAACTGAAGCCAAATGATCCGTCCACTTCACGTCAACATGGCGACGAGGCTTCATCCGTCAATCTGACTGATGCTGTCATGAAGTTTGATCTGTGGAAAGAACAAACTCATATTGTGGGCCTTGAAGCGCCTTGTAATAGGCTAGTTTAAATACTTTGATCTGCTGCCATCATGCACTTGGATATACTTTCTTTGATCCGCCATGCCGATTTGAATGCTAGCTTATATATCTTTATAATATTATGCAATCCCTGTGTCTGCATAGAAAAGAGCTGTCCTAGCGGTTTACCGCTGGACGGGTCATAGTGCCCAAAATAAAGCCTGGTTGGAAACCAAAGCGGAATGAATATGAAGTACTCATAGCTGTGATGTGTAATCACTTAATAAGTGTTGAAGCCTAAAAGTGTAAGCTGTCAAGACCTTTACCCTATAAAGATATGATGAATAAGTCACGCCGGGTTATAACAAACACTGGATGATCATACTGGCGACATATAGTCAAAGCCAGGCCGGGTTAATAAACACCGGTTTGATAAGATGGTCTGTCAACCTATAGCTGAAAGCCAAGCCGGGTTAACATTGTGACTAAACAAATCACACCGAGTTAAAGAACACCGGCTTACAACAAATTCTTCAAAAAGGTGAAAACTTAACAAGAAAAAGCTAATAAAAAACCATATAGGCAAGGCTTTTCAAGGGCTGCCAGGCCCAAATTCGAGGCTTTTCATGGGCTGCCAGGCCACCGAGTTAAACCATTTTGCAAAGTCTTTTAAGATGAGCCTCCAACTAACCAATCACCGTTTTAACTTTGACAAGTTCAGGGTCTATGTAAGATTGACCTGTCAAACGTTCAGTGGGTCATGCCAGGATTACCTAGATAGGAGTGGCTTACTTGATGAAGGTAGGTTAACCCGGGGTTTAAGGTGAATACACCAGGCTTCCAAGCCGTAGGTCGATACCCAATTACAAGGGTCCCTTCAAACTCTCTGTGGCTTTTGCACAAAAGAGCCCCCAAGTAACTTTGTGAGCTGTGCTCAATGGGTGCCTATGTTTGAGCTGTTTGTATAACATCCAGACTCTCTTTGGCCCCTTGGGTGTGAAGCTCCCAAGCTGTATTGTGGCATTATAGCCGGTTTAATGGACAAGGTGAGTCATCGCTTTGAGAGCAGAAGCCCCCTTGTAACCAAGACATATTTTGGAATAACGGCAGAGGTCCTGCTTGTAGCAAGGATGCCGGTTTATTATATTGATCATAATATATACATTCTCATAATATGTACATAAAGAAAGCCTATGGCTCAAGTGTAGTAAGGCCGAAGGAGAGCTATGTTCCATGGCCGCCGGGTCTCCTCCTCAGAACTGCGTGAGTCTTCTCGAACCTCAATGAGGTAGTAAGATCCGTTGTGCAAACTTTTGCTAACCACAAAGGTTTCTTACCAAGGTGTGGATAACTTGTGCATATCAGTCTGATCCTGGATGAGCCGAAGCACTAGATCACCTTCTTGAAAGGTCCGTGTCTTAACCCGGCGGCTGTGATAACGCCGCAGGTCTTGCTGATAAACCGCCGACCGAGCCAAAGCCATGTCCCGTTTCTCATCTAACAGGTCCAACGCCTCTTGACGCGCTTCCTCATTGTCCGCTTCAACATAATTGGCAACCCGGGGCGAGTCATGACGGATATCACTTGGGAGGACAGCCTCAGCCCCGTAAACCATGAAGAAAGGTGTATAACCTGTGGATCAGTTTGGGGGGGTGTTGATACTCCATAACACAGAGGGCAGTTCTTCCACCCAACAACCCGGCGTCCGCTTCAACGAAACCATAAGCCTGGGCTTAATACCCTTTAAGATATCTTGATTCGCCCTCTCGGCTTGACCATTGGACTGGGGATGAGCCACGGATGCTACATCAAGCCGGATGTGCTCTCGTTGGCAGAACTCCTCCATCTCACCTTTAGAAAGGTTTGTGCCATTATCTATGATGATGCTGTGAGGAAACCCAAAGAAAATAATCTTTTTGAGAAATTGAACCGCCGTGGCTGCATCGCACTTACTGATAGGTTCCGCTTCAACCCATTTAGTGAACTTGTCAACCGCCACCAACAGGTGGGTCTTCTTATCCTAGGAGCGCTTAAAAAGCCCCACCATATCCAGCCCCCAGGTGGCAAACGGCCAAGTGATAGGAATCATCCATAGCTCCTGAGCCGGAACATGAGCTCGACGGGAAAATTTCTGACAAGCATCACACCGCTTTACCAGATCTTCCGCATCAGTATGAGCTGTCAACCAATAAAACTCATGACGAAAAGCTTTAGCCACCAGGGATTTTGAACCGGCATGGTGACCACAATCCCCTTCATGGATTTGACGCAAAATCTCTTGGCCTTCTTCAGGGGAAATACAACGTTGAAAAACGCTTGAAACACTGCAACGGTGTAACTCGCCATTGTGAATAACCATGGACTTGGACCGCCGGACGATCTGTCTAGCGAAAACCTCATCACCTGGTAACTCGCCCTGGTTTAGATACGCAAGATATGGAATCGTCCAATCCGGAGTAGTATGTAAAACGGCCACCAACTGGGCCTCCGGATCAGGAACAACTAAATCCTCCTCTGTAGGTAACTTGACAGACGGGTTATGCAGGATATCTAAAAAGGTATTGGGTGGTACCAGTTTACGCTGAGATCCTAGCCTGCTTAAAGCATCTGCTGCCTCATTCTTGCGCTGGTCAATATGCTCAACCTGATAACCCTTGAAGTGACCTGCACAATATCCACCTCGCGTCTGTAAGCCGCCATTAGTGGATCCTTAGAATCCCAAGTACCAAAGACTTGCTGAGCCACCAGATCAGAATATCCGAAACAACAAACCCGACTTAAATTCATTTCCTTAGCCACCCGGAGATCGTGGAGTAAGGCCTCGTACTCAGCTGCATTGTTAGTACACGGAAACATTAAGCGGAGAACATAACAAATTTTATCACCGCGAGGGGAAGTAAGGACAACTCCAGCCCCCGAGCCCTCCAATTGTCTGGATCCATCAAAGTGGATGGTCCAATATGTATTATCCGGTTTGTCCTCTGGTGCCTGTAACTCGGTCCAATCATTGATAAAGTCAACAAGTGCCTGTGACTTGATTGATGTCCGAGGCATATACTTCAATCCGTGCGGGCTAAGCTCAATTGCCCACTTTGCAACCCGGCCAGTTGTGTCCCTGTTCTGAATGATATCACCCAAAGGAGCTGAACTTACCACTGTAATGGGATGGCCTTGAAAGTACTACTTGAGCTTCCGACTTGCCATAAAAACCCCATAAACCAGCTTCTGCCAATGCGGATATCGCTGCTTTGACTCGATAAGAACTTCACTGATGTAGTAAACCGGTCGTTGAACTAGGTATTCCTTACCAGCCTCTTTGCGCTCTACCACAATTGCCACGCTGACAGCACGGGCGTTAGCAGCCACGTACAATAACAAGGGCTCTTTGTCAACTGGAGCAGCAAGTACCGGCGGTTCAACCAACTGCCGCTTTAAGTCCTCAAACGCCGCATCAGCCGCATCACTCTAGACGAAATTGTCTGTCTTTTTCAACATCTGATACAAAGGAATCGCCTTTTCTCCCAAACGGCTAATAAACCGGCTAAGGGCCGCGATTTGACCCGCCAAACACTGAACATCATTGATACACCTCAGTTTAGCCAGAGATGTAATCGCTTTGATTTTTTCCGGATTAGCCTCAATTCCTCTGTTGGACACCAGAAAGCCTAGGAGCTTGCCTGCCGGAACACCAAAAACACACTTATCCGGATTAAGCATCATTTTGTAAACCCGAAGATTGTCAAATGTTTCCTTGAGATCATCTATCAAGGTTTCCTTCTTCCTGGATTTTACCACAATGTCATCCACATAGGCATGAACATTACGCCCAATCTGTGTGTGAAGACAATTTTGCACACAATGCTGATAAGTAGCCTGGGCACTTTTGGGTCCAAAAGGCATAGAAACATAGCAGAAGGCTCCAAAGGGAGTGATGAAGGCTGTTTTCTCCTAGTCTTTAACTGGCATCTTAATCTGATGATAACCTGAATAAGCATCCAAGAAACTCAGGCGCTCACAACCCGTCATTGCATCAATAATCTGATCAATACGTGGGAGAGCAAAAGGGTCTGCCGGACAAGCCTTGTTCAAATATGTGTAGTCCACATACATACGCCAAGTGCCGTTTTTCTTAAGAACGAGCACCGGATTAGCCAACCACTCAGGGTGAAATACTTCGACGATAAAGCCAGCAGCCAACAGCCGGGCTACCTCTTCACCAATAGCCTTGCGTCTTTCTTGGTTAAACCGCCGAAGAAATTGCTTGACCGGTTTAAACTTCGGATCAATATTGAGAGTGTGCTCAGCAAGTTCCCTCGGTACACCTGGCATGTCAGAAGGCTTCCATGCGAAGATGTCCCGGTTCTCACGGATGAACTCGATGAGCGCGCTTTCCTATTTTGGATCCAGATTGGTGCTGATGCTAAACCGTTTAGATGAATCACCAGGAACAAAGTCAACAAGTTTAGTCTCATCAGCCGGTTTGAACTTCAGGGTCGGGTCATGCTCAGTGGTGGGTTTTTTCAGAGGAGTCATGTCTGCTAGATCAACATTGTCTTTATAAAACTTCAGCTCCTCCGTAGCACAAACCGACTCAGCGTACGCTGCTTCACCTTCCTCACAACCAAAGCGATCTTTCGACTTCCATGTACTGTGATAGTTCCCTTGTGGCCCGGCATTTTGAGCTGTAAATAAATATAACAGGGCCTCGCCATGAATTTTGCGTAAGCCGGCCGTCCAAACAGCGCGTGATATGGGCTCTGGATTTTCACCACTTCAAAGGTCAACTTTTCAGACCTGGAATCATGCTCATCTCCAAACACAACCTCCAAAGAGATCTTGCCAACAGGGTATGCCGATTTACGTGGTACTACACCATGAAACACAGTGTTGGATGGTTTAAGACTTTTGTCTGTCAACCCCATACGACGAAAAGTCTCATAATATAGGATGTTGATACTGCTCCCTCCATCCATCAGGACTTTGGTAAACTTGTAACCTCCCACCTGAGGTGCCACTACCAAGGCCAGTTGACCCGGATTGTCAACCGGGGCGGATGATCCTCCCTGCTCCACACGATGGGTTGCTCAGACCATCGTAAATAACATGGCACTGCCGGTTCAATAGCATTAACTGCCCTTTTGTGAAGCTTCTGATCTCGCTTACATAGGCTAGTAGTGAACACATGATACTGCCCACCGTTCAACTGCTTGGGGTGACTTTGATAACCTGATTGCTGCTGATTCCCTTGATTATTCTGTTGGCCATTACCACCTTGGTTATGCTGGTTGCTCTGATTATTCTGAAATCCAGAGCTTGAATCACCGCCACCATGAAAACCTGGACCAGAACCGCCCGAAGGACCCTGATCATACCGGAAAATATCGGAATTCTTGAACTCCTTCATGATGTAACAACGTTTCCATAGATGTGTGGAAGGGGCCTCCTTGGTCCCATGCTTGGGACAGGGCTGGTTCATCAAATGCTCTAGATTCATCCCTCCACCGCGCTGGGGCGGTTTACCTTTACGACGCTGCATATTAGTGTTAGCCACAAGATCTGAATTATCTGCTTTGCGCTTACCATTATTCCCATGGCCTCCCTGGTTGTGATGCTGTCCCTTTGCACCGCCGTTCTTCTTTCCCTTCTCCGGTTTCTCCTCATCAGAATCGGGATCCTTGGTATTATCAGAATCGGCATACTTGACCAAGGCTGCCATAAGGGTTCCCATGTCATTGCAGTGGCACTTGAGCCGTCCCAACTTAATCTTCAGTGACTTGAACCGGCAATTATGCTCCAGCGTTATGATCGCTTGACCAGCGTTAATCCGGTCAGACGAGTGCAAAACCTCTGAAACCCGGCGTACCCAATGAGTTGTTGAGTCGTTCTCCCCTTGAACACAAGCATCCAGATCCACAATGGACATGGGCTGTTTGCACGTGTCTTTGAAATTGGCTATAAACCGGGCCTTCAACTGATCCCATGACTCGATGGAGTTAGCTGGTAATTTTTTTAACGAAGTACGGGCCGTTCCTTCCAACATCATCATGAAGTACTTTGCACAGGCCGCTTCATCTACATCCAGCATCTCCATTGCCATCTCATAATTCTCGACCCACGCCTCAGGTGGCTGATCTGCCGTGTAGTTAGGCACTTTACGTGGACCCTTGAAATCTTTGGGCAGACGCACATTACGAAGAGCCGGAATAAGACACGGCACTCCCCAAGAACTGAAGGCAAGCCCGGTGCCTCGGCCGACTGACGCAGCTGGCTGAACCGGGGCGGCTTGATGATGACCCAAAGTGGCCTCCCTTCATGCTGTGCCATTATCCACCACACCTTGAGCATTACGATGCTGCGCACTGCTAGACACTTCTGGTTCATCCATGTGCCTGCTATAGCTCGGGCTTGGACGAGGGGTTGAATGAATTCTATCCTGTCTATAAGAATAAGCCTGCTGCTGTACCACGGTGGTTTGAAGAAGGTCCCTAGCCCGCCGCGTTTCAATCGCTGCTGGTGAATTGCCTTCCATCGGAATGGCTGCCAGGCGCGATGCTGTGGCAATCATGTTACCCAGAGGGCTCGAGAAGTGACCCGGCGGTGTGGACACGTATTGCGGCGGGTTATCAGTTCGCCGGGGCGGTTCTGTCATCCGTAGTTGATCTGGAGCTGCCCTAGGCGCATCCATCCGATTTGCAGCGGCCGGATTGCTCGGACTGGCGCCCGGTGTTTGAAAGAGGTTCAACCCTTCATAGACCGACGACAGACGAGACCGGTATTTCCTTCGCATCACATCCTCTGATGCGGTCCGATCCAGCATGAGCCGAATTCTGCGGCTGTATCTGTTGTGATTGGGCATCCAAAGCGGCCCGCTCACCAGCCATCCTAGCATCCTTAGTTGCCAGGTCCTCCTTAGCCTGTGTTATCTGGTCCTTCAACTTTGCAATGTCTGCATTATGCTGATCCCGCGTCGCCGGGGTGACTGCTGTGGTCAATAAAGTCGCCCAGGCATCCATCAAACCGGAGAGGACCTGAGACGGTTGGCGTGCCGGGGCTCCTGCCGCGGCTGCTGATCCTCTATTCATCACCGCTATAGATGAAGACTGCAGAGTGGGCTGTGTTCCGGCCATGTAAACAGCAACCCGACTCGGCGGTTCAAGGAGGTCCGGAATACTATTGCCATTGGAATATCCTTCGAACTCACCATTATGAATCTGGTACAAGGACTCGGTTTCGCCAGTGGATGATTTGCCGTCGGAATAAACGGCCGTCTCGCCTTCAGATACCGGTTCAGATCCGATCTCATGGACACATCCTACGAACGCACGCTTCACGGCAGGCTTAGACCGGGCTGGACTCGCACGCTGAGCCGTCTCGACGAGGTCGGTGCAGATGTCCGGCTCAGGGCCCGGTTCGCCGATCTTGCCGATGAAGACATGAATTCCGCCAAAGGGGACCCGGTACCCGTACTCGATTGAGCCGGTCTCGGGGCCCCATCCTTCATTGTCAATGTAAAGTTTGCCGCGACGACTCGTGGTCATCCGGTCAACCACGTACCCCTTGAGTCCTTCAAAGCTGCCCTTCGAGAACTCAAAACCATCGTGCGATAGCCCCACGGTGGGCGCCAACTGTCGTGGAATGAACATGTCAGATGTCCTCATGAAAGGACTTAGTCGTGGAGCCATCGCAATGGGTTAGCTTGAAGGGGTTAAACCAGACAAGGGACACGGGAGTTTTATACTAGTTCGGCCCCTTCGATGAAGGTAAAAGCCTACGTCTAGTTGTGATGGGATTGATTGGGTTTCGATGACCAGGGAGCAAATACGCTTGCCTGAGTCTCGAGTTGTTGTTTCTTGTCCCTGAACCGCCGTCGGGTCGTCCCTTTATATACACAGGTTGACGCTCGGCCGGTCTATAGAGCCCCAAAGCCGATTCATACAAAAGTGTTCCGGCTCAGTCTCTCCCTTCCTAACTTACATTACAAGTTACATAGTCATGGCGGTTTACCACTATGGGCCCTAATCCGCCTTTGGGCTTCGAGCCTCTAAGCTTCATTTAGTAAAGCGCCACCTTCTGGATCTTCATGGGCTTCAGCATAGTCGAGGGTGAACCGGGCCCTCCTGGCCGGTTTACACTCAGTAGCTATATCCCCAACATAAACCATACTATACATCAAACAATCTCACATTTTATTTGAATTTGTGATAATGTGTGGCGTTTGCAGCTTACAACTAAATATCGAGCAATCTAAACAATACTATATATCGAACGTTCTCACATTTTATTTGAATTTGTGGTAATGCGTGGTGTTTGCAACTCACATCTAAATACTTGTAGGCGTAGGGGGCGGGGCACCACAATGTGATAAACACATTATACATATGAGACATGGTTTAGATTATGAAGATCTAGCGAGAGCTAGAAATGTAATGTGATTTGAAATCAAAATAAAGTGGATTCAAAAATCTAGTTCGAGTTCATATAGTACACATAGTTCATATGTAACTCGAGACTAATCATGTGGTGTGCTGTGAAGATAATTTACAAACGATGGTTTAACTTGAAAATAATAATGATTGTAGATCTTATTAAAATAGAGAAACGAATTCAAATGCTTTGACTTCACAACAATCATTACTGTAGATCTTATTCAAATAGAGAAACGAATTCAAATTTAGTTCATATTGAAGTAGTAGTATATACGTTTGGAATGCACTAAAACGTTCATTTGAGTAGTAGGTTGCATGCATTATACACGTAGCAAAATATTTTAATTGAACGTAACATGAATTCAAAGTTCTGAATGACATTTGTAGTGCGCATTGATTTGGTACAGTACATGTTAGGCTTGTCCGGAAATTTCAACCCGCGCCTTGTTAGCCCGAAATATTTAAGATATATCTTTGTCTTGTTGTGCTCCGACAACTTCCTCCATCTCAACCCGCGCCTTGTTATTCCGAAATTACAACGCGCGCGAAAACTCCCACCTCCTGTGAAATCCCGACATGCGAAATGCCCGTGGTACCCCTGAACCGAAAGAACCACCTCAAATCGGTGGGGGGTACTTTCATAACTTACCCCACATTTCGGACAAGCGCGTCTCTAAGCCATGGTTCCCCACTGCCATCCCATCCGCCCACCCATTCATACACCGAGGCCGCGAAAACCCGCGACAAAACCCCACACCCTGCTCCGTCCGCCACCCAGCCGGAGCCTGTTCCCCGACGACGTCGTCCACAGCAAAACCTCGACGTCCCACATCCACCGTACCGAATGAGGATCCGTCGTCGATCTCATCATCCTGCCAGTTCAGCCACCCTGTCCTCCACCTCCAAGGAGCTACCCCGACGTCCCCCTCGTCTTTCGCACCACCTCCATTCCCACACCGCCGTCTTCACCTGCACCACCGGAAGAGCATCATCATCACCGTTTCCTCGGATGAAGCTGCGGCCTAATCGGCGCCACCAAAGAGGTTGTACACAAATCGCCGCATTTTCTTCTTGATTCGATCTCACGATGCTGCCGGCGCTCAGTCCCGAGCCGACACAGCGCAGCTCCATCCACGGCGGCGTCGCTGGCCACTTCCTCCACGGCGTCGCTCCCTCGGCAGCGACATCCACATCAGTAGGAGCTGCTGCTACTTTAGCTCTCGCTCGCGCTGCTGCTCTGCTCTTGCTCTTGGTCCTCTGCCTGGTCTGCTCTTGCTATTGTTCTTGCTCGCGCTGCTGCTCTCGCTCTTGCTCTTGCTTGCGATGATGCTCCGATTTAGCTACACTTCAGTCGACTGAATCGACTTTTGGGTCAGTCGAT
>NC_041383.1:264072347-264103147 GCF_002162155.2 Triticum dicoccoides | reverse complement strand
AGGGTTCAGGATGGGGGCGATGGTCGCCGGCGGTGGCGGGGCGGTGGCGTGGGGATCGCCGGAGAAAAAGCTCGACACGGGGGGGCCTAGAGGGATGGCCGCGGGCGACGGGGGGTTGCTGTTTGGCCGGTGGTGGCTGGCGGCTTAGGGGGTGGAGGTTGAAGATGAATCGCAGGCCCTTTATTTCGTATCCAATGGCTGCAAAATCGACTGATCAAAGATGAAAAAGTCAGTCGACCGACGTGTAGCCTCACCTTGCTAGTGCATTCAGTTTCGACGGCAAAATTCAATTTTGACAGCAAAATTCAGTTTCGACGGTTAAGTTTAGTTTCGATAGTTAAGTTCAGTTTCGACATTTAAGTTCAGTTTCGACAGTTATGTTTAGAGATGAGCGGCTGATGTATTTTACATCTAGCACTTCGTGGTTATGTATTTTACGTCATGCATTGGAGATGCTATTAGAATTCCACTCAGGTTAACGTTGTTCGTTGTCTCTCTTGTCCTGCTTCAGCCTCGGCGTCGTACAACTCACCGGAGCTGCTCCAACGACGAAACCCTCCATCACAGCGGAGCAGTACCTCGGGATCCATCTCCAGACGCCTAAGATCTTCTTCCCCTCCTTCAACAGCAAAGTCAGCCGGAGCATCCTCACCGGCCAACCCAATCACGCTGAGATCGACATGGCTTCGCCAAAGAGGTTGTACACTTGTTGCATCTCTTTTTTACTCTACATGTTATATATATTGTCTACTGAGCACAGAGATTTGTTCCTTTAGTGTCTCCTTGAAAGAAAAAACGTAGGAATTTTAATTTTCACTTGTCCTTCTTTTCAAATTCCTATTCATGAAGCACAAGACTAAGAGATAGTAGTATAATAGCATTATAAACGTTCATTTTCTTGTGGTTTGATTTAATCTCACCATGCTTCTTTGCATCCTGTGATCTTCCAATTGTTGTGAATCAAACACCCAAATTGGCAGAAATCCTGTGTTTTTAAATTCTCTATTTTGCACGTGCATTCCTATCCTATTCCTGTCTATTTCCTATCCCTGCATTGTTGTAATCCTCCAATTCAAATGAGCCCTTACAGAATTACTTCTCTTACAGATAGTTGTCATAGAAAACCTTGCGTGGTTTGTCCCGCTCCTGCTGCGCCGTCGTCCACCCTAGCTCAGCTGCTCCAACAACAGAAGGGTCCAGCACAGCAGGGATCCGGCCTCCAGACTGTCTTTCGCCGCCTCAGATCTTCTTCCCCGCCGCTGGCAGCCATGAAAACTGCATTACCATCATCAACCGAGCAGATGACCTCGAGGACTACACGGGTCCGCAAGAGAGGTCGCACTCTTTCGTGTCTACTTACGTTATGCATCGCTTAATATTACATGCTACTTTATTGTCCTGTTCACCGATTAGACTCTTAAGTCAGCTCCAAACTATGGTCAAACTTGAGTTTTTAAATGGTTGTGGGGTACATATCGGGGCCACTATCAATAGTATCTATCTACTATCTGGTTAATCTCCGGTGTCTACTATGAGCTTCATGTTGGGTGGGAAACAAACAGTAAAGAAGCCATTATCTGTGTTTTTTAACTGAAGCCATTATCTGCCTGCTATTATTGGTTTTGGGTCTATCCACAGGTTGCTACCATCACTCTGGATTTCTGCATGCACTCCTTACATAATCTCACTATGTTCTATTCTATGCATGACAGTTATTGTAAACAATGGAACTGAACATGTAGAGCAAAAGAGACGATCCTTGCGTGGCAATAAAATTTCATGCAGACGTCACTCCATGGTAGGCGCAAAGGTAGCCCCCCTCCACGCATTTCGGATTGTAATCGAGAGGAAGATATCTGTTCGGAGGGGGATTCAAAAGGAGAAGACAACTCGTATTTACCCCCTGAGGTCTTCGCTCTAACTTGGCATGCTGATGTTGGTTATATCATGCATATGGTGTCTTGCATTGCTTACTTTATACATCAAATATGTCATCTTCTTAGTTTAGACATCCTTTGTGTGAATGCCATCTGTTTAGTTTATTCATCGTTCATGTGAATTATGCAATGCCATCTTGTTTAGCCAGGCATCATATATGTTAATTTTGCAATGCCATCCTGCTTAGCCAGTCATCTTATATGTAAATTATATCAGTCCATCCTTTTTTTCCGTTACATATTACATTTGTCAACAATGTTAGTATATTCAACTGCTCTTCATGTGCATCAGCCATTTGACACGGTGATGGCAAATCCTGGAGTGAAAACAAGGTCTTCAGAGCAGACTATGCTATCTGACGAAGCGCATATCTCGTTGGTTACGGAAAGCTCCTCAGAGGAGGATTCAGAGACAAATGACCAGTCCTATTCCCCCCCCCCCGAGGTGTATGCTCTAACTTGGCAGGGTTATGTTGCTCATATCGTGCGTATGGTGTCTTGGATTGCTATGTCATTTGATTAGTTTAGACATGCTTTGTGTGAATGCCACCTGTTCAGTGTCTAATTACCATATATGTGAATTATGCATTGCCATCTTGTTGCAAGACATTATATATGGGAATTATACAATGCTATCTTGTTGCGAAGTCATTATATATGTGAATTATGCAATGCCATGTTGTTTAGCCAATCATCATGTATGTGAATTATATCATGCTATCATTTTTTTGTATTACATGTTCCATTTGTCGACAACGTTTGTATATTCAACTACTCTTCCTGTGCATCAGCCATTTGAAGCGGTGATGGAAGTATCTGGAGTGAAAACAAGGTATTCAGAGCAGACAATGCTACATGCTGAAGCAGACATCTTGCTGGTTACAGAGAGCTCCTCAGAGGAGGATTCAGAGACTGATGACCAGTCCTGTTTCCCCCCTGAGGTCTATGCTCAAACTTGGCAGGGTTATATTACCCATGTCATGCATGTTGTCTTGCATTGCTTAGCTTTTACATCATATACGGATTGCCATCTGCTTACTTGCTTACTATATAAATCATATATTTGAATTATATCATGCCATCATGTTTACATAGTACATACACATCATCTATCTGAATTATGGCATGGCAACCCATTTAATAAAGACATCATATAGTTATATCATCTCATCCTGTTTAGTGTTTACAGTCATCATATTTTGACTTATGGCATTCTATCCGTGAATGTATGTGAATTATGGCATGCCAACCTATTTAATAAACACATTATATAGTTATGTCATGTCATCCTGTTTACATAGTCTCATATTTTGAACTATGTCTTTCCATATTTTTTAGTTAGCCATCATAATTTGAAATTGTGTCATGCTATCCTGTTTAGTTAGCCATCATATATGTAAAATTGTGTCATGCTATCCAGTTAGACAACATAAATATGAATTATTTCATGCCCTCTTTTATTCCCCACTATACATTGCACCTGTCTATCATACAATGTCTATACTTTCAATTACTTTTCTTGTTTATCAGCCATTTGAATTGGAGAGCGTGATGGCAGTATCTAAGGGAGTAACAACACGGTCTTCAGAAAAGATAGTGCTACCAGTTGATGCAGATAGAACCACGGTTGTACTTGCCCAAGGACCAGATCCACCACACATAACCCAGACTCTCGCAGATTGTACCTGTCGGTGTCAAAACCGGCGGATCTCGGGTAGGGGGTCCTGAACTGTGCGTCTAGGCAGATGGTAACAGGAGACAAGGGACACGATGTTTTACCCAGGTTCGGGCCCTCTTGATGGAGGTAAAACCTTACGTCCTGCTTGATTGATATTGATATTGTGGATGTTACAAGAGTGGATCTACCACGAGATCAAGGAGGCTAAACCCTAGAAGCTAGCCTATGGTATGATTGTAAGGGTTATTGTTGTTGTCCTACGGACTAAAGCCATCCGGTTTATATAGACACCGGAGAGGGCTAGGGTTACATAGAGTCGGTTACAATGGTAGGAGATCTACATATCCGTATCGCCAAGCTTGCCTTCCACGCCAAGGAAAGTCCCATCCGGACACGGGACGAAGTCTTGAATCTTGTATCTTCATAGTCTTGGAGTCCGGTCGATGATGATAGTCCGACCGAGGATAGTTCGGCCGATGATGGTAGTCCGGCTATCCGGACACCCCCTAATCCAGGACTCCCTCAGTAGCCCCTGAACCAGGCTTCAATGACGATGAGTCCGGCGCGCATATTGTTCGGCATTGCAAGGCGGGTTCCTCCTCCGAATAATTCATAGAAGATTGTAAACACCAGGATAGTGTCCGGCTCTGTAAAATAAATTCCACATTCCACCGTAGCGAGAATAATGTATACACAAGTTCAATCTGCTGACGTTTTTTGCGGCATGACGTTACACCACTACCAAGCCATTACTTGAATCGTTTTCTACTTTACCACCTCAGCGCATTTAGCGAAGCGGTTTCCTTGGCACGTCTTGTCGAAGCAGAGATCGTGTTCCCCCTTATTCCGGGATTCTAATCAATACGGACGTGGGTAACCCAACCGCGCCCGTCACCACGCCCCCTCTATCGAAGGCGAGTCCCGAACGGTCACGGAGATGGCTCTCGGTATTCTCCCTCTTTATAACGGGACCAAGGCTCGTTTCTTTTCTTCAATCCTCCATTGAATCCCCTCCCTGCTCCAAGTTCCAGCACCTAGAGCCCCAGATTCGAGCGCTTCGGACCTTCAACGATGTCCGGTTCCGACCTCCAGGGCCGGTGGATGCCCTCCTCCGTCACGGAGGAGGACGTGCTAAAGCTGCGGGAGGCCAAGTACCTGACTTACGAGATTTCGCACAGGTTGCCCGCCGAAGGGCAGGCCATCCCCACCCCCGAGCCCGGCGAGTATGTCGTCTTTGTATCCCACCTCCGTCGGGGTTTAGGCTTCCCGATGGATCCTTTTGTGACAGGGCTCATGTTTTACTATGGGTTGGAATTCCACGACTTGGCTCCGGAGTCCATCCTCCATATCTCCGCATTTATTGTTGTCTGCGAGGCCTTCCTCCGCATCACCCCTCACTTCGGCCTGTGGCTGAAGACCTTCAATGTGGCGCCGAATATGATCGTGGGGCGTCAAGCGGAATGCGGCGGGGCGGCCGTAAGTAGGAGGGCCGATGCCCCGTGGCCCGCGGGCTCCTTCGAAGAAGAGCCCGGCCTATGGCAGCAAGAGTGGTTCTATATTACCGTTCCGAGGGGCAGCAGACAAAAGCCGCCGCCCTTATTCCGCCCGGGACCTCCACGACGGTTGATGTCGTGGGTCAACCAAGGGCTCAACCGGGGGCCGTCAAAGGACGTGCCCCTACTGCAGGGCCGGATTCGAGATCTCCAAACGAGGGAGGTTGATATGGTGGTGGTAATGCAGGTCATGCTGATTAGGCGTCTCCTGCCCTGCAAATGCCGCCCTCTCCGGCTGTGGGAGTTTAATCCGGAGGGCCCACGGATTCTTCAACACTTCATGGGTTTGACACCCATGGAGATGTACAAATTATTCTTCGGATCGCAAGAGGCGCATCCGGAATTGACCGAGGATGCTGGCCTAAGCTGCAATCGCCCGGATACTCAAGTAAGTAGTTCCAAGTCCGGACATACCGTTTGTTTGCCTTTCGATGATTCGCCTTATGACCAATTTCCTTCTAAACAGGAGTGGATAGCGGAAGCAAAATTGATATGGTGTCCGGCCCCCCTCCCAGAGACCGTGCCGAATTCCGTGCTAGTCCGGATGCTGGAGGTTGCGCCTCCAGAGGAAGGCGAAGGGGGAAGTGGAAAAGCTACTGCCTCGCCTAAGGAGGCTCTTGAAAGAGGGGGGATCGAAAATCCCTCCCTCCAAGGGGAGAAGAGGATTGCCTCCGAGGACCCGGGGGCCAAAGCCCCTAAGCGGGGGAAGAAATCTTCGCCAGAGGGTCCTGCGTCCGGGGAAGCCCCGGCCGCACAGTCTCCCTTAAAGAATCAGCCCTCCAACGAGCCGTAAGTAGAAAGAAAGGAGTTTTATAATAAGGGACATCCCTATTTGTGCTTCTGAGGATAACTAACGTTTTTACCTTGTAGTTCGGATCTTCGTCCTTCGCAAATGAGTTCGTCTTCGGGGGACCTTCGTCCGGAGATGGTGGAGAGCGAGACGCCTCCGTCCGGGGAGCCGTCGGATAGGGCGGACGAGCCTGAAGTGTCGTCATGGAGGGAGCCCCCGGGTTTGGCAAAGCCGGATAGTTTGGCGCCAACTGGTGTACGGCTGAAGGATCTGCTTGAGAAGGCGTCTATCTCAGAAGATCACCACACATTGATGAGCATGGTGATTGAAAGGATTTCGTCCGCCAAAGGCGGATTGCATAATGCCGTCAGGAGTTTGCTGGCGGGGTTTGAGGTACGTAAAAATGACACACCTTTTGATAGTTTTGCATATAGAATGCGCCCTGTATAGATAGTAGCCCCTAATACTCGGTAGGCTGTCGAAAGCGACAGCGTGCCGAGGATCAAAATCGCAGGTTTAAATTTTCGCCGTGCCTATGTAGGTGGCGGGTCGTCCGGGGGCCAGCCGGACTGATGGAGTTGCTGAACTAAAGCGGCAACTCGCCGTTGCGGATGTGGACATCACGCTAGTCAACCGGCGACTTGATGAGTCGCAAGGTAAGTGTTTCTTTGTGGTCACTTGGTAAGGGAGCCGAAGCCAGCTCCTTACGACATGTGTGTGAAATGCAGATAGTGCCACTGCTGTGGAGAGCCTTCGGGCCGAACTTGCTCAAGCCAAGGAGCAAGCCAGAAGGAGTAATGTGGCGGCCTCGAGGGCGGCCGAGGAGTTAGCAGCCGAAAAAGCCGCACACTGCCGAAGCAGGGAAGAGATGGCCGAAATGGCCGGGAAGTTAAAAGATGCCACCGACCGCAATGAGGCTCTTGGGAAGGAGCGCCTAGCAGGGCAAGTAGACCTGGGGAAGGCCACCGCCAAAGCCAAGGATGCCCGCTCTGCAATGCGGGCTATAAAGGAAGAGCTGCGCCAGGCCGGGAGACATTGTAGCTGGCAAGCCTTTTCTGCTGCGCTGAAGGTTTACAGATCCAAAGTATGCTCAGCTGGGCCAACTATGGGGTCCAGAGGACCCTTATATGGACTTAGCAGCGAGTGCGGCGGATGCCATTCTGCATTTTCGAAGCCAGAAGGATCACAAGACGGAAGAGCTGTTTTGGTCTCAATTCCATAGTCCGGAGCGTTCACTTCCGCTGACCGACCATTTGGCCGAGTGGGTTGAGCTGAATATGTTGTCCAGGCTTGCCATGACGGATATCGTGACCCATGTCTAGCCGGATAGGCCCAAGCCGAAGAGTTACTTTGGCTTATTGCAGCAATTTCTTGGGGCGGTGCCGCATATCAAGGCGATGAAGCGGTCGGCCTGCATAGAGGGTGCGCGGATGGCACTCGCCCGTGTGAAAACACATTGGACAGAGATGGATGCCACCGCTGTTGCGACCCCGGGTTCGGACGATAGTCGGTTACCCGCCGAGCACTATTTTGGTGAAGTGCTGCGTGGTGCTCGTGTAATAGAGTCGCAGTGCTCAAAAAATGTTACGTTCAAATGAACGTTTTATGTTGTAAAACAATATTTATGATGTAAGCGCCTTTTATACTTGTGTGTTCAAGTAGTAGAATATCTCATGTGCGGCCGTTTACGTACACGTGTGTATAACCTGAAAGATGGTAGTCGTCGGCTTCAGCCCCCACGCACAAGGTGCGGGGGTGTTCGCAAAGATAGCGCTTTTTCACACTTAATCCGACGTCTCGGTCCTGTAAAGGAGGTGGTAGCGTAGCAAACGAGGCAACCGGACTATAATGCTTTATCACTTTCACTTAGCTGTGGCAGTTCGAGGGTGGGGCTACGATATAGCCCCTGGGGGTACCGCGCTGTCCAAATTTGGGGCGCGTATGTGCCTGGCCGGGAAATGGCCCTTCATCAAAGCGGAGGAATTCTAAACATTCCCTTTGTCGATCGAGTGGTTGACCAGTCTCTCGCTGTATCATGACAGTCAGTTTTCGGCTTTCTCTACTGAGGTGCTCGCCCAGCCGAACTGGGGCACAATCGCAGTAGTTCTCCTGGTGCCGCGTTAGCCGATGATACGGAACGTAAGGCAGCAAAACACAGGAGCCGGGCAAACCCAACATTTGACCAAAGACATGATTCGGAGCTGATGCATATAAGGCCTAACTCGAGACGCCGAACACTCCCGAAGGTGTTCGGTCTTTACAATAGCGGGCAGAACAATGCCATAAGCCCCTTGTGTCCAGGTACGGGCAAGTTCTTCTGGTGCGGCCGATGCCAAAACGCCAGCCTCCACTCTGGTTATAATGAAAAACCAGGGGATTATAGCAACAAGAGACAGTAAGAAAGGTTTACGTAGGGTCTTAGTCTGAAAAGAATCCTTGAAACGGGTCCCTACTGCACGTCTGCGCCTGTGTCTCCGTTGTGCCGTATCCTGGATGGGTGTGCATGTTGTTCATCTGTAAAAAGAGAGGAACTTAGTTTGAAAAGAAATCATGCAAAAAAGTACATAAAAAATTGAAATATAAATTTAGAAAGTTGAGCCTATGCTAGCTCATTATAGCTTATATACACAAACCCTTGTGAAGGGGTGTGCGGCTAGGTAGCCCCTAGCTTATTTATTCCGGACCCGTCCAGCCATGTCCGGGGTCTTTAGCCGACCTTTTAATGAAATGGTGCCACGTGGACCGGGCATTTTAAGCGTAAGAGACACGTAGTGTGGTATTGCGTTAAAGCGGACGAAAGCTTCACGTCCCAGTAGTGTTTGATAGCTACTTTTGAATGGGGCGACATGAAAGGTTAGCTTTTCTCGTCGGAAGTTGTCGGGTGACCCGAACACAACTTCTAGTAATAATGAACCTGTGCACCTGGCGTAAGGGCCTGGCGCCACTCCTTCGAAGGAAGTGCGGCTATGTCGAATTGTAGTAGGGTCTATCCCCAACTTGCGGATTGTGTCCGGATACAGCAGGTTTAAGTCACTGCCGCCGTCCATCAGAGCTTGCGTAAATTGCAGTCCGTCTATTATGGGATCCAATATCAGAGCAGTCCATCCTGCGTTCTGGATACTTCTGGAATAATCCAGGTGGTCGAAAGTGATTGGTTTTGACATCTAATCTCGGTGTTCCGCTGGGGTGGACCATGCGATGCTTGTCTTAGCGGGTGCCGTATTGTATTTCCGTACTATCACATGAAGGGAGTTTACTGTCTTGACTTCTTGTGGGAAAGTCTTCTGACTTCCGATGCTCTGCTGGTGGGGTTCATCATCGTCCTCGCTTGGCGCATCAAGCCCCTTGTGTTCGGCATTGAGTTTGCCGGACTGTTTAAAAACCCAACAATTTCGGTTGGTGTGGTTTGCAGGCCTTCCGGAGGTACTGTGGATTTGACATATCCGATCCAAAATTTTGTTTAAGTTGGATAGCTCGTCACTGTTGTCCTTAAGAGGCAGTGTTTTATTGTTTGGCCGCGAGCTTTTGAATCCGGCGTTGACCGCCGTGCTCTTTGGGCTTTTTTATTTATTCCGGCGCTGATCTTTCCTGCGCCATGATTTTCCGTTTCCATCTCTGATCTCGGATGTACTCGGGTCGCTGGTGCTGCATCTTGCTAGCCAGCTGTCTTCTCCTGCACAGAAATGCGTCATGAGGCTTGTTAGCGCGGCCATTGTTCTTGGCTTCTCTTGGCCGAGGTGTCTGGCGAGCCATTCGTCTCGGACGTTGTGTTTAAAAGCTGCTAAGGCTTCCGCGTCCGGACAGTCGACTATTTGATTCTTTTTGGTAAGGAACCTGTTCCAGAATTTGCGCGCTGACTCTCCGGGCTATTGAGTTATATGACTTAGATCGTCTGCATCCGGAGGGCGGACATAAGTCCCTTGAAAATTTTCTCTAAACGCGTCCTCAAGCTCTTCCCGACTTCCAACAGTGTTTTCTGGGAGGCTTTTGAGCCAATGCCGAGCTGGCCCTTTGAGCTTGAGGGGTAGATATTTTATGGCGTGGAGATCATCTCCTCTAGCCATGTGTATGTGTAGTATGTAATCTTCTATCCAGACTCCGGGGTCTGTTGTTCCGTCGTATGCCTCTATGTTTATGGGTTTGAACCCTGCTGGAAATTCATGATCCAGCACCTCATCGGTGAAACATAGTGGGTGTGCGGCGCCCCTGTATTTGGGTGTGCCGCTGTCTTCGAACACTTGTCATGTTGTGGCACTTCCTGGGGCCCTCTTTTTTGGCCCGTAGATGGACCTAGTTGGGCCGTCTATTTTCCCAGGATCATAAGTCGGCTTGTGTGCGGCGCCGTTTGTCGCTTTTGGCCTGTCATCTGGCCGTCTATCTGGCCAGGCGACCTCTTTATTTTTTGATTTTGAGGGCTCTATGGCTTCCTCGTCAAATTCTGGCAGCAGCTTGCGCTTTGGGTAGCTCTTTGTTTGATGGCCCTTGCCATACTTGTCTGCGGTCTTGAGTACTTTGCTCCACTTCATTCTGAGTATGTCTTCCGCTGTTTTGAGCTTCCGTTTTTCCTTCTTCAAGCTTCTTGCAGTGGCGATGAGCCTTTTGTGAAGGTTCTTATGCTCCGGTGGTGTGTCCGGTGTGAGGTTGTCCGGACTGTTGGTTGCTCCGGGAAGGGGCTGATTATCCGGTTCGTCCTGTTCGGACGGTTGCTTGGTTGCATGTTCGTCGTCCACTGGTTTGCCCTGCTCTATTGCTGGGTCGTTAGGAATGCTGCTTTGATCAAGGCGGGACTTAGGGTGGCGTCTACGTCGCCGTTTTGGTTGTTTATCGGCGGGATTATCCTTTGCCGCGTCCCGTTGTTCCTCGTTGTCGCTTCCTTTTGGGGTGTCCACCATATATATGTCATGTGTCGAGGTGGCCTTCTAGTGCCCTGTAGGCGCTGGTTCTTGATCGTCTCCGGCATCGTCGTCCATACCGTCGATGTCTTCGGAGTCGTAGTTTAGCACGTCGGTTAAATCATCGACAGTGGCTACGAAGTGGGTGGTGGGTGGGTTTTGAATTTCTTCGTCGTCCGCGTCCCAACCATCCTGGTCGTAGTCCGGCCAGGGCTCTTCGGATAGCGAGAGATGCTTCAGCGAATTTAAGACGTCGCCGAAGGGTGAGTGCTGAAAGTTGTCCGCAGCGGTGAATTCCATGATCGGCGCCCAATCGGATTCGACTGGTAGGGGCACAGGAGGTTCGGAGTCCGGCAGGGAGTCCGGCACCTCGGAGTCATGAGCTTTATGCGGGACAAGGTCAGTGTTCGGCTCCGTCACCGTGAAAGTTGCAGCTCCCGAGGCGGTGTCCAGCCACCAGTCCTTGATCTGTGCGATCGGCTCCGGACTATGGGTCAGAGCTGATTCGTGTGTGGCCTCCAAGGTACTGTCCGGCGGCAGAGTTAGGTCATGCCCATCATGACAGTGAGGCACACTCGGCTGTGGCTCGGATCCATCGAAGATCAAGTCCCCGCAGATATCGGCCGTGAAGTTTAGGCTTCCAAACCTGACCTGACGGCCAGGGGCGTAGCTTTCGATCTGCTCCAGATGGCCAAGCGAGTTGGCCCGCAGTGCGAAGCCGCCGAATACAAAGATCTGTCCGGGGAGAAAAGTCTCACCCAGGACTGCGTCGTTGTTGATTGAAGAGGCCATCGAGCCTATCGGTGACGACACAGAGGAACTCTCAATGAAAGCACCAATGTCAGTGTAAAAACCGGCGGATCTCGGGTAGGGGGTCCCGAACTGTGCGTCTAGGCGGATGGTAACAGGAGACAAGGGACACGATGTTTTACCCAGGTTTGGGCCCTCTTGATGGAGGTAAAACCCTACGTCCTGCTTGATTGATATTGATATTGTGGATGTTACAAGAGTGGATCTACCACGAGATCAAGGAGGCTAAACCCTAGAAGCTAGCCTATGGTATGATTGTAAGGGTTATTGTTGTTGTCCTACGGACTAAAGCCATCCGGTTTATATAGACATCGGAGAGGGCTAGGGTTACATAGAGTCGGTTACAATGGTAGGAGATCTACATATCCGTATCGCCAAGCTTGCCTTCCACGCCAATGAAAGTCCCATCCGGACACGGGACGGAGTCTTCAATCTTGTATCTTCATAGTCTTGGAGTCCGGTCGATGATGATAGTCCGGCCGAGGATAGTTCGGCCGATGATGGTAGTCCGGCTATCCGGACACCCCCTAATACAAGACTCCCTCAGTACCCTTACCCAGTTGGACAGAGAACCAGCTACACCCCTTCTAACCCCAACCCCGGCAGATAGTAACCCAGTTCCAGTTGACACAGCACCGTCTCCACCACAGAGCACCCAAACACGAGCAGTTAGTAAGGGAACTACAGTGCCCAAAGCACGAGGACCACCACTCCGAATCCCAACTCAACGCTTAAAGGAGAAGAAGATTTGTTCTCAGGTTAGGTTCTGTAGCTATGGTTCATACTCCTTTGCTCTTGCATTACTGTATTTACTCATACCAATTATTTTCAAATTTGAAGGATGGAATTGAAACTCCAATGGCGCAACAGGTATGTTTTAAACCTGTTTCTTTAACTGGTTTGTTGTTGTAACCTACTCTATGTTGATTTCAGTTTCAATTGAATAAACAGTTATGTTCTCATGTCATGCACATTACAAGTGTTGTTATTGCTCTATAGTTACCCACACTTATATTCTGTCTATTCTGCTTTGTCTTGAACAAATATTATTTGAGTTGTGTCTTTATCTTGATTTGGCAACAAAAACTAGAATGATATAGACCATAAAGTGACCATGGTACATAGATATATGTTTGTTTCATGCTGTTATCCTGTCCACTTTACTACTGAACTCATTTACCAAAATGAGTTTCATATACAACATGGTAAACATGTGATGTGTCTGCTTGTTTCTCTTTTAGAATGCGGACAAAATATTGGAGAACAGTACCGCATTATCCAATAATAAAGGAAGTAATGCAGATAAGGTTCAAGATAGTGTGACATCCCTGTTGGTCTCCAAGAAAGCTGATAAAAACTATCTTGATGATAGTGAGGGAACCCAAAAGTCCTTTCTTGATGTAGTGTTCGAGTTACTGGCCACTACTGCTGGCACAAGCTCTTCGAACTCGCTGCCTGAATCAGTTCGTCTTCTTGAGTCTCAACTTCAAGTTGAAAGACTTCGATCAGATGCGCTGCGACAGGAAGCTGAAGGACTGAGGAAGTCCATGCAGAATTCAGATGCATATTTTCTGGTGCAACAACAAGCGCTGGAGGATTTAAGCGCCAAACAAGAGAAAGTTAATAAGCTTGCTAAGCATCTTGCCAGCATTATGGGCACCCATGATATTGTTTCTTGAGATCTTCTGAAGTGGTTTCAGTTCTGGATTTGTTTTGCTGCGGCGTTTATTTGCACTGGTCGCCAACTTTGACAACCAGTGTATATGATATGCTGCTTTGTTCCCTATATTTGCACTGGTGGCGAACTTTGATGCCCAGTGGATGTAATATGTGTAATAGCCGTGATAGCCTAGCGTTAGTTGCTTGCTTATTTATTTCCTTGTTGTCTTGTTTATTTGTTTGCTTGTAGTCATTGTAGTTCTTTTTCCGCGGTTTGCTAGTGGCTGCAATAACCTATTTTTTAAAACTAGGCCACAATAACCATGGGCTAATGTTTACTGTAGTGACACTGGGCCTCCTACTGGCCATAGAAATAGTGGGCCTTCTACGGGCCATAGAAACAATGGGCCTCCTACGGGCCATAGAAACAATGGGCCTTCTGCGGGCCGTATCATCAATGGGCCTTATATAGGCCGTACGATCGATTGGCCAAACATGGGCCAAACAGACCGCATTATGGCCGTAAACAGGCTAGAGTTGGAATTGTCCGTTCATGGGCCGAACATAACGGGCCATCGTTAATAGGCCATATTTGATGATGCTATGAAAACGGCCCAACGTATTAACGGACCACAAACGGGCCGACTTTAACCACGGACTGAATTTGGCCCACAGGCAGAAAATGGAAGTAACGGGCCGTAAGTAAACGAATGCTGGAAATGAGCCCAAGAATAAATGGGCTCTGAGAAGGCCGAAAGATAACATGGTCTGGAAATAGCCCAACGGAATAACGGGCCGTTAATGGGTATAAAGTGATACACTGTTCATTACGGGCCAGTTTCACCACGGGCCATTAATGGGTGTAAAGTGATACACTGTTCATTACGGGCCAGTTTCACCACGGGCCGTTAATAGGCCAAGAGTTACATAGGGCCTCATATGGGCCGAAAGACGTCATGGGCCATACATGCGCCAGAAGTGAAAACGGGCTGGAATCATATTGGATGGCCCAGATGATGCTACTGGGCCTAATTCGGATAGGGCGTAATGGGCGTTGGGTTAGCAGGCTGTAAATGGGCTATATGCGAATAGGCCGTTAACAGGCTTTCCATGGGCCGGCCCGCCACCTTTTGACCAAGTCAAACGGGCCGGCCTTTTCACAGGAATGGGCCTCTGTTGGGCCGTGCCATGTGTCGACGTATCATAGGCACCTTCCGTCCAATGAGTGGATGACATCTGTCCCAACGATGAGCTGACACGTGTTTCCTCCAGCCAATGATGATTTTACACGTGGAAAATCCCCATTGGTCGGGGCTGTTAACGGGTTATCGGATCCAAAACCCGACCCAGTAGCTTAACGGCGTTCCGTTACGGTGGATGCCACGTGGCGGTCACCCTTGACGAAAGCACTTCTGTGACGCGCGATTTATCGTCATGGAAGTGGACACTTTCGTGATGATAATTTTGGTAATTTTATGAAACACTTCTACGACAACACATGTATGACTATCTTGATTCTGTCATAAAATCGTCATGAATGTAGACAAAAAACATGACCTACTGTGACAAACACATATTATCACGGAAGTATTTTTTTTGTAGTGACACTCTTAATATCGATCCCAAGTTTAAACCGGTCAAGCAATTTCTCCACCGTTTCAATGAGGAGAGACGCAAGGGCATTGGTGAGGAAGTAGCCCGGCTCTTGGCAGCAGGGTTTATTGTGGAGTTTTTTCACCCTGAGTGGTTAGCTAACCTGGTGCTGGTGCTCAAGAAGAACGACACTTGGCGTATGTGTGTGGATTACATAGATTTGAACAAGGCTTGTCCAGCTGATCCCTTTGCTCTCCCTCGTATTGATCAAATTATTGATTCTACGACGGGTTGTGAGCATTTGAGTTTTCTGGATGCTTATTCTGGTTACCATCAGATCAAAATGGCAGTTAAGGACCAGGAGAAGACAACCTTTGTAACTCCCTTTGGAGCCTTCTGCTATGTATCTATGCCTTTTGGGCTCAAGAGTGCCCAGGCGACTTATCAGCGGTGTGTGCATAATTGTCTTCACAGTCAGATTGGGCGCAATGTTCATGCTTATGTGGATGATATCATGGTGAAGTCCAGGAAAGCGGAGACGCTAATAGCTGATTTGAAGGAAACCTTTGATAATCTCTGGGTTTATAAGATGATGCTTAATCCGGCCAAGTGTGTTTTTGGTGTACCGGCAGGCAAGCTCTTGGGTTTTCTGGTGTCTAACAGGGGCATTGAAGCTAATCTGGAAAAGATCAAGGCTATTACATCCCTGGATAAACCGGCGTGTATCAATGATGTTCAACGTCTGGCAGGACGTATTGCAGCGCTAAGCCGGTTGGGAGAGAAGGCCATCCCTCTATATCGGATGATGAAAAAGACAGTCAACTTTGTCTGGAGTGATGCTGCTAATACGGCGTTTGAGGATCTGAAGAAGCAGTTAGCCGAGCTGCCTGTTCTTGCTGCCCCCATTGATAAGGAACCATTGTTGTTATATGTGGCTGCTAACACTCGGGCTGTCAGCGTGGCTATTGTGGTGGAGCGCAAAGAGGCGGGTAAGGAGTATCCGGTTCAACGGCCGGTTTATTATATCAGTGAGGTGCTTATTGAGTCAAAGAAGAGATATCCACATTGGCAGAAGCTGGTGTATGGAGTTTTTATGGCGAGCCGGAAGCTTAAGCAGTACTTTCAGGGCCATCCCATCATTGTGGTCTGTTCCGCTCCTTTGGGAGATATCATCCAGAACAGGTAAGCAACTGGTCGGGTTGCTAAGTGGGCTATCGAGCTTGGACCTCACGGGTTAAAATATATGCCTCGTACGGCCATCAACTCTCAAGCGCTCGTGGATTTCATCAATGACTGGACAGAATTGCAGGCGCCGGAGGATAAACTGGATAACACATACTGGACTATTACTTCGACAGGTCTAGACAATTGGAGGGCTCGGGGGCTGGAGTGGTTCTTACTTCCCCTCGAGGTGACAATTTTTGTTATGTTCTCCGCTTGATGTTTCCATGTACTAACAATGTAGCTGAGTATGAGGCCTTGCTCCATGATCTTCGAATGGCTAAGAAGATGAACTTAATCCGGGTACATTGCTTCGGGGACTCCGATTTAGTGGCTCAGCAAGTGTCTGGTACTTGGGATTCTAAGGATCCACTCATGGCGGCTTATCGGCGTGAGGTGGATGTCATTGCTGGTCACTTTAAGGGTTACCAGGTCAAGCACATTGATCGGCGCAAGCATGAAGTGGCAGACACTTTAAGCCAGATCGGGTCTCAGCGTAAACTGGTGCCGCCCAATGTCTTTCTTGATGTTTTGCATAACCCGTCGGTCAAAATACCAACGGAGGAGGATCTGGCTGTTCCCAACCCGAAGGCTCAATTGGTGGCGGTTCTTCATGCTATCCCTGATTGGATGGTACCATACCTAGCGTATATGACCCAGGGCGAGTTACCCGGGGACGAAGTTTTGGCCAGACAGATAATCCGGCGGTCCAAGTCCATGACTATTGTCAATGGCGAGTTACATCACCGCAGTGTCTCAGGGGCGTTTCAGCGCTGTGTTTCTCTTGAGGAAGGTTGTGGGATTTTGCGTGAAATCCATGAAGGAGATTGCGATCATCATGCCGATTCAAAATCCCCTGTGGCTAAGGCTTTCCGACATGGTTTTTACTGGCTAACAGCTCATGCTGATTCTGAGGATTTGGTCAGGAAGTGTGAAGGTTGTCAGAAATTTTCACGCCGGGCCCATGTTCCGGCTCAGGAATTGAGGATGATTCCAATCACCTGGCTGTTAATACATAATGTAAAAGATAGGCCCTTCGCAGAGGGAAGCAGTGGTTGTCATGTGCTTTTTGGGTGGATGCACGAAATCTTAATGCAAAAGAACATCACTTTATATTGCCACTTGTGATATGAACCTTTATTATGCAGTCCGTCGCTTTCATTACTTCCATATCACACGATCGTATAAAGCTTATTTTCTCTGCACTAAAAAGTCATACATATTTATAGAGCAATTTTTATTGCTTGCAACATGACAACTTACTTGAAGGATCTTACTCAATCCATAGGTAGGTATGGTGGACTCTCATGGCAAAACTGAGTTTAAGGATATTTGGAATCACAAGTAGTATCTCTACTTGGTGCAAGGAATTTGGCTAGCATGAGTGGGAAAGGCAAGCTCAACATGTTTGAATGATCCATGACAATATACTTTAACTAAGATGTGAGAAAACATAAACCATTACGTTGTCTTCCTTGTCCAACATCAACTCTTTAGCATGTCATACTTTAATGAGTGCTCACAATCATAAAAGATGTCCATGATAGTATATTTATATGTGAAAACCTCTCTTTCTTTATTACTTCCTATTAATTGCAATGATGACCAAAACTATTTTTGCCAACTCTCAACAACTTTTAAGCCTCATACTGTCTATATGTGAAGTCATTACTATCCATAAGATCAATATGATTTCTTTTATTTCTTTTTATCTCTTTTATGCACTTAAGATCATAGCAAGATAGCAAAGCCCTTGACTCAACACTAATCTTTATTATAAATAGCTCACGGACTCGATTACATAGAGGGGTCACAAAGCAAAACTCAAAACTAATTCATACCAAAACTTTATTCTACTAGATCAAGATATTACCAAAAGGATCAAAGTAAGTAAAATGGTAAAGATAGGGGTGTGGTGGTGATACGATACCGGGGCACCTCCCCCAAGCTTCGCAGTTGCCAAGGGGAGTGCCCATACCCATATGATTATGTCCTCGGAGGTGGTGATGATGGAGTTGTTGATGATGTAGGCTTGTCATCCATCTTCCAAGGCATAGGCTCACCATCATAGAAGGATGATCGTGTCTCTGGGATCCTAAAATCTGCAGCCAAGCTCATCCTCTTGAATCTATATTCATACTCACAGTTTTTGTTTTGCAGGTCATAGAACTGGGCTTGGAGGTGCTCGATTTTCTCATGAAGCTTGAAGATGGTCTCCCCAATGTTCTTGGCGTCCAACTTGTGGTTGTTGGTGAATTCCGCGATCATCATCTTGTTGGCGTTAAGTCCGCGCTCCACCATCCCTTGGCACTTGAAAACTTGTTGTTCCATCGCTTCGAGCTTTGTCTCTACGCTTCCAGTACTCCTTGGTCCCTCCACATCACGGATGTGCAGCACCCCCTCACGCATCTCAATGGTTTGAGGGTGATGTAGCAGCTCCGCGAGGTAGGGGTTGATGACCCTCTCGAAAAACTTGTCCTTGTGAGCGCTTGAAGATGTCATGGTGTTCTAGATCTGTCAAAAAAACAGCTCGAAACAAAGATAGAGGATATTTGCGTGATATGGTGGTCAAAACCTTTGGGAGATTATATAATGAATTTTTACCGACCAAAAGAAGTATCGTGCAAGAAAATGAGTCCGGAGAGCACACGAGGTGCCCACAAGGTAGGGGGGCGTGCCCAGTAAGGTAGGGCGCACCCTCCACCCTCGTGGACGCCTCGTGTCCTTCCCGGACTACCTCTTATTTTCCTATTTTCTTAAATATTCCAAAACGGAGAAAAATTGCTATTAGAACTGTTTTGGAGTCGGTTTACTTACCATACCACATACCTATTCCTTTTCGGAGTCTGAAACGTTCTGGAAAGTGTCTCTTATGTATTCCTCTGGGGTCATGGTTTCAATAATATTAGTTTCAACATTTATAGGATTACCTGAGATATAATGTTTGATTCTTTGACCGTTCACCACCTTCGGATTTGTGCCTTCGAAGTTGTTGATTTTTATGGCACCGGAACGATAGACCTCCTCGATAACGTAAGGGCCTTCCCATTTAGAGAGAAGTTTTCCTACAAAACATCTTAAACGAGAGTTGAATAACAACACATAATCACCGATGTTAAACTCACGCTTTTGTATCCTTTTATCATGCCATCTTTTAACTTTTCTTTAAACAACTTGGCATTCTCATAGGCTTGGGTTCTCCATTCGTCAAGTGAGCTAATGTCAAATAACCTCTTCTCACCGGCAAGTTTGAAATCATAATTGAGCTCTTTAATGGCCCAATATGCCTTATGTTCTAGTTCAAGAGGTAAGTGACATGCTTTTCCATAAACCATTTTATATAGAGACATACCCATAGGATTCTTATATGCAGTTCTATAAGCCCATAATGCATCATCAAGTTTCTTGGACCAATTCTTTCTAGATCTATTAACATTCTTTTGCAAAATTAATTTGAGCTCTCGATTACTCAATTCTACTTGACCACTAGAGTGTGGGTGATAAGGAGATGCAATTCTATGATTAACATCATACTTAGCAAACATTTTACGAAAAGCACCATGAATGAAGTGTGAACCACCATCAGTCATTAAATATCTAGGGACTCCAAACCTTGGAAAAAAAACTTCTTTAAGCATCTTAATAGAGGTGTTATGATCAGCACTACTAGTTGGAATAGCTTCTACCCACTTAGTAACATAATCAATAGCAACTAAAATATGTGTATATCCATTAGAGGCAGGAAAAGGTCCCATATAATCAAAGCCCCAAACATCAAATTGTTCAATAACAAGAGAATAATTCATAGGCATTTCTTGACGTCTACTAATATTACCAATTCTTTGACATTCATCACAAGACAAGACAAACTTACGGGCATCTTTGAAGAGAGTAGGCCAATAAAAACCGGATTGCAATACCTTATGTGCAGTTCTATCTCCAGTGTGGTGTCCTGCACATGCTTCGGAGTGACACTTGTGTAGGATCTGTTCCTGTTCATGCTCAGGTACACAATGCCTAATAACACCATCTACTCTTTCTTTATAAAGGTGTGGGTAATCCCAGAAGTAATGTCTTAAATCATAGAAAAACTTTTTCTTTTGCTGGTATGTCAAACTAGGTGGTATAGATTTAGCAACAATGTAATTAGCATAATCAGCATACCATGGAGCAGTACGAGAAGCATTTATGACCGCTAATTGTTCATCAGGAAAGCTATCATCAATAGGTAGTGGGTCATCAAGAACATTCTCTAACCTAGATAAGTTGTCTGCAACGGGGTTCTCAGCTCCCTTTCTATCAATAATATGCAAATGAAATTCTTCTAGCAAGAGAACCCATCTAATAAGTCTAGGTTTAGCATCTTTCTTTTCCATGAGATATTTAATAGCAGCATGATCAGTGTGAATAGTTGCTTTAGAATCAACAATATAAGGTCTGAACTTATCACATGCAAATACAACTGTTAAGAATTCTTTTTCAGTAGTAGCATAATTTCTCTGAGCAGTGTCTAGAGTTTTACTAGCATATTGAATAATATTTAGTTTCTTATCAACTCTTTGTCCTAGAACAGCACCTACAGCATAATCGCTAGCATCACACATCATTTCAAAGGGTAAATTCCAATCAGGTGGCTGAACAATAGGTGCAGTGATCAAAGCTTTCTTAAGTATTTCAAATGCTTCTACACAATCATCATCAAAGACAAAAGGAATATGTTTTTGTAATTAATTAGTCAGAGGCCTAGAGATTTTAGAAAAATCCTTAATGAACCTTCTATAAAAACCGGCATGACCAAGGTAACTTCTTATACCTTTAATGTCCTTAGGACACGACATCTTTTCAATAGCATCAACTTTAGCTTTATCAACTTCAATACCTCTTTCAGAAATTATATGCCCCAAGACAATGCCTTCATTAACCATAAAGTGGCACTTCTCCCAATTCAAAACAAGACTAGTATCTTCGCGTCTTTGCAAAACTCGATCAAGGTTGCTCAAGCAATCATCAAAGGAGGATCCATAAACGGAGAAATCATCCATGAATACCTCACAAATCTTTTCACAAAAGTCTGAGAATATAGCCATCATGCATCTTTGACAGGTAACAGTTGCATTACATAAACCAAAAGGCATACGTCTATAAGCAAAAGTACCAAAAGGGCAAGTAAAAGTAGTCTTTGCTTGATCGTCCGCTGACACATGTATTTGAGAGAAACCATAATAACCATCTAGAAAGTAGAAATGTGTATGTTTGGATAGTCTCTCTAGCATGTGTATGTTTAGTAGCTTTATTTAATTTGCGGAAATCAATTACCATCCTATAACCTGTAATAATTCTTTGCGGGATCAATTCATCTTTATCATTTGGAACGATAGTAATACCTCCCTTCTTAGTGACACAATGGACAAGACTTACCCACTGACTATCAGCAACAGGGTAAATTATACCTGCCTCGAGGAGCTTTAGTATTTCCTTTCTTACCACTTCTTGCATGTTAGGATTTAACCGTCATTGATGATCTCTAACTGGTTTGGCATCTTCTTCCAATTTTATTTTGTGTTGGCATAGAGTGGGACTAATGCCCTTAAGATCATCAAGAGTATATCCAATAGCAGCACGGTGCTTCTTTGGAGTTTTCAATAATCTTTCCTCTTCCTTCTCTGAAAGGTTAGCACTAATAATAACAGGATATGTCTTCTTTTCATCAAGATAAGCACATTTAAGAGTATCAGGTAATGGTTTAAGCTCAAACACGGGATCACCCTTGGGTGGAGGAGGATCCCCTAGGATTTCAACAGACAAGTTGTGTTTCAAAATAGGACCCTGTTTAAAGAATACTTCATCTATTTCCCTTCTTTCATTCATAAACATATCATTTTCATGGTCTAGCAAATATTGTTCTAACAGATTAGTAGGAGGCACGACAATAGAAGCAAGACCAATAATTTCATCCTTACTAGGCAATTCTTTATCATGGGGTTGTCTGCGAAACTTAGCAAAATTAAACTCATGTGTCATATCCCCCAAGCCAATTGTAACAACATCCTTTTCACAATCAATCTTAGCATTGAAAGTATTCAAGAAGGGTCTACCAAATATAAATGGGACAAAAGTTATCTTGTGGGGAACCAAGAACAAGAAAATCAGCAGGATATTTAACTTTCCCACACAAGACTTCAACATCTCTAACAATTCCAATTGGTGAAATAGTATCTCTATTGGTAAGCTTAATTGTAACATCAATTTCTTCTACCTCAACAGGTGCAATATCATGCATAATTTCTTCATATAAGGAAAAAGGTATTGCACTAGCACTAGCACCCATATAACATAAGCCATGATAACAATGCCATATCACATAAGCCATGCCTACAACAGGTCTATGTATCTTAGCATCGGGTTTAGCAATGTTAGTAGCCTGTTCACAGAAATAAATAACATGCTCATCAATATTATCAACCAAGAGATCTTTAACCATAGCAATACTAGGTTCAACTTTAATTTGCTCAGGTGGTGTATATGTTCTAGTATTACTCTTACGAACCACAGTTGAAGCTTTAGCATGATCCTTTATCCTAACAGGGAAAGGTGGGTTCTCAACATAAGTTGTAGGAACAATAGGATCATTATAAGTGATAGTATTTTCTTCAACTGTAACAGGTGCAACTACTTTTACTTCAGTGGGAGGGTTATATTTAAACCACTTCTCCTTAGGGAGATCAACGTGAGTAGCAAATGATTCACAGAAGGCAGATACTATCTCAGAGTCAAGTCCATATTTAGTGCTAAATCCACGAAAAGCATCAGTATCCATAAATGATTTAACACAATCAAACTTAGGTGTCATACCTGACTCCTTACCATCGTCGGAATCCCAATCTTCAGAGTCGTGTTTAATTCTTTTCAATAAATCCCACTTGAATTCAATAGTCTTCATCATATAAGAACCAGCACAAGAAGTATCGAGCATGGAGCGATCATTGAGAGAAAGCCGAGCATAAAATTTTGGAATAATCATTTCTCTTGAGAGCTCATGATTGGGACATGAATATAACATTGACTTAAGCCTCCCCCAAGCTTGAGCGATGCTTTCTCCTTCGCGAGGCCAAAAATTATATATATAATTGCGATCACAATGAACAAGATGCATAGGATAAAACTTCTGGCAAAATTCCAATTTCAATCGTTTATAGTCCCAAGATCCCATATCATCACATAGCCTATACCATGTCAATGCGTCTCCCTTCAAAGATAAAGGGAAGACCTTCTTTTTAACAACATCATCGGGCATACCTGCAAGCTTAAATAATCCACGAACTTCATCCACATATATAAGGTGTAAATCAGAATGCAATGTTCCATCTCCTGCAAAGGGATTAGCTAGCAGTTTCTCTACCATACCAGAAGGAATTTCAAAGTAAACATTTTCAGTAGGTTCAGTAGGTTGAAGAGCAACTCTTTGCTCTACTAGTCGGGGTGAAGATACCCCGAACAAGCCCCTCAAAGGATTAGTTTCCATAGTAACAAGTGACAATAAATTTCAGCACACTATATAAATGTTTCCTTACCAAGTTCCACTCACCAAAGGCGCTTCAATCCCCGGCAACGGCGCCAGAAAAGAGTCTTGATGACCCACAACTATAGGGGATCTATCGTAGTCCTTTCGATAAGTAAGAGTGTCGAACCCAATGAGGAACAGAAGGAAATGACAAGCGGTTTTCAGTAAGGTATTCTCTGCAAGCACTGAAATAGTAGGTAACAGATAGTTTTGTGAAAAGATAATTTGTAACGGGTAACAAGCAATGAAAGTAAATAAGGTGCAGCAAGGTGGCCCAATCCTTTTTGTAGAAAAGGACAAGCTGGGACAAGTTCTTATAATGAGAAAAGCGCTCCCGAGGACACATGGGAATTATCGTCAAGCTAGTTTTCATCACGCTCATATGATTCGCGTTCGTTACTTTGATAATTTGATATGTGGGTGGACCGCTGCTTGGGTGTTGTCCTTTCTTGGAAAAGCATCCCACTTATGATTAACCCCTATTGTAAGCGTCCGCAACTACAAAAGAAATATTAAGGTAAACCTAACCGTAGCATGAAACATATGGATCCAAATCAGCCCCTTACGAAGCAACACATAAACTAGGGTTTAAGCTTCTGTCACTCTAGCAACCCATCATCTACTTATTACTCCCCAATGCCTTCCTTTAGGCCCAAACAATGGTGAAGTATCATGTAATCGACGTTCGCATAACACCACTAGAGGAGAGATGACATACATCTCATCAAAATATCGAACGAATACCAAATTCACATGACTACTAATAGCAAGACCTCACCCATGTCCTCAGGAACAAACGTAACTACTCACAAAGAATATTCATGTTCATAATCAAAGGGGTATTAATATGCATTAAGGATATGAACATATGATCTTCCACCAAATAAACCAACTAGCATCAACTACAAGGAGTAATCAACACTACTAGCAACCCACAGGTACCAATCTGAGGTTTTGGTACAAAGATTGGATACAAGAGATAAACTAGGGTTTGGGAGGAGATGGTGCTGGTGAACATGTTGATGGAGATTGACCCCCTCCCGATGAGAGGATCGTTGGTGATGATGATGGTGATGATTTCCCCCTCCCGGAGGGAAGTTTCCCCGGCAGAACAGCTCCGCCGGAGCCCTAGATTGGTTCCGCCTCGTGGCGGCGGAGTTTCGCCTCGTAAGCTTTCTTATGATATTTTCCAGGGTAAAATACTTCATATAGTAGAAGATGGGCACTGGAGGGCTGCCAGGTGGCCCACGAGGCAGGGGGCGCGCCCTGTAAGGGTGGGCGCGTCCCCCACCCTCATGGACGGTGGGTGGCCCCCCCTTAGGTATTTCTTCCGCTGAATAATTATCATTAATTCCAAAAATGACTTTCGTGGAGTTTCAGGACTTTTGGAGCTGTGCAGAATAGGTCTCCAATATTTGCTCCTTTTCCAACCCAGAATCCCAGCAGCCGACATTCTCCCTCTTCATGTAAACCTTGTAAAATAAGAGACAATAGCCATAAGTATTGTGACATAACGTGTAATAACAGACCATGATGCAATAAATATCGATAAAAAAGCATGATGCAAAATGGACGTATCACGCAGCTGCATGACATTCTTTGGGCTGTCCATGACGAAAAAACCGTGGTAGAAGCGAGGGCGAGGAAAATTTCAGGGAGTTCCTGGTTACGGTGGGTGGTCGGGGCCGAGCGATGCGCGTTTCTCTCATACACGTATGCACGTGGGTGCGAGTCATTGGGCTCTAACTGAACCTGAGTGAGGCGTTCGCCTAGCTAAACCCGAGCTATTGCACTGCAGGCTACGCGTTACTGAACCTGAGCGATCGAGCGATTCCTTCACTACTGCTGCTAACTGAAGCCGATCGATGCTGCCTCTGGATGAACAGTGAGCATTGTTGGGGGGTTTGGATGAATAGTTCCCTGTGGGGTTGGATGAAACGGACCCCGTGGTGTTGCCGATGGATGAACAGGACCCCGATCGATCGAGCCGGTTGGGCGTGGATGAACAGGACCCCGTGGAGGGCTGGATGAACAGGACCCCGTGGAGGGAAGGTTGAACAGCAGCTGGTGGAGGGCTGGTTGAACAGTAGCTGGTGGAGGGCTGGATGAACATTAGCCCATGGAGGAGTGGTTGAACAGGACCCCGTGGAGAGGCCTTGTTGAACAGTAGCCGGTGGAGGAGCGCACGATGGAGGCTGGATGAACAGGAGCCCGTGGATGTACAGTCGCAGGTGGAGGCTAGACGAGGTCGACGGTGGATGAACAGTAGCCCGGTGAGGCTGGAGGAGGTCGACAGTGGAGATGAACAGTATCCCGTGGAGTCCTGTTTTGCGGTACGCCATACCTCTCTCGATGAACAGGACCCCCGCTTTCGACCGTAGCGCTCCAACACAAGTCCGCTTCCTCCTTTTTGCGGTACGCCACACCCCTCCCGATCAACAGGACCCCATTTCAACCGTAGGAGGTCCAACAGAAGTCAGTTTCCTCCATTTTGCGGTACGCCAGACCCCTCCCGATGAACAGGATCCCCTTTCGACCATGGTCGGTCGAACACAAGGCCGTTTCCTCCATTCTGCGGTACGCCAGGCCTCGTTTCCATCGGTTGTTCCATCCAAGCCCTCCTGATGAACAGGACGACGCATTCCATTCTGACCCAGATGGTTGGCTCCCCATGAACACGACGCTGACGCAGTTTCTCCGTTCCGACCCAGCCATGTACACGAGCCCTGGCTGTACATATGCGCGAGTAGGTATTCGAGACCCCGCCCGTATGTACGTATGTGGTCGTATTTACTTTCTTGCACCCTGGCCGTTGTATGTACGTGTACATGCTACGTGTGTGCCTCTACTACGACACGTGCGCGCCTCTACTATGACACGTCTGTGCCTCTACATCGACCAGTATGTACGTACACGTTCGCGACCAGAATGACAACAATATGTACGCTTCAACCAGGTGGGTCCCGACTGTCAGGCACTTCCTTGCGGGTGAAGATGTAGCTGGTGGGTCCCATCAGTTAGGGGGAAACATTTTTTTGCCCATAATATGCACGCACTTCCTTGCTTGCGAATATGTAGCTGGTGGGTCCCAGCTGTCAGGGGGAAATGTTTTTTCGCAAAATACAGTGGTCCGTCCGATGGGTCCCTGCTGTCAGGTGGAGGAATCATTATTTTGCGCGTAATAAGGAGGCACTTCCTTGCTGCTGTCATGGACCCAGCTATCAACCTCTCCACGTACAGTACTCTTCCAATGAAAGTCGTTCCTTGAGCATGTTTACCACACCGCACCGAGAGCACCAGGGCGATGGACGACGGCGAGGCCTAGGAAGGGATGACGCAGAGCCAGGGAAGATGCGTCAGTGGAAGCCCACATGGAGAGGAGTATGAGGGTTCACTGGTTCGGTTGCGGTGTGAGGCTGTCCTCGCTGCAGAATAACAGGGTGTGTGGTTGAGTGGATGGTCTGGCCGGTGGTGGGAGTAGTAGGGGGCGGTGAGGCCTCCGCGACATCACAACAGGCCACGGGAGGCAGGAGCACGCGGCACGACCGGCGCTGATTTGGGAGGCTGGAGCAAGAAGACCAGAGGTTGAAGAAGCACTACGGCCGTTGGATGGATATCGTACGGTCACTAGAGCTAGAATCGTTCATATTGACTAAGTTGACAAAGCCCTCCGTCCCGGTCAACTTAGTAGGCCCACAAGTCAGCCTCTCACTATGGTGGGTCCTAGCTAACAGGGGGTATTCATTTTTTTGTGCGTAATAAGGAGGCACTTCCTTGCGTGCGAAGATATAGCTGGTAGGTCCGACCTATCGACGGGGGGAACTTTTTTTCATGAAATACAGAGGCCCTTCCAGTGGGTCCTAGCTATCAGGTGGAGGAATCATTATTTTGTGCGTAATAAGGTGGCATTTCCTTGCGTGCGACTGTGGACCCAGCTGTCAGCCTCTCCACATACAGTCCACTTTTGATGGATGTCGCTCATTGACCACGTTGACCAAGCCGCGCCGAGAGCACCAGGGCGGTGGACGAAGGCGAGGCCTAGGAAGGGAACGACGCAGAGCCAGGGAAGACTCGACAGTTGTTTCCCACGTGGAGGGGAGTACGAGGGTTTACTGGTTCATCTGCCATCGCCGGAGAATAACAGCAGGTGTGGGTGAGTAGAGGGATGGCTAGGCCAGCGATGGGAGTACGGTGGGGCGGTGAGGCCTGCGCGGCAGCATAGCCGGCCACGGGAGGAGGGAACAGGCAGTCTCGCTAATGCTTGTTCGAGCGGCTAGAGCAGGAAGAGCAGAGATTGAAGAAGCACAATGGCCGTTGGATCGACATCCAACAGTCACTGCTCTCGTGTGTTGACTAAGTTGACACGATGTTGCGTGTGCCTCAACCTTTTTTTAGGAAAGCATATGCGTCAACATGTAGTAGGCGCACAAGTCAACCTCAAATCTGTGGAAAACAGCATACAGTCCATCTGCCATTATTTCTAATAATTTACAACCTATTTGCTAATTCTTAAGAATTTCTTTGGAGCCCATCTTCTTTTTGTTAGCATTACACCCGATATTGTGGCCACGGTTAAAAATTATACGAAATTTTGCATATTTCGGTGCGGTCAACTGTTTTTAATCCTGAAATATTGATTCACATTCAAACTATTTTGAAAAAATATATAAATATGAAATCCAAATAATTGTCCATGCATAAAAATCAATGGAATTTAAAATCTTGTAATAAAAAAATTGAAACTAATTCCCAGTTTGATGTGTTTTAAAAATGTACAACCCATTTCTGGGCAAACCGAATGAAACTCTCCTCGTCTTGAAAGATTTGTAGCCTAGCAGGGCTGATAAAGCAAGTAGGCCTCGTTTGGGTATTTCTTTAAAAAATAGAACTGGGCTAGCCATTTTCAGCAAGAAAAAAACACAACTGGGCTCATGATGTGGCAAACATAAATAAAACCCTGGCTAGACGGGCCACAGCCCCCACACAGCCCCGTTGTTACCCTGATCCATCGTTAAAACTAGTATAAATAACAACTGCTTGTTCCTCAAAAATAAAACTACGCGACTGATACGTCTTCGTCGTATCTATAATTTTTGATTGTTCCATGCCAATATTATTCAACTTTCATATACTTTTGGCAACTTTTTATACTATTTTTTGGGACTAACATATTGATCCAGTGCCCAGTGCCAGTTCCTATTTGTTGCATATTTTATGTTTCGCAGAAACCCAATATCAAACGGAGTCCAAACGGGATAAAAAAGGACGGAGAATTATTTTGGAATATTTGTGATTTTTGGGAGGAAGAATCAACGCGAGACGGTGCCCGAGGTGGCCACGAGGGTGGCCCACACCACCAATCCAGGTGGGTGCGCCCCCAACCTTGTGGGCCCCTCGTAAGGCAGTTGATGCTCTACTTTGGCCGCAAGAAAGCTATTTTTTGAAAAAAATATCTGGGCGAAGGTTTCAATCCAATCGGAGTTACGGATCTCCAGATAAAAAAGAAACGTTGCCAGGGCAGAATCCAAGAGTGCAGAAACAGAGAGAGACAGAGAGATAGATCCAATCTCGGAGGGGCTCTCACCCCTCCCACGCCATGGGAGCCAAGGACCAGAGGGGAAACCCTTCTCCCATCTAGGGAGAAGGTCAAGGAAGAAGAAGAAGAAGAAGGGGGGCTCTCTCCTCCTTGCTTCCGGTGGCGCCGGAGCGCTGTCGGGGCCATCATCATCACCGCGATCTACACCAACACCTCCGCCATCTTCACCAACATCTCCATCACCTTCCCCCATCTATATTTAGCGGTCCACTCTCCCGTGACCTGCTGTATGCTCTACTTGAACATGGCGCTTTATGCTTCATATTATTATCCAATGATGTGTTGCCATCCTATGATGTCTGAGTAGATTTTTGTTGTCCTATCGGTGATTGATGAATTGCTATCATTGGTTTGAATTGCATGTTTTATTACTGGTGGTGTCCTATTGTGCCCTCCGTGTCGCGCAAGCGTGAGGGATTCCCGCTATAGGGTTTGCAATATGTTCATGATTTGCTTATGGTGGGTGGCGTGAGTGACAGAAGCACAAACCCGAGTAAGTAGGTTGTTTGCTTATGGGATAAAGGGGACTTGATACTTTAATGCTATGGTTGGGTTTTACCTTAATGTTCTTTAGTAGTTGCAGATGCTTGCTAGAGTTCCAATCATAAGTGCATATGATCCAAGAAAAGAAAGTATGTTAGCTTATGCCTCTTTCTCAAATAGAATTGCAATAGTGATTATCGGTCTAGTAACGTAGTCAATTGCTTAGGGGCAATGTCACAACTCCTACCACCACTTTTCCACACTCGCTATATTTACTTATTGCTTCTTTATCTAAACAGCCCCTAGCTTTTATTTACGTGTTCTTTATTATCTTGCAAACCTATCCTATCACACCTACAAAGTACCTCTAGTTTCATACTTGTTCTAGGTAAAGCGAACACTAAGCATGCGTACAGTCGTATCAGTGGCAGATAGGACTTGAGAGGGTATTTGTTCTACCTTTAGCTCCTCGTTGGGTTCAACACTCTTACTTATCAAAAGAGGCAACAATTATCCCCTACACTTGTGGGTTATCAGCGACCTGCTGGGTCCCTGGTGTCAGCCGCTCGTAGTGTAATTCTCTCGTTTATTGACTACGTTGACAATGGCGAGAGCCCTAGATGTCCAACCATTAGGAGGAACCATTTGTTGGGCTTGTAATAACGAGGCACTTGCTTGCGTACTGCCATGACGCTGGCGGGTCCCTACTGTCATCCTCTCCACTTACAGTCCTCTCCTTGTTCTTCTCGGTTGTTGACGACATTGACAATGCAAGAGGGCGGCGCACCACGCACGGCGAGCGAACCAAGGTGGAGAACGATGGCGAGGCCTCGGACGGAACGAACATGAGCCATGGAAGATGCGCCGGTCCAATCGCAGGCGGAGGGGAGTATGAGGGTTGACTGGTTCGGGTGCGGGTGCGTGTTGGGGCTGACGTCGCCGGAGAATGACATGACGTGCGGGGGAATAGAGGGAGGGACTGGCCAACATTGGAGGGTACGGTAGGGCGGCGGAGGCTCAGCCAGCC
>NC_041383.1:264053943-264072124 GCF_002162155.2 Triticum dicoccoides | reverse complement strand
ACGACATATGTTGGATGTCAATCCAACGGCTGGTAGGCAGAATCGTTTGTTGACTAGCTAGTAAGTCGACACCACCTTGGATATGCTATTTCCTCATGGGTCCCAAATGTCAGAATCCAAATCTGTCATGGTCATGCAGCCTTTCCTTATGAAAATTTACAACCCATTTGATGTGCTAGTTCGAAATAAGTTTGTGGGTGCTGGTGGGGGCTAATCACTTGGCTTCTGTAATGTACAGTGAGCTCAAGCAGCCGGCGAGAGTGGTATTATTTCCCTTGTTTGGAATTTGTTACAATATTTCACTCTAAGTTAAACGAATGACAAGCCATTTGCCTTGTTTCAAAGAAAATATGACAGTCACAGCGGAGTTGAAAAGGGCAAGAACATCTAACTCCAGCTTACAAACTGCACAAAAGCACGAGGGTTATTTGTTCATCAGGTTTACACAAAACCCAGGTTGAAAAGGGCAACAACATCTAACTCCAGCACTGATTTCGGCAGTCACAGTCAAATGGATCAGTTAGGTCCATAGAATGAACATCCTGGGTCGTAAAATTTACTGGATTATGACCACAATATGTTATAAATAGAAGCCTGGCACGTTCAGAAGCTCCTTTGCCCACCTGAAACTCCTTTTTTGCTCTTTGACATACCCATCCGTCAAAACCATGCCACTGATAAACTTAAGCCTGATGGACAATAGTAACCTCGCATTCAGCAGGAAGAATGTGACAAATCTAGTGTTTGCACAGTTGGCTACATATCGTTCTAGCGTTATTGTCGTCAATCGAATCTCATGAGAAGTGAGAAAATCCCAGTGCTTACGAATCCACCGATTGGTTATAACTTTGTTACCCCGTCGTGTTGCCTAAATAGACATGAAGATTGAAAATAGTTAAAGTCTAAAAAAGAGTGTCGAAAGAGCAACAACTGAACGGTTAATTTTAGTACACTATATGCGGGCTTCCAATGTGCGTGAAATTATCACCTTTATATACAACTTCTCTAGACATGGAAAGCATTGCAGCAAGCCAATAATCTTGTTCAGATCAAAACTATTCATTAGGATATATAAGATCTTGACAGAATCCAGCACCATTGATAGGCCATCCATGGAGAAAATCTTCATTGAGCATAGAACATAATATTAGTACAAAATGTGTACTCCAAGATGATATATAACTTATGCGCAGAAATTTAAAATGCAGCTTATGGTTAGAAGTGTAGATGATAATATAAAGTACCTGAAGAACCATGGAGCCAAACATCATATTGAAATGAGCACAGAGATCATGTATTACACCCAAGGTCTCCAGTTTAAGCGCAGAGAGGACGGATATTTGCAACGGTGAATAACTAGAATCAAGGATCAACCTTTGAAGTGAAGGGGCATCTTGGATGATGAGCTGCCTTCCATCAAAAGAAATTCCAATTCTTACATGGTTAGGCGACTTTATTTGTAGACAACCGATTCTAACTGTGAAAACAAGCACCAAGCACTCCAGGGCAGGGCAACTGGAGTGGATGATGTTGTGCAATGAGGCCCCCGATATACGAACCCACACAAGTGAAAGTTTCTTGAGAAATGGGAGTCGAAGGTTTAGTACCAGATTGTCTGGTAGGTAGCACTGCACAAAGGTGGCAGTGTGGAGAGAGGAGGAAAACCGTGATATGGACATCGATGCTGAGGGCACAAGTACATGGCGTTCGGTATGTGGTAGGTGATTCCCAGGGGAATAGTAGAACTCAAGCAGGTGTAGTTCTGTGAATTCAGGGGATTTCAGCCAGGCGTCCACCATGCAGTGTATGGTATGCTTGCTCAGGTAGCATGACCGGATGCAGAGGTTTTGAAAGGAGCCCTGGTGGGAGGAGATGATGCCTCTGGGGATTTCAAAATCATTGAAGATAGATAGCTGACGACAGTCGAGATTAAGAGGCACGGCACGCCATAGAGGGTGCCACGGAATGGAGAGGACTTGGGTGCGGCAGCAATCCTTGGTGGGGAGAAGCGAGATGATCTCCCCAAGGACAGCGTCCGGGAGATTGCTGATTTGGTCCACCCAAGGATCTACGGGTTCCTAGGGTCAGGTGGGGGCGGGGTCGCTGCTTCTCCCCGTGCTGCCGGGTGCGGGATCTACAACAGGCGTCTCTGCTGGTGGGGGCCTCATCTTCTTGGCGCTGGGGTCAGCCGACTCCATTTTCCTCGAGGGCGTCGCGTCACTTTCACGGATTTGAGCAGAGTAACGAATGACGAGCCTAGTTGTAGTGCGAGTGAAGAAGAAGGGGAGCCGGGGTTTTTCTGTAGCAGTGAGGATGAAGGGGAGCTGGGGTTTTTTGTAGGAGTGAGGTGAGGAATTTGGGGGTACGAGTGGAGTGAGCTAACGTGAGGTGGGTGGGAGTGAGGAAGAAGAAGAGCACCCATGTTTTTTGGGGGCCGGTGTGCTGGTGTGGGTACCACCTCTCATTAAGTAAATATATGGGCTTTTGAATTGATTTTACTATTTACTAGGGTGGATGGGATATTTTTTCTTGGGCCCAGAGAAACAATTACTACTAGTATAGTGGAGACACTCTACAGCTACCCAGAAAAACAATTACTACTAGTACAGTGGAACACTACCGCTTCTGGCTCCTCCTAGTTCATTGAAACATCTCCCTCTACTGAATGCCGTTATACTTTTGTTCACCGACATGCGGGCCATGCAGCGCGCGGGCCCAAATGAAATCCACCAAATTAGAAGGCAGTATGCAGGCAGAGAGTCACCCCGGTCGTAGCGCGGTAGTAACGAGCCGTCGTATCACAAAACCCCACATCCCGCAGTGTAAGTTTGACGGACGAAGCAACCATCATTTCACTCTTCACCGAATCCCCTTCTCCCTCACCGTCTTCAAGAAAGGCAACACTCGCATCTGCCACTGTTCTTCTCTCCCAACAAAGGGAAGGTAAGCGGATCTGTGATGTTGGTATATTTTTGTTCAGAGAAAAAAAAGAACTTTTGCAAAGCAGTAACCGATCCTCACTCGTTTCATTCTCATTGCGATTGTGTTTTCCTTTTAGTGTTCTTCTAGTATTCATCAGTTTCACGATGGACCAAGGAGAACCAGGAAAAGATCTTCCGATATTGGAGCAGACACGGGAGGCTGATCCCCATGAGACAAAGAGCTCCAAGAAGATGGAGGCAGCCACCAAGCCGACCCAGATACGCTCACGGCCACTCCTGATATTGTCAACGCCCCGTTTGAGGTTACAACCTCCGTGGCATTGCAGGAGCAGTTTACCCCCTTCGAGGATGTGCCCCCCCCGTTGAGCTGCCCAAGGTGATTTTCTTCTTTTCCGATCTCGATTGTGGTTTTTCATCTAAGTATGTGGTGATGAATAATGCAAAATTTTATTAGCTTCGATGCCATGCTATACATAGTGGTTTAAATAACTTGTGTTTCTTATACTAGAAAGTAATTTAGAATTTGTTTCTATTTCAATTAGAGCCCTGATGTAGACAAGGATTGTGTGGTTGTACATGTCACTCTCTATGAGGCGGACGACCTGAATATACGCACTGGGAAAACAGAGTTCCTAGGCTGTTGGATCCTGGAAGCCATTTGCACTTATACCAATGTCGAGTTGTATTCTAGCCTCACTCTTGTCAGGCGTGTTGTCCAGGGTGTACTGAAGCACAAGAAGTTCAAAGCTACTCCTTCGTTTGTGTGGCATACTGTTCTTGTCAAGCTTACGCAGGAAGATGACATGGCATGCCTCCACAAACAAGTTTATGAGTGGTAAGGCCACAAGGTTGTCTTCATGAAGGTTCACATGATTGACCTGCTATCGGACGTCCTCGATGATGTTCATGGCAAGGTCCGTCTTGTGTCCAGCCCAAATTAGATCGAGGCATGAAATAGTTGCCCTAGCTAGTGTTTAATAGTAGTTTGGATTGTGTCTAATTATCCGAACCTTGCCGGTTATCGAGCCCTCAGGGGCTAGTACTCTGTTTAAATCCATCTATGGGAACTGCTGCTACTTTTTTGTGCCCATGAATCATGTGAGAACCATCGTAATTGTTGCCGAAACAGATGCGTCCTCACTAGTTTTTTCATGAATATGGCAAGGTAAGACATAAGTTGTCACGGTTTATCATACGAGCAGTGTTTTTTGATGAAATAGAGTACTCATTCGAGAACTGTGCGCTGACGTATACATAAGTACTTGTAAACACTGTTGGTGCTACCCCACTTTTAAGGGATCCTCTAACATTGTGAAGGAAAGTTAGAGAAGCTATAATACCCTAACTTTCCTTCCTTTTATCCATATGATTATGGCTAAAACGATTTAAATTAATTTGCAATGATCTACCATGTACATTTATAGTAATTACATACAAACAAATTGATGGTGAAATAAAATTAATTTTAAATTATTTATATCTACAGTAAATACCAACAGTAAACAACCTACTAACTACCTACTAACAGTCCCTAACTTTCCTTCTTCATTTTACACTAGGCAAACATTGTAGCACTGTGACTTCCCTTCATAATGTTAGAGGATCTAGTTCCCTTGTAAGCAGTTGTGCAAAACATGACACATTGGCTCAGCTCGCTTCAACACTAGGCTATCGACCAGCTAACAATCAACAATCTGCTGTCTGACATATAAGCAACTACGTATCTATCGGCGTCCTGGATTTTGGGGTATCCACCCCTGCCTGCCTGCGGCCCACCACGTGGCTCCATCGACGGCCTCGTACGACCCGGCTTTAGCATCAATAATACAAGACCCTCATGAGGGGCCAAGCCTCGCGAGGCGGATGACGCCAAGACCCCCGAGGGGATCGGCCTCCTCAGACTGGCTCTTGAGGGGCGGAGAGTTCTATGCAAGGTTCTCCTCAAGCGGCTCGGCTAACGTGGGCCATGACGACCAAGGCCAGGCGGGCGCCAGGCGGGCGCAGAGCGCAGGTTTCCTCTTCGGGGAGGCAAGCCAGGGGCATGGAGTCCAGAGGAATCAACCAAATGTTTCCATTCTGGTGCAACGAGATCAAGACCGCTAGGATGCCTTAGATGCACATGAATTAAAGGAAGTCACTACCTTCATCCAAACATATGCTTCATGAGCTAGCATGAACAAATGCTTTCAAAAGTTTCCAACACTAGCTTAATGTTCAGCAAAATTATGGAGAAGACAAGGATGTTGTCAATGGGCACAACAACAATTCATCTGGGTTTCCTTTTAAAAGGAATTCCATAGTTAAGTGAACAAGTGATAGCATTGGTCAGACCCAAAAGGTATAATGGTGTATGCTCGAGGGATCAACCACGAATAAGACAACATTACGAGCATCGTTGGTACTGATTTGATTTGACGATAGCCCACACTCAAATCAAAGGATTGATAAGACAATAGGTCCAGCAACTGATCACAAGGACCAATCGATGAAGATATCATCTTTCTTCAACACACACTACACAAGAATATCCCTTTGGAACGAACTAAGTCAGACAAGCTTTTATCTTCCAACTCTCCAAGTTGTTGTCCAGCTTAACCAACTAGCTCAGGGATATCTAACACCGATTCTTGGAAAGAAGGTGGTTCATAAGAAACCAACTTGATCACGGGCTCAACATAACGGTCAGGTGACGACCTGGTAGTACTTCCGAGAAGATCTTCGGAAAATCACGAACCACCGATATGTTACTAAGCTCGAGAACAATCTTGCTTTTCAGGGCAAGATGATATGATCAAATGAGCGAGGACTTGACAAATCCTAACTCATCAATCAAAGAGTGCACCAGGAAATAAGGACTAGGTAGCACGATCAATCTTAGAATGGTGATTCAATAACCAACATACTAAGAATAAAATTATTATCCTTTAACTACCAAGCAACGAGGTTGCTAGGAGTATTGATTTCACACATCACAATTCATTTGTCGGTATTCCGGTTGCATCAACACGAGGGCCGAGGAATGAACAGTGATGGCAAGAAGTGTCACTGTACCAAGAGTTCATGGGATGGTGTGCAATTCCTATAACAATCTCGATATAAAATACGTAATACTCCAAGGTAGAGCAGAACCAAAAGCTGGATTGGCATTTGATCTGCGGAATACAACTACTTTGACCCAATCCTAAATATGGATGAGGTACTGGAGTTTGTTTCTCCTAGTCATTCAGGACGGAATGGCTTGACGGGCCACAAGAGTAATAGGCATCGATGAACGAACGCACGCATACTCTTGACTATCAATTGATAGACGAGGGTCAGAATGCAACTAAAGAGAACAACTCAAAGGAACATATAACTTTCTGAGTTGTGGATGCATAGATTAGTATGTCGAACCAAGTTCAACATATTTCTTCCGGATAACCCATGCAGAAAGGTAGAACTGGCAGAGTCACGATTTATGAATGGAGAACTCCTCAAGAGTACTCTAATTGTGATTTTTTTTTTGATCCAATAAACATCTGCCATAAGTAGTTCATGGTATTTGGAAGAAGAAGATACCACGGACTTCAAGGACTATCGCAAAGGTTACTAATATCCTAAGGGCACTAGCAATTACTATCAACATGAAGTAGGTAGAGTGAATCTCGGGTTCAGAACCCAGGAGTAGAATACCTACTACTAAGTAGCATCACGGGATGCTTCCGAGAATAAAGGCCAGAATCTTCACACTAGGACACAAATCATGGCTAGACCACTAGATGATCCCCTAAGCACTTAGGGTCATAATAATAATTCCAACATATATGTCGAGGCAATAATTACCTCAACACACCGATTAGTGTGGTTAATCTGGCCCATGGGAACATCGGAAACAGAAGGAAGGGATTTGCAAATGCATCGGACTATTTAGAAACCTGGGATGACTCGGACAGCATAACGGCTATAATTGCTCAAAAAGATTTGAGACAATCACAAAAATGGTGGCATAACCACTTAGAAGCACAATATCAAGGTTCCGAGATCAACAATTAACATACGGAAGTAGTAGGAACTGAACTGAGACTTAAATCCAACAATCTTATAAGTCTACTGATTAGTAACACGTGATTCTAATAGAAAGAAGAGATAGCCTAGTTCTTAATCCCCGTAGAAGAGAAGATGATGACTCAGATCAGAAGGCCATGAGGTATAAGGAGTAAAAAGAGCCTTACGTTCCATCCCACAATCAATTCCCTTATATAACTAAAGAATTTCTAGACTCAACTTCGACCAGTTTGGCTTAGTAATCCTACAGGCAGTCAAGCTCTGATACCAACGCTGTCAGGACCCCGACTCGATGTCACATCGATCTAGCCTGTAGCACCTCATATCACTTTGCGGCCTCACGCACGGTATCCCCACGGGTGTCGCCTTACCTTTGCCCGGGACCGTTTGCGCCTTTTGGCTCACGTATATGATAGTGTCGCTAGCATCCATATGATAAGGAGCCCGGGCTGACATGACTAGTCGTAAACCCAAAGTGGCACAGACTTACAGGGACAGGCATCCATGACCCAGCATCGAACGTGTCGGTCATCAGCGAGTGAATCCAGGCTGTAGCACTGGGCTAGCAGGACTCCGGTGAACCGGGCTGTAGCGGCCTAACAGGACTCCGGTATTCATCGCGTGACATTTCCCCGAAGGGACAGACACAGGAACGAAGAAGGACACATGCCGGCCAGCCTAAGTGTTCCGGAGCAGTAGCAAGCTACCATGGCTCGGTGGAAACACTAGGAGACATTTCCCCGTAAGAGAGGCTACTAAAGATAAACAACTAGATGGTCAGATCCCACACATACCAAGCATTTCAATAACATACACACAATATGCTCGATATGTGCAAATACAACATGGCATCACAACATGACTCTATGACTCAAGTAATCTATTCAATAGGCTCCGAGGAGCGAGATATTACAAACATGGGTCGCATGACCCAACATTCAGAGCATACAAATCAAGCACAAGCGGAAGCTATCATGTCTGAGTACAGACATCTATAAATGAAAAAGGCTGAGAAGCCTGACTATCTACCAAATCCTGCCGAGGCACAAGATCGTAGCTGAGGTAACAAGCTAAACGTCGAAGACCACGCGGAAATACTAGTGAGACTGAAGTCTCTCTGCAAAAACATAAAATAGGCAAACGTGAGTACAAATGTACCCAGCAAGACTTACATCAGAACTATCTACATATGCATCATTATCAACAAAGGGATGGTGGGGTTTAACTGCAGCAAGCCAGCTTTGACTCGGTGGCTATCCTGAACTACGACTGCGAGTAACTTTTTTGAGGTGGCGCACACGAGTCCACATATTCACCATATCAATACACCACTATGGATCCGCTCCCGTCTCCCTACGAGAACGCCATCCATAGCACTCACGCTTATCTTGCGCATTTTAAAGTATCCACTTTCACTTGTCTATGAACTGATATAAGCAACCCAGAAGTCCTTTTCCGCGGACACGTCTATTCGAATAGTTTAGGTTAACCCTGCAGGGGTGTACTTCTTCACACACGCTCTCACCACTTACCGCCGTTTACACGACATGTACTCGGCAACCTTCAAGCGGAAGCCCAACGTGGGTGTCGGCCACGACCTACCTAATCACCTAAGTCTCTAGTCCAGGTTTATCGCCTATTCGGGTTCCATCCATGAGGAGATCCGGCCGGAGTTTCGCTCACAGCCCCAAACGATGTGAACAGGGTTCCCGAGACACCAAACGGGCGCCCGGTACACCGTGCCACGTGCCTACCGCATCACAGCCCACCCCTACGGTCAGCGCTGCCCACGGCCTCCAGCATACTACAAACACCAGAAACTACTTGCAACTCCTGGACAGAGGACAAGGGTGATCAAGAAGCCGAGAGGGTCCATTGGTTTCGGGCCCAATGCGTGGTAGTAGCTAAATCATGGATCACAAACACAGAACTCAGTTCCTGAGGACGGCTGCAATGAGACAACCCACCATGTACTCCTACATGGCCTCTCACCGCTACCTTTACCAAATCGTGTTCACACACTTAGCTCACACACAGTAGGACAGGTTCACACGCCTCTGATTCATCCCCGATGAATCAGACCTGACTCAACTCTAAGCAATAGCAGGCATGACAAACAAGCATGAATGAGTAGGCACATCAGGGCTCAAACAACTCCTACTCATGCTAGTGGGTTTCATCTATTTACTGTGGAATGACAGGTCATGCAAAGGATAAAGGGGTTCAGCTACCGCAGCAAGTAACAGATGAATCGGTGTTGTCCTAATGCAGTAAAAGAGAGCAGGAGCGAGAGAGTAGGATTGTATCGGAATGAACAAGGGGGTTTTGCTTGCCTGGCACTTTTGAAGATAACATTGAGTCTTCATCAGTGTCAACGATCACATCATCGGTATCACGTCTATCGAGAGGGGACAAATACCGGCAACACAGAAGGGAACACAATCAATGCAATGCACAATATGATGCATGATCATGACATGGCAAAATGAATGTGTTTTGAGCCAATGCAACTAGCAACAGATTAAATGAAGTTGGTTTGAATACAAGATTCAAATTCAAACTCCATATGTGATTATTTAAATGCCCTTTATTTGATTTGTGCTAAACAGCAGCTATAAGTTGTTCTAACATGCATGAGAATGGTACGGATGGATTCCTTGAATTTTTCTGATAATTTTTCATATATAAATTATTTAATTTGGAGTTACGGTTAATTTTCTATGAATTTTAGAAGTTTATATTCATTTTCTGGAATTTCAGAATTAAATTAAATCCAGAAAACATTACTGCGTCAGCATGACGTTGGCATGACGTCAGCAAGTCAACAGGGGCCGGCTTGGGTCAAACCTGACGTGTGGGGTCCACACGTCAGTGACACAGGGGCTAATCCCGTGTTGACTCGGGCTTTGACCCGCTACGGGGCCCGCTGTCAGTGTCACAGGGTTAGTTAGCAGGGTCATTAGCCCCTAACGACGACGCCACGTCAGCACGCCGGAGACCAGCCGACGGCGACCACAGAACATGGCGGGGCACGCCGGACTTGCGCTAGAGGCGTCAGTTTGGCGCGCTGAGGGCACCAGGGGATGGCCCTTGCTCCCGCGCATCCAAAGGACCGAGTGGGAGGTCGTGGGGTCGCCGGAACTCATGCCGGCGACGAGCTTTGGCGGCGATGGTGTTCGGTGGTGCTCGGGCGCGTCGCTACGGTGCATCAGTGAGCAAATGGAGAGGCTGGGCAGCACCTGCTAGACATGGGGAGCACTAAGAGCAGCTCAGTGAGGCCAGGGGAGCACGGAGGCTATGCGTGCAGCAGCAATGGCAGTGGCTTCGGTGCTCGTGGGGAACGGCGCTACGGCACGGAGGGGAGCATGCTGAGTTAGGGGAGAGGGTCAGTGACTCACGGCGATGACGAGGGGACGCTCGGCGAGGTCGGGGACGGTCCGGAGCCGGCGAATTTGACGAAGATGGCCGGCGGTCCCGAGGTTGAAGAAGGCATCGAGGGCGGTGTTGTGGCACGTCCGGGGCCTCGTGGCTCGTTGAGGAGGTAGAGGGAGGACCGGCGGAGCTTCCTGGGGCGTCGGTGAGCCGTGGGGTGGCCGGTAGCCACGGTGGCTCTCGTCGGTGGCGGCGGCTCCGTTCGGTCGCGGGAGGGGAAACAGAGGAGCGAGGGGGAGGGAGGTCCAGAGAGCGAGGGAGAAGTGAGAGGGGGTCGGGGCTGCGTGGCGTCGCGGGAGGGACCAGGAAAGGAGGAGGCAGCCAGGCAGGGAGGAGGTGGCCTCCTCGGCCGCGCGCGTGCGAGCACGCAGCTGCTCCCACTGGCAAGAGGAAGACGACAGGGGGGGAGTAGCGGTGGCGGGCTGGGCCGGCTGGGCCGGTTCTGGTGGGCTGCACGGGTGAGGCCAGGTAAGTCCTTCTCTCTCTCTCTTTTATTTTTTTCTTCTGTTTTGTTTTATTTAATTTCGTTTTGCCACTGTTTTGAATTTTAAACAAATTCAAACAATGCCAAAAACTCCTCTGAATAATTTTATTTGGCTAGATGGACTTTTCCAAAAGCTCATAAAATATTTCAAGGGTATTTGAAATTATATTCTAATTATATGAATATAATTCAAATTCAAATAGCTAATGATTTAAATTCAAAGTCCCAAAAATAAATCCTTAAAAATGTTCAATATTTTGGTTGGGACCAGAACCCTTACCAAAAATTATCAAACATTTAAGAAGAGCCTTTTGGAGCAATGAATGAGATTTCTAGGGTTTTTGCCCCTCTTTTATTTAGAGTTTTGAGGCTTCCAATATTCCTCAATTCAAGTTTCAAAAATATAGACATGATGCACACATGAAGCTAGCCTAGAGCAATGCCAGAAGCTAGGGATGTGACAACTCACCCCCACTAAACAAGAATCTCGTCTCGAGATTCAAGCGTAGGGTAGGATGAAGGGGAAACGCAAACTAGTACAATCTTCACGATCCAGGGTGCACTTCAGTTGAACGTTGATTCATTCACCATCATTGTCTTGATGTCTTGTTCTGAGAAATCCTGCCAACATGACATGGAGGGAAGAAGGAGACTCTAGAAGGGTCGATCTTCTTGAAGATCGAACAACTCACGGAATGAGACATAGGACCATCTCTCGGGTTGAGACACGAGATACACATCAAGAGGGGTGGAAAGAAACGGATGACGAAGGTTCACTAGGTGGACAACAATTCCACACTTAAGAAGGTGGTAATCGGTTGTCAACGTAGCGAGGAGTTAAGTTGCCATGATACCACAACGAGACACCTTCGGAACCGTGACTCGTAGATATCTCCCCTTAAGTGGCAAAAGAATTACCTTTGATTCAGAGATCATTGAAACTCTTTATACCAGCTTAAGGCAAATCATAATCGATCATTTAGAGGGGTTCGGTAGAATGGCATACTCAAACTTGGATGATGTGGATTACCTTGTTGAAGACAACGTAATGGATGAATTTTGCTTATCACCGGAAAGGGAAGAGACCCATGGTAGAATGGCACATTGGCGGTGCAAGCTGAGAACAAAATGCAAATGCTGGGAATGATTCTGGTAACTGGGGAAGAACCCAACAATAGAGAGTGAATTCACTGTTGGAGTGGTTATAGCATAACCGAGGAAATCTGGGGCAATCCCAGCTAGTGCCGATGATAAGACGTAGCGCTTGTGCGTGCTCTCAAGAACTTGAGCATTTCCACAATCATCAAGGTTTTATCAACAACCGCGTCAAGGGTGCTGACAACACAACATACTACCATGATGAATAGCGATGGACGATGCAGATGCGAAGGAGGATAACACTTTCTCATATTTCACCTTAGCGAGGCCAAGCAAATAAAATCTGGATGATCGACCGAGAGACATTTAGCACTCCGCTTCTAATGTTCTCCTTGATGTGCTAGTATAACCCATTCATAGATATGGTTTGATATCTAAAACATCAAGTAAAAGGTCGGACTTCGGGAACACAAAAATCCATAGGGCAACTAGGGAGTAAATCCTACGAAATCCCTATGGGGGGGGTGGCCAACTTCCTCAAACAAGATACTATAATAATAGGTCTACCGGATGGGTGTGTTGGCCACGACATCCACCTTACCGGTTATCCAGAGACCAATATTATAGTTCTTAGGGAAATGTTCCAACCATCATATCTGCCTGAGATTCAGCTCTGGTTGGTGTTAGGATATTCCAGGCTCATTGAGTCTTAGGAAGAAAAATGAAAGTTTGCAACACAAATCGACGAGATGACGTTGCGGGATTCTCGGGAGATGAACTACGATAGCAAGCTCCAAAACATGAGCTGGTTCTGCTACAAACATGTGAACACGTTGTCCCAGACAAGCATGACCACGTGGTAGTCTTATAATAAAACACTACCGAGTTCAGGAGGGGGAACCATCAACGAGGGTATCGAAGTTCTTTCATAAGTCCGGATTAGCTCTTATGAAGGAACTCCTTCTCCTTGAACAAATCAATCAGTGGCTTGGTGTGCTAGGGATACATATAGATTGAAGGTTGCAAGTCTTCAAACCACAACATTCTTCGCACGTGTGCATGACTGATTTGGAATGATTCCAAAGAAAGCAACATTGACTTTCTCGAATCCACGGCGGCAACTTGCATCAGATGCACATGAATTAAAGGAAGTCACTACCTTCATCCAAACATATGCTTCATGAGCTAGCATGAACAAATGCTTTCAAAAATTTCCAACACTAGCTTAATGTTCAGCAAAATTATGGAGAAGACAAGGATGTTGTCAATGGGCTCAACAACAATTCATCCGGGTTTCCTTTTAAAAGGAATTCCATAGTTAAGTGAACACGGTGATAGCATTGGTCAGACCAAAGATGTAATGGTGTATGCTCGAGGGATCAACCACGAATAAGACAACATTACGAGCATCGTTGGTACTGATTTGATTTGACGATAGCCCACACTCAAATCAAAGGATTGATAAGACAATAGGTCCAGCAACTGATCACAGGGACCAATCGATGAAGATATCATCTTTCTTCAACACACACTACACAAGAATATCCCTTTGGAACGAACTAAGTCAGACAAGCTTTTATCTTCCAACTCTCCAAGTTGTTGTCCAGCTTAACCAACTAGCTCAGGGATATCTAACACCGATTCTTGGAAAGAAGGTGGTTCATAAGAAACCAACTTGATCACGGCCTCAACATAACGGTCAGGTGACGACCTGGTGATACTTCCGAGAAGACATTCAGAAAATCACGAACCACCGGTATGTTACTAAGCTCGAGAATAATCTCGCTTTTGAGGGCAAGACGATATAATCAAATGAGTGAGGACTTGACAAGATCCTAACTCATCAATCGAATGGTGCACCGAAATAAGGACTAGGTAGCACGATCAGTCTTAGAAGGATGATTCGAAAACCAACATACTAAGAATGAAATTATTATCCTTTAACTACCAAGCAACAGAGTTGCTAGCAGTATTGATTTCACACATCACAATTCATTTGTCGGTATTCCGGTTGCATCAACACGAGGGCCGAGGAATGAACAGTGATGGCAAGAAGTGTCACTGTACCAAGAGTTCATGGGATGGTGTGCAATTCCTATAACAATCTCGATATAAAATATGTAATACTCCAAGGTAGAGCAGAACCAAAAGCTGGATTGGCATTTGATCTGCGGAATACAACTACTTTGACCCAATCCTAGATATGGAAGAGGTACTGGAGTTTGTTTCTCCTAGTCATTCCGGAATAGAATGGCTTGACAGACCACAAGAGTCATAGGCATCGATGAACGAACGCACGCATACTCTTGACTATCAATTGATAGACGAGGGTCAGAATGCAACTAAAGAGAACAACTCAAAGGAACATATAACTTTCTGAGTTGTGGATGCATAGATTAGTATGTCGAACCAAGTTCAACATATTTCTTCCGGATAACCCATGCAGAAAGGTAGAACTGGAAGAGTCACGATTTATGAATGGAGAACTCCTCAAGAGTACTCTAATTGTGATTTTTTTTTGATCCAATAAACATCTGCCATAAGTAGTTCATGGTATTTGGAAGAAGAAGATACCACGGACTTCAAGGACTATCCCAAAGGTTACTAATATCCTAAAGGCACTAGCAATTACTATCAACATGAAGTAGGTAGAGTGAATCTCGGGTTCAGAACCCAGGAGTAGAATACCTACTACTAAGTAGCATCACGGGATGCTTCCGAGAATAAAGGCCAGAATCTTCACACTAGGACACAAATCATGGCTAGACCACTAGATGATCCCCTAAGCACTTAGGGTCATAATAATAATTCCAACATATATGTCGAGGCAATAATTACCTCAACACACCGATTAGTGTGGTTAATCTGGCCCATGGGAACATCGGAAACAGAAGGAAGGGATTTGCAAATGCATCGGACTATTTAGAAACCTGGGATGACTCGGACAGCGTAACGGCTATAATTGCTCAAAAAGATTTGAGACAATCACAAAAATGGTGGCATAACCACTCAGAAGCACAATATCAAGGTTCCGAGATCAACAATTAACATACGGAAGTAGTAGGAACTGAACTGAGACTTAAATCCAACAATCTTATAAGTCTACTGATTAGTAACACGTGATCCTAATAGAAAGAAGAGATAGCCTAGTTCTTAATCCCCGTAGAAGAGAAGATGATGACTCAGATCAGAAGGGCATGAGGTATAGGGAGTAAAAAGAGCCTTACGTTCCATCCCACAATCAATTCCCTTATATAACTAAAGAATTTCTAGACTCAACTTCGACCAGTTTGGCTTGGTAATCCTACAGGCAGTCAAGCTCTGATACCAACGCTGTCAGGACCCCGACTCAATGCCACATCGATCTAGCATGTAACACCTCATATCACTTTGCGGCCTCACGCACGGTATTCCCACGGGTGTCGCCTTACCTTTGCCCGGGACCGTTTGCGCCTTTTGGCACACGTATATGACAGTGTCGCTAGCATCCATATGATAAGGAGCCCGGGCTGACAAGGCTAGTCGTAAACCCAAAGCGGCACAGACTTACAGGGACAGGCATCCATGACCCAGCATCGAACGTGTTGGTCATCAGCGAGTGAATCCAGGCTGTAGCACTGGGCTAGCAGGACTCCGGTGAACCGGGCTGTAGCGGGCTAACAGGACTCCGGTATTCACCGCGTGACATTTCCCCGAAGGGACAGACACAGGAACGAAGAAGGACACATGCCGGCCAGCCTAAGTGTTCCGGAGCAGTAGCAAGCTACCATGGCTCGGTGGAAACACTAGGAGACATTTCCCCGTAAGAGAGGCTACTAAAGATAAACAACTAGATGGTCAGATCCCACACATACCAAGCATTTCAATAACATACACACAATATGCTCGATATGTGCAAATACAACATGGCATCACAACATGACTCTATGACTCAAGTAATCTATTCAATAGGCTCCGAGGAGCGAGATATTACAAACATGGGTCTCATGACCCAACATTCAAAGCATACAAATCAAGCACAAGCGGAAGCTATCATGTCTGAGTACAGACATCTATAAATGAAAAAGGCTGAGAAGCCTGACTATCTACCAAATCCTGCTGAGGCACAAGATCGTAGCTGAGGTAACAAGCTAAACGTCGAAGACCACGCGGAAATACTAGTGAGACTGAAGTCTCTCTGCAAAAACATAAAATAGGCAAACGTGAGTACAAATGTACCCAGCAAGACTTACATCAGAACTATCTACATATGCATCATTATCAACAAAGGGATGGTGGGGTTTAACTGCAGCAAGCCAGCTTTGACTCGGTGGCTATCCTGAACTACGACTGCGAGTAACTTTTTTGAGGTGGCGCACACGAGTCCACATATTCACCATATCAATACACCACTATGGATCCGCTCCCGTCTCCCTACGAGAACGCCATCCATAGCACTCACGCTTATCTTGCGTATTTTAGAGTATCCACTTTCACTTGTCTATGAACTGATATAAGCAACCCAGAAGTCCTTTTCCGCGGACACGGCTATTCAAATAGATTAGGTTAACCCTGCAGGGGTGTACTTCTTCACACACGCTCTCACCACTTACCGCCGTTTACACGACATGTACTCGGCAACCTTCAAGCGGAAGCCCAACGTGGGTGTCGGCCACGACCTACCTAATCACCTAAGTCTCTAGTCCAGGTTTATCGCCTATTCGGGTTCCATCCATGAGGAGATCCGGCCGGAGTTTCGCTCACAGCCCCAAACGATGTGAACAGGGTTCCCGAGACACCAAACGGGTGCCCGGTACACCGTGCCATGTGCCTACCGCATCACAGCCCACCCCTACGGTCAGCGCTGCCCACGGCCTCCAGCATACTACAAACACCAGAAACTACTTGCAACTCCTGGACAGAGGACAAGGGTGATCAAGAAGCCGAGAGGGTCCATTGGTTTCGGGCCCAATGCGTGGTAGCAGCTGAATCATGGATCACAAACACAGAACTCAGTTCCTGAGGACGGCTGCAATGAGACAACCCACCATGTACTCCTACATGGCCTCTCACCGCTACCTTTACCAAATCGTGTTCACACACTTAGCTCACACATAGTAGGACATGTTCACACGCCTCTGATTCATCCCCGATGAATCAGACCTGACTCAACTCTAAGCAGTAGCAGGCATGACAAACAAACATGAATGAGTAGGCACATCAGGGCTCAAACAACTCCTACTCATGCTAGTGGGTTTCATCTATTTACTGTGGAATGACAGGTCATGCAAAGGATAAAGGGGTTCAGCTACCGCAGCAAGTAACAGATGAATCGATGTTGTCCTAATGCAGTAAAAGAGAGCAGGAGCGAGAGAGTGGGATTTTGTCGGAATGAACAAGGGGGTTTTGCTTGCCTGGCACTTCTGAAGATAACATTGAGTCTTCATCAGTGTCAACGATCACATCATCGGTACACGTCTATCGAGAGGGGACAATTACGGGCAAATACAGAAAAACACGATCAATGCAATGCACAATATGATGCATGATCATGACATGGCAAAATGAATTTGTTTTGGGCTAATGCAACTAAAACCAGATTAAATGAAGTTGGTTTGAATATAAAATTCAAATTCAAACTCCATATGTGATTAAATAAATGCCCTTTAATTGATTTGTGCTAAACAGCACCTATAAGTTGTTCTAACATGCATGAAAATGGTACAGATGGATTCCTTGAATTTTTCTGATAATTTTTCATATATAAATTATTTAATTTGGAGTTACGGTTAATTTTCTATGAATTTTTGAAGTTTGTGGTATTTTCTGGAATTTCTGAATTATTTTAGAAAATGATTATCTGCGTCATCATTGCGTCATGCTGACCTCAGCAGGTCAACAGACCGGGTCCAGGTCAAACCTGACACTGGGACCCACATGTCAGTGTGATTAGCTTAACTAAAAATTAATTAAACTAATCCTAATAGTTAACAGGGCTGGGCCCCACCTGTCATTGACTCAGGAGAGTCAACCGGGGCCCACCCGTGGTCAAAGTCAAAGTCGGCTGCCGGCGTTTAGCCGCCGGCGAGCCCGACGCGGCGGCGAGAGTGGTTTTGGCCACTCCGGCGACCAAATGGGCCGCGGAGGGCATCTAGGAGGAGCTGGGGACGAGCCGAAGCTCTTGGTGGAGTCAGTTGCGCTC
>NC_041383.1:264026054-264053123 GCF_002162155.2 Triticum dicoccoides | reverse complement strand
TGAGCTCTAGCCACGGCGACCTCGTGGCCGGCGGCAATGGGCTCTCGGGCTCGGCGGAGACGATGGATACGGCACGAAATTGAACGAAAATACGGAGGGGAAACGAAGAGGAGCTCACGTCGAGTCCGCAGGGGTGGTCAGTGGGCTCGGGGAGGGGCTGGTGACGACGGGAGGTCGCCGGCGATCTCGGTGGCCCGAGGAGGAAGAAGACGTCGGGGACGGCGCTCCGAGGCTTCCGGCGTCACATGGGTTGGTGGAGACGAAGAAGAAGGCGCGGCGGTTCTTCTGGAGGCATCGGCGAGGCGAGGGGTGGCCGGTGGCCGCGGCGAACGGCGTCGGTGGCGACGGCTGCGCTCGGCACGAGAGGGAGAGAGGAACAGAGGGGGGGGAGAGCTCGGGAGAGAGTGAGGGGGTCCAGGGGGGTCGGGGCGGCGCCGAGGAGATGACGCGCGGCGTCGCGGTGGCCAGGCGATGCAGACGAGCAGGGTGGTGGCGTGGCGAGCTCGGGCGCGCGCGCCGTGTCCCTCCTCTGCCTACTGGCGCGAGGAGGAAGGCGACAGGGAAGGGAGGCGGCGGTGGGCTGGGCCGGCTGGGCCGGTTCTGGTGGGCTGCACGGGTGAGGCCAGGTAAGTCCTTCTCTCTCTCTCTCTTTTATTTTTTTCTTCTGTTTTGTTTTATTTAATTTCGTTTTGCCACTGTTTTGAATTTTAAACAAATTCAAACAATGCCAAAAACTCCTCTGAATAATTTTATTTGGCTAGATGGACTTTTCCAAAAGCTCATAAAATATTTCAGGGGTATTTGAAATTATATTCTAATTATATGAATATAATTCAAATTCAAATAGCTAATGATTTAAATTCAAAGTCCCAAAAATAAATCCTTAAAAATGTTCAATATTTTGGTTGGGACCAGAACCCTTACCAAAAATTATCAAACATTTAAGAAGAGCCTTTTGGAGCAATGAATGAGATTTCTAGGGTTTTTGCCCCTCTTTTATTTAGGGTTTTGAGGCTTCCAATATTCCTCAATTCAAGTTTCAAAAATATAGACATGATGCACACATGAAGCTAGCCTAGAGCAATGCCAGAAGCTAGGGATGTGACAAAATAGGAGTAGCCACCACCATAGAGAGAGGACGGAACAAAACAAGTAGAACTAGAACACACCACACCAGTTCAAGAACACCTCACCTCCTGAGGCCAGTTCATCCACTGTACTAGTTCATCCTCAGCCCTTCGAGGCAATCCACCAAAACGTTGGAGTAGGGTATTACACCGCAAGGTGGCCCGAACTAGGATAAATTGTTGTGTCTCTGTGTCTCTTTGAGATTGACGCGCTAGGCTTAGGAGGATCACGAGTAGGCAGGCTGGTTAGGTTGAGATCTCCACACGCACCCAAGAGTTCGAACCTCTCAAGGTTTTGCGGTTCCCTTAATCCGACATTTGGCGCGCCGGGTAGGGGTGCGTCATATCTTCTCTTTCGTTGACCAGTTCGCCGCCGCTCCACCGACGCCATGGCCGACACCCCGAGAGTGCACGTCAAGCACTCGGTCGTCCAGGCCTACTCGGCAGCGCCCACCGATGAGGAAGATCTCCACTCCGCTCTGCTCGTGGCCCGTGCTCCGCCGGGGGCGACCGGCCATGGAGGGCGCGCGGCGCAGCCTTCCCCACTGGCGTCACGCCGCAGCCGTGCCACCGCGCGATCTACAAACTACACTACAGCAACCGCTCCACACACGCGCAGCGAACAAGCAAACATGCGGGCAGCGTTCATCGTGGCCCGAGAGCTCTTATGGTGCAGGGTGCTGGAAAGTGGCCATGACGCCCTGCTGGAACGGGTCGCCGAGCTGCTGGATGCGGCATACAGGGGGCGGCGCCGTTCTGCACCCTGCCCACGTCACAGGCTGTGCTGGGGGCACGCGCTCATCCCTGACACAACCGCGCGCCCCCTCCTAGGGCCCCTCGACACCGACCAGCCCCGCTGAGCAGCCTGCATTGCTCCCAACGTGCCACCTCGGCATGGGGCTGCTCCAGGTGACATCACCAGGGGCCGCGCTGGAGTATCGACCCCTGGCCGACAGGACCAGAGGGCGACTGAAGAAGGCGGGAACGTGAGGCAGCCAGGCGGCGCTCCTAGAGCGGGCAGCCCGGAGGTCTACGTCCCCATCGCGATGGATCCAAGGTACATGCGGGGAGAGGGCCCCAGCCGACCCCCCATGCCAGGCTGGGTGCTGGATATACATGAGGCCGAGCTCTCCTTCGAGCCGCCACCAAGCCCTACCAACATCTCCAACGGCGACATCCTCTGGGTACAGCTAACGCCGCAGGAGCATGCTTACGCTGACCATGGATCACAGGTGAACCAGGTTGGGGCTGCCGCCAGGACTCTCAGGTCGATGGATCCCTCGCAGGAGCACGAAGGACGTTGGGAGCAGCATGGGGGAAGCTCGGTGACAGGACCCTCCTCGCGCTGCACACAGCAGGACCTTGCCTGGAGGTAGGTTCCCCGCCCCCTGGATCTTGGTCTTGTCATGGTTTCCGGTCTCCCCAACGGTGGTCAGGGATGGCGCACGGCGGGGTCCTCGTCGGGAGACATGAAGCAAGGCTCTTGCCTGTGAAGGTCTCCGGTCGTGACACTCTCACGTAATAATGAGTGGGGCTGTACACGCCCCGGAGTCTCCTGAGTGCTGCCCTGGGGCCTCACGGGGGCTCCCGCCCACGTCCTAGTGGAAGCACCATGCTCCGTGCTGGCCATCAACACTGTCCCCAATGAATATGCCCAGCCAATGGAAGCACTTAGCTCTGCGCTGGTGAGAAGACTGAAGACTAAAGAGTAGCTAGACCCTGGATGCGGCCATTTGCTTTTGCCTTCTTTTTGTACTTGCTTGACGACTTCTTGAAGCAGTTTATTTTTCGTGCGTTTATTAAAATGGCGGGAGTCTTTCTCATTTTGTGTTGCTCTCTTGCCTTCAGTTCTTGTGTTCTTTCTGGAGCTCGTAACTGCTGCCCTGCCCTCAAGCGCCTCGCGAGCGGGGGCAGGTTACGGTGCACGCGCTGGTGCTGATCGCTCCCCCTAGGGGCTCAAGGGTGCGGCCGCCCCGCGCACCCGCCTCGTCACAGTCTGGCAGTTGGTTTCTCGCGAGGCACTCGACGGCAGGCCGGCAGGCCCCTCGAGAGGCACAGAACCTCGCGAGCCCGCAGCAGGCTTGCCTCAGTAGAAGGAGTGCCGCCGCGACACCAGGCCTCACTCAAGACCCACGAAACCCAAGATAAGTCATAAACAACTACCTCGCTCAGCGGCCCGCAGCCCTGCGGGGCCCCGCTCCGGGTGCTACTTCAAAAGTGTTTAGCAATCTCACACATCATATTAGGCACCCCCTTTCCAAAATGCTCTCACCAGGATGCGTTCAAGATTTTGTCATACAGGCCAAAGCAAAAGAAACATGGGCCTAGCTGGACGCCCCTTCTTCATCACCTCCATCAGTGCTGCTTGCGTCGAGGCTGCCGTCCTCCTCGCCATCACCATCTGCGCCAACTTCTCCGGCCGCGATCACGACCGTGTCATCCTCCGGGGTGAATTTTGCTACCAAGGCGTCCACATGGTCATCTACCCACCCGGCCAGGTTGTCCTGGACAACCGGGGGCATGGGGATCAACACAACATCAAAGTCAAAGTGGGATTCGCGGTTGAGGAGGTGGCTGAAGACACACGAGAACACGTGCCCCAGAAGACCACGACTCCTCTCCGCTACAAGCTCGCGAGACGTTGCAGCCCGAGCCTCCAGGCGGGTCACGATGTCGGTGAAGAATTTCAGGTGGCTGGCATAGTCGTTCTCATGCGGGTGAGGAGCTCAAGGCGAAATTATCTCTGGGTCTGAGGCCCTGAAGCATCAAGGCGTGCTCGCACTGCAGCGTCTGGTGGCGATTCGCTTTGCCTGCAGTCCTCTCCGCCAGGGATGCAGTGTCCTTGATCTGCTGCTGAAGAGAAGACAGCTCGGCTCGGACGGAGGCCAATGTAGATTCAAAAGAAATCACGGCTTCTCGAGCAGCACTCTCACGCTGCTCCGCAGACTGCAGCTCAGTCTTCAAGGTGGAGGTCCGGCCCTCAAGCTCATCCTTGAGCAGCTCCAGGTCCAGGCGGTGTCTCCAGCCAACTCAGCACGCGCCTTCGCCATCCTCTCCTCCACCTCCAGCTGGACCTGAGCTTCTCGGGCGGTGATGGCGTCCTCAGCCGCTGCAACCCATTGCTCCCTCACCTCCAGCCTCTCCAACGCCAAGCTGTGCTCCACGGTCTCCAACGTCAAATCTTCATGGCGCCTCAGGAGCTCCGCCTCGGCAAGCGCCACCTCACCTGGTGAGGAGGCCAGAAGAGCGCAACGCTCCTCGACTTCGCGCTGGAGAGCCGCATTTGAAGACAGAAGATCTCGCTCCCGCTCCTCGGCCGCCTCACGGTGGCGGTCGGCTGCCTCGACCTCTTCCATGACGCGGGTGCAAGCTTCGCGAGAAGTCGCGAGCGAGGCCACCGCGCGGGCTTCGGCTTCGTGACGCTAAAGCTTCCCAAGGTTAATGGCAACCTTCAGCGCTGCCACTCATGCTCTAGGTGGCGGTTCTCTGCCTCAAGCCTGGTGTCGATGTTAGTAAGCTCCCCGCCAAGATGGGCCATCGCACGCATCGCTTCACTGAAGAGCCCGAAGTGCACAACATTGCGCCCACGAGCGAGCGCAAGCTCATCACCAAGACCTTTGCCGGCTCCGGAGACCGCTCAGGAGGCGCTGGGTGCCCTGCCAGCCACCGGCCAAGGGCTGGCTGGTGTAGCCCCACAACTTGAAGACGAAGGCTGTGCAAGGGGCACCCCCTGCCGGCAATGACAAGAGGAAGGATCGCTGGTGCATCCCCCGTCTCACAGGCTAAGTCGCGGGGAGAGAGAGCAGGGGGCCCGGTTCCAGGGCACCCTCACGACGTCACGGCAACTGAAGTCAGCCCCACGCCCTGTGCAGGATTAGAGGGGCGGGGGCTGTGCGCGGGCGTCAAGCTAGAATGCTCGGGGACACCTTCTTCCCTAGGTTCCCTAGGTTTCAGCAGCCGACAAGACCTCGGCCGTGAGAAAGCACGACGCACAGGGAGGTTAAGAGAAAAGGTACTTACTCGTCGGCAGCCACGTATCTCCTCGGCTTTAGCAGCCGACATGTGCCATTGTTGCGGCACGGGGACCTTTTCCTCTTTAGGAGCGACTCAAGGCACAGGCGGGACCGACCGAACCCCGACGGGCGATCCTCAGGATGAGGAGCGCTCGGCGGGGAAGCCGGGGTAGGGGTCCCGAGAGCAGGGGCGCCCGTCGAGATCTTTTGGCTTACGGCTCCCGAGCCATTGGTGGGATCCTCGCCCTCTGCAGGCACTCGGGAGCCACTACCCTGGGTGTCAGGAGCCTCTACCTTCGGAGCTTGTGGTTGTGCCAGTTCTGCGGCAACTTCTTCCAGGGCCCCAGGAGCCTCGGCCTCCTGGCCACCATTGGCGTCGGGCCTCCGGAGGAGCTTTCGACAGCTGCGGGAGGCGCGCGCCCCCTGCCTCCACACTCAGGGCGCGCGCGGCAGGGTCGATCAGGCGAGGATCCATGAAGACGGGGTTCTCACGAGGCTTCTCAAGGCCCTCAGGGAGGATCCCCCACTCGTCAAACAGAGGCATCTGTCCAGCAAAGGCCGCCTTGTTCGAGCACAGATAGAGAAGGCAACCACCCCCAGAAGGTCAGCAGGCTCGGGCTCGCCGGTCAGGAGTTTGAGCACCATGCTCATGGTGTCGGCAGCCAGCGATGGCCTCTGCAGCCTCATCGGATCTTCGACGCCTGGGAAATCCCACATTGGGCGAGAATGGTGCTGGAGGGGAGCAATGCACTGCCTGACAAATTCCTTCACCACCATTGGCGCCGTCACTTCTAGTTCCTGAAGCCTCGCCAATCTCTTCCAGTCGAAAGCAAGACGCCGGTCGGAGAGCCTCTCGTGGCACCTGCCGGAGCTGGGCGAGGCCGTCGCCCTAGGAGTCTGGAGCAGGGGGCTAAATGCGCGGGCATCCATAAGAAGCCACTGCTTCCGGAATCCCTAGAGCATTGGTGGGCATTGACCAACCGAAGCAAGAAGAAATGGCAAAATAAGGCCACGGAAGGAGTGATGCCGACTATGGACTCGCAAAGGAAGGCGAAGACAGCGAGAAGGATAACAGAGCGGGGGTCCAGATGCAGCAGGTGGATCTGGTAATGCGATATCATAGCGTTGAAGAAAGGGGAGAAGGGAGGAATTAACCCCGCGAGAAGAGCATGGAGATTGATGGGGATTCGGTGGCACTCATCTCTCTTGCTCGCTAAGATGCAGGGCAGACAAATGTCGCCTTCCCCTCATTCGAATCGGCGGTGAGCGCATGGCGAACCTTGTCCAGCCCCTCCCGATTGATCACCGTCAACTGCTCAAGGGCTGTCTCCAGGTCCAGCGGAGGACCGACCGGGGCGAGCGGCTTCCCTCCTTTTTCCTCGCTTTGGGGGCCATGATAGTGCCAAAAGAAGGGCGAGGCGCCGGTGCCAGATCTATGGACATGGCGGCAAGGTTGGGAAGGAGGAAACCGGAGCCGAGCACGGTAATCTACGAAGAGCGAGCTGCACTGGCAACGGGCGATTACTGGGCGTGCCAGATATCAAGGCGGCGTGGGGAAGTGGAGACGCTCACGTCCCATCAACCGCCACGTGTCATCAAGGTCGTAGGCGGTTAGGGCCCGTGGCGCTCCGCACTTTCCCTTTGGCTTCACCTGGAAGCCAAGTCCGAGCACGCCTTGGGCCCGGGGGCTACTGTTGGCGTCTTGGATTTGGGGGTATCCAGCCCTGCCTGCCTGCGGCCCACGTGGCTCCATCAACGGCCTGGTATGGCCTGGCTTCAGCATCAACAACACAATACCCTCGCGAGGGGCCAAGCCTTGCGAGGCGGACGACGCCAAGACCCCCGAGGGGATCGGCCTCCTCAGGCTGCTCGTGAGGGGCGGAGAGTTCTATGCAAGGTTCTCCTCACGAGGCTTGGCTGACGTGAGCCATGACGACCAAGGCCAGGCAGGAGCCAGGCGGGCACAGAGTGCAGGTTTCCTCTTTGGTGCAAGGGAGGAAAGCCACAGGCACGGAGTCCCGAGGAATCAGCCAAAGGTTTCCATTCCGGTGCAATGAGACCAAGACCGCCAGGACGGAAGGACGGAGGTCATCAACGAGCCCACCGCAGCGTCACGACTAGAGGCTTTTCGCAAGCGAATACTAATTTTGTCAGGATAAGATGTACTACTTGTCCCCTTTCAAATCCGGCCGTTGTGGGATCCCTTCCCGCCAACATTTGGGAAGAGGACCAAGGCCACTATAATAGGACTAGCCACAACCATAAAGAGAGGAGGAACAAAACAAGTAGAACTAGAACACACCACACCAGCTCAAGAACACCTCACCTCCTGAGGCCAGTTCATCCACTGTACTAGTTCATCCTCAGCCTTTCGAGGCAATCCACCAAAACACTGGAGTAGGGTATTACACCTCAAGGTGGCCCGAACCAGGATAAACTGCCGTGTCTCTGTGTGTCTTTGAGCTTGACGCGCTAGGCTTAGGAGGATGCGAGTAGGAAGGCTAGGTAGGTTGAGATCTTGTTACAGTGGATCCCTTAATCCGACAGTATCTTGTTACAGTGTTTCATGCAGTTAACTGAGGCCACAATATAAATTGGTTTCCAAATCTCATGTGTTCAATGCATGTGCACCTTACTAGCTTTGAGTAGAGTAGCAAATTTCACGCGGCCGCATGTATATCAAAATGGAAGGCCCATGCATCATTGCCTTTCGGTCGAACCTACGTCCACAATTTTTTGTACGTATATCTCCACTGGTCCGCGAACCCAAAATGTTGCCTCGTTCCCGTAAAACCAAGCGGCTCACACATATTTAAGATGTCGACTCAAACTCAATCCCTCTCCCATTTACTACGACGTGGCCCCGCACGCCGTAGTACTCCTACAAACCCTGCCGCTGCACGCATCATCGGTTTTCTTCAAGAGGACGAGGGAGAAGCGGATTTGTAGTGGAGGCGCTTTCAAAAAAAGGATTGTAGTGGAGACCCCTACCCTAGGGTGCCCTAGGTAGCTGTCGCACACATCATTGGTTTTCTCTTTTCTTTATGCTCTTGCACCCTAGAGTGAAATGATGGTTGCTTCGTCCGTCCAGCTTAATGCGGGAAAGGTGGGGCTTTGTGATTTGACCCCACATCGCTCATTTTCTACTACTACGGTGCTACGACCGGGGTGCCTCCAATTCCAGCCGCTGCTCTGAACTGTAATTTGGTGTATTGCACATGGAACAAGATGGTGGATGAGCAACATGTCGGCCAAAGGGTCCTGTTAAGTGTGTCGCCATTTCGTGTGCGGACTGACCCTGCTTGAGTTGCTACCCCAACATGACAGGAGCAGCCTACCACTTGGTTTTGCTCCTTGGTGAATCCTGACTATATTGATCTAAAAAGATACGTACTATACTACCCTCTCAGTCTCGGTTTATAGGGTGTGCACGTAGTTCTAGGTCATTCATTTGACTAACTAAATATGAGTTACTATGTCACAAAAAGTATATCATTGGATTCTTAAGCGGATGTAGTTTCTAAACATATACTTTTCATCATGTATATAGCCAATTAAATTCTCAACCTAGAACGACGTGCATGCCATGTAAACCGATACGAAGGAATTAGTAAAAATGAGGTGATTTTACCGAGCGATGGGCGGGGAAGCATGGCCTGTCATGCGGTCCCACGTGTCATGATGTACCAAGGCGATGCGCGTGTCCCTCTTGAGGCAGAAGCAATACTACGTGGTTGAGATGATGGCGAACCGAAGTGTGAAATAATGGTTGCTTCCTCCGTCTGGGAAGGTGCAGCATTGTGATTTGACGTCTCATTGCTCATTACTACTACCGGGATAGTACGACTGGGGTGCGTCCCCCCTGCTGTTCTGCACAGTTATTTGGTGCTTGACACGTCGACCCGGTTGCTATATGTCCCACATGTCGGTGAGAGGAAGTACAGAATTCATGAAATTGAGCATCGACGGAGGAGTACAAGACGCAGCTTAGTTTTTGCTGCTTCACGCGATCCATCAATACAAACTCGGACTAAAAAATGGCGAGGGCGGGTCTTTTCCCGCGCAGCAGGCAGGGGAGTTTGGCATAGTCTGTTCGAGGCAAGGAGGCAGGTAGGGAAACAAGCAAATAAAGGTTGAACGACTTAGTTTTGGGAAAATATGATTTTACGGAGTACGTACCCACTAGGGTTTATAGGGCTCACCTAAAAAAAATTCGTTTTTCCATTTTATAAGTCTCAATTCTACTACTAGTAGTAGTACCATCACAAGTTGGATTTCGAGGTGCGTTTGACTTAGAAGACATGTTGCAACATTGACTTAGAAGACATTAATTTTTTCCTTGGTACCTGTAATGTGGGTTTGTGGCCTTGTATACAAAAAAGGAGTCCGATAAAATTCTCGAGATACCATTTTTCCGATAAAATTCTCGAGATATCATTAGTTTTTACAAATGGGATTACTCCTGCATGGGTTAATCACAACAGGTGTTTTGTAAAAAAATGCATCTTGATGTTCCGTGCAATGCATGGGCGTCTTGCTAGTCCATGAAAACAACACATGGAAAAATTTCAGGGCGAACGAGGGATTTGAATCTACTGGGAGGGGCTGTTTGGATCTTGCCTGGGGTAGTCAAAATATTAGCGACCCTTTTGTCTACCGGTGCCTTTGCCACCGATGAACGAGGAATGGCTCGGGTGCGCATGCATCCTCCAGCGCGCACGTTGGAGACGAGCTCGAACGAGCTATGCTTTCTTTGTCCCACCACGCCGCCTGAGCCGGCCGAAGACCAACCGACGACCTGCAAATTACGCCATCCAACCGTAGCCGCACACATTATGACAGCAGCTCAACCAACCGGACGAAATTCATGCAAACATGATGACATTTCATATAAACAATGACCGAAATCATATAAAAAATCGGATTTTCATACAAACATGATGGATTTCATTACGTTCAAATGAACTACGCGGTGCTAGTTCTGGACAACACAGGTATATAATACCTGGCCTAAATGGTCGCCGGTCGATTCATTTGTGTTCCTCATGTCAAGAAGCACGATCACCGGACTGCCGGGAGCCCCAGAGGTATATGCTTCAGCAGAAAGGACAGCTCACTTCTCCACTGCCCAACTGATATCATTGGCTGATGCTGAAGATGATGGTGAAAGGGGGCTTCCCTGCTTCCGTGGAGCCCATGCGGGGTCCACGAAGGTCCTCGCAACAAAAGGATCTGGCAAGACACCTGCTGTGTACGTCGGCGTCGCCTCCGCGGTGGCCTTCATGGGACCCAAGCGGCGGCGGCCTCCCGTGTTCTACTTCTCCTCGATGATGGCGGCGGACGCGGAGGCGCTGGCCGCTGACTCATCACTCTCCGTGCACCCGGCTTCTGTCGCTGCTTGCATGGCATGGCTACCAGCATGGGAGTCTCGGCCACAGAAACGGGAGACGCGGTCGCAAACACGGGAGGCGTGGTACGAGGCGGCGGCGTGGACGGCAGCAACGACGCCCGAGCGCTGCTCCTCGTCGAGCTAGCCTGGAGCGGTGAGTTGCTGAACCCCGCGCCAGCTTGGGTGGCAACTGGCTCCATCGGGCGAGGGAAGGGAGGTAGATCGGCGAGCTGCATAGCTCGTATCTGGTGGGCTCGGCAGGCCACCCAGCCGGCTTGGATGCGAGATAGGGGTGCGGCGGAGGTGTGCAATTCTTGGCCGGCGTTTGGCCTCATTTAAATAGGAAATTAAATAGATGGCGGGCGGAAGGAGCTCGGCGGGCGTTGCGTTTAATGTCGGCCCGGTCATGAACGGACGTGTGTCCAGAGTGGGTTTCTCGGCTTACACACAGGCGGGTTTCATGGCGGCGTTTGAATGCGGCAAGGAGGAGTCTTCAGCTGGGCATGCAGCGAGTGGTGCCCTCGACTCTGACGTATGACACTGCACCATTCTTCCACTGACGTGTGGGCTCTTTGGGTACATGGCCTGCATGTCAGTGACCCAACACACGCAGCGCACAGCAGAGGAACTTTTGGTGGGCCAGGGCGGTCAGAAGCGGGCATTTCATAAACCGATGATTGTTCATTGAGTGTGACATCATCTATTTCATGTAGATAAGCCTACTATATAATGTAAGAGAATTTTAAAATTTTCATATATAAGTTGATAGCCCGTTCGATATGTTGTGATTCATAAAGACCGCTACAAACATCAATGTTCTTCTTATCACAGATAAGATTGATTAATACCCGTAACAATCCATGTCCTTAACAAAGGGTGCATGCACGTATCGGTTTAGCGTGTGTCTTGCGTCGTGTGCTGTGTGCATGTAGGCGTGCGGGTGTTGCGTGTGTGCAAGGGTACATTTCAGTGTTGCTTGCATGCGTGCGTACGTGCGTGGGTTCGTGAGTGCATGTGTACGTGTCAGTGTTGCACGCCTGCATGCGTGCATGTGTTTGTTATGTGTACGTGTTAGTGTTGCATGCCTGCATGCGTGCGTGTGTTCATGCGACTGTTGCGTGCGTGCATGTGTACGTGCGGCATGAGGCTACATGTCAGTCGACTAACTTTTTCATCTCTGGTCATTACATTTTCCAGCCATTGGATATGAAATCAAGGGTCTGTAGTTTATCTTCAAACTCCACCCCCCCTGAGCCACCAGCCACGACCGGCCGAACCACCGGCCCCCGCCGAATGCGGCCGGCTCACGCCGCCACGCCGCCCCGCCCGCCCCGAAACCACTCCCCACCGCCGGTCCGCCGCCGCCAGGCCATCCCTCTAGGCCCCGCGCACCGAGCTTTTTCTCCGGCGATCCCCACGCCACCGCCCAATCACCGCGCCCCCCCACCGCCGGGGACTGCCAACTATAGGTCTCACGACTTCGAATCCCCACCGACCACTAATTTATTAACATTTATGTCCTTCATATACGCGCTGATGGGTGGGCCCTATGGTAATGTGCGCTGTTGAATGTGGACCGTTTGACTGGTCAATTGATCATGTCATCAACAAATTACGGAGCTGTATGGTGAGCCAGTGACCGTATGATCACCCTAAAATGTATTTTATTAACACATTGCAGACTCAAACTACCATTTCATTCTTTCATATACGCGCTGACAGGTGGGCCCCACGGTTACATGCCCCGATGGGGCAACACTAGTTGCGCCACGTGGAATGTTTGACTGGTCAATTGATTGTGTCATCAACAAAATACGGAGTTGTACGGGTGAGCCAGTGACCGTATAATCACGGCATGTATTTTTTTAACACGGTACAGACGCAAGGGCTCATATATAAGCGCAATTACTCACCGCTATAAGCGCACACCTGCAGACCCTACCCCTATGAGCACCTTCGAGGGAGTGAGCCAGCATATGATCTTGAGATTTACGAAGTCACCATAGGTGCCTCGTAGTCGAGTGGAATGTCTCCTCCCAATGAACGCACATCGCCGGAAAATACTGAAATTAACCCAGGATAAATGCGAGCACCGGGACTTTAACCCTGGTGGGATCGAGAAACCACTGTCCTCCTAACCATCCAACCACATGTTGGTTAGCACGACAAGATGTATGTGGTGACCGTGATGAGCTTATTCTGAAGTCCAGTGACCATATCGTGCTTTCGCTTCAAATACAATGACCGTAACTGTCGTCAACAAAATATGGAGCACGCATCAAATGCAAAGTCCGTCAGTATCATCAAGAAAATATGGAGACGTATCGTGAGCTAGAAACTGTATGATCACCATGATAATGTATACGATGACCATAATGAGCATATTCTGAAGCCTCGCGGGGCGGATAACAGGAAGCTTCCTCCGGAGCAGCCTCCTCAGGTAGGCTCGCGAGGAGGCAGAGAGATCAAGGCGGGGTACCTCGTGAGGAGCCCATAACGGAAGCCATGATGATCGAGACCAGGCGGGCGTCAGGCGGGCGCCTACCTGCGCAGTGTCCTTGTTTCCCCTTCGGTGCAAAGGGGGCAAGCGCAGGCCAAGGCATCAGGCAAAGGTTACCATTTCGTTGCAACGAGACCAAGACCAGTAGGACGGCAGGACGGAGGTCATCGTGGAGCCCAGGATGGCGTCATCGTCAGAGCCTTTGGCAGCCGAAGATCAACTTTAGTCAGGATAAGTGTACTAGATGTTCCCCTTCAAAATGGCCAATTGTTGGCGCCCTTCCTACTCATTATTTGGGAAGAGGCCCAGGGCCTCCCTCTATAAATAAGACTAGCCACCCACGGGGTGAGGAGAGGATCGATCGAGAGAACAGATCGACCAGAGAGAGAGAGGCGACTGAACTCACCCAAGCAGTTCATCGCACCAGCTCAAGAACAACCCCTCGCGAGGCTGTTCTCCCTTTGTACTGTTCATCTTTAGCCCCTGAGGCAATCCACCACACCACACGCTGGAGTAGGGTATTACACCACAATGGTGGCCTGAACCAGTATAAATCTCGTGTCCCTTGTGTGTTCATCTTTCTTGTTTAGATCCTTGTGAGACTTCGACGCGTGAGCTGGTAGGGGAGAGATCTTCGTGCGCACCCCAGTGTTCGAACCTCAAGGTTCTGCCGGAACCCAAAATCCGACATTTGGCGCGCCAGGTAGGGGTGCGCTGGAATCCTTCTTCCGCCGCCTCCTGTTTCGTCGCCTCGCCGCCCTGATGTCAACCGACCCGACTGCCAACGCCGACCGCTGGGAGGCGTGGCCCATCCATGCCATGCCGCCGGCCTAGGGCGACCTCAACCTTGCGCCTCAGGCAGCTCGCACTCCGTAGGGTGCTGCAGGGCACGGGCGACGCGGCCAAACGCCGCCTGCCCTCACACCGCGGCAGGTGCGGTCAGCAGCAAGAGCTTCGATCCACGCCGCGGCCACAGCGCCGCACACCGACGGGAGCAGGCAAACTCCATGGCCGCGCTCACGGTGGCCCGAGAGCTGCTACGATGCCGGCTGCTGGAGGGCGGCCGTGACGTGTTGCTAGAGCGAGTAGCCGAACTCCTGGACACCGCCGCCTCGGGAGAACCTCCTTTCTGCGTCCAGCTGCCACCCCAGGTACAGGGCGGGCCGTATGGCGGCTCCATGTGTGCCCACGCAACTTCGAGCGAACTCCAGGCCCTACCCAATGCCAGCCCGGCCATCAGCACCGGGCGCCAAGTCGCGCCGGCCCCATCTTTGGCCAGTGAAGGAGTGCACGCAGCAACCTTCGGCCTCGGCGGACCACCGCGCCGTCATCCTCAAGACGACGCTCCAGGCCGAACTGCATGGCATGTGGGGCACTACGGCGAGAACCGCGTGGCGGTGGTCCCGGAAGCTTATGTGCCCCACATGGTGGATCGAGAATGCGCAATGGAAGAAGAGCATGGCTCGTTCCTCTGGCCAGGCTGGGGCAAGGAGACACCAGAGGCTGAGCTCTTTCAGGATCCCTAAGGGGGCCACGACGATCGCGCGGGTGGCAGCAACTATCTGGTACCACTAATTCCTTAGGAGAAAACTTATGCTAGTCATGGGTCACAAGAGGTACAGGTCGCCGCAACAGATGGCTTCCCCAATCCAGCAACCTCTTACCCCTCGGGAGGAGGGCACCGGGGGCTGCAGGAGAGGGGCCGAGATTCGGGTTCGTCCCCGCGGCGCTCAAAGCAAGGTGTTCTCCGGAGGTAGGCCCTCTGCCGGGGAGGTGCCATAGGGCCTGCCCCGGTAGAGGACCCGTGGTTGTCGGGGGAACCGCTGGCGACCGCTCTACCCCATTGGCGTCGTCCTTGGTTTGCGGTCGCCGTCAATGGTGGTAGAGTGTGGCGCAAGGCGGGGCCCTCATCTGGCGATATGAAGCAAGGCCGGTACCTGTGAAGAAGGCCCAGTGCCTGTGAAGCTCGCCGCCCTGTGACACTCTCATGTAATAATGAGTGGGGCTGTACACGCCCCAGAGTCTCCGGAGAGCCACCCTCGGGCCTCGAGGGCTCCCGCCCACGCCCAGTGGCAGCACTTAGCTCTGTGTTGGTGAGAAGACGTCGAAGACTAGACTAGGTGCCGGAAGCGGCTTTTTGCTTTTTGACTTTTCCTTTGTTGACAATTTTCTTCGATTTGAATTTAAGTTGGATTTGAGCTTGAGACTTGCGTGTGTCTAGGGAAGGGGTGTTTAGTCTCGTTCGAGCAATCTCTCATGTTTTGGTTCGGCTTTACGTCCCAAGTTAGAGTCAGCTGCCTCCCCTCGCGAGCCCCTCGCGAGCCGGGCCAGGCCGAGCACGTCTACGATCCGGACCGCTGTCGCCGCACCCTCTCTGGAGGTTCTCATCACAGGATCAATGGGTTCATCCCGAAGACACTCGAGGCGTCACGGCCCCCACAGGCCCGCTCGGGATCCGTCGGGGTCAAAAGGTAAACAAGTCAGTTGACCCATCACCGGGCCAGTAGCTAAGCTCACACGCAGCGTTATGCTTACAAGGACATCGATCGCAAACCTTTACATGAGGGGCTTCCCCTCCCAAAATGCTCTTATAGTCTTCAGGGCCGAGCCCGAACCTTCTTCACGTAGGATAAACAGTAGCGACGTACAATCAGTCGGACATATCACTCGCCGCGTCATTTGGGGCGCCTCCAGAGGCGCCGCTGGCGTCGCTGACATCATCACCATCACCGCCAACACCTCCGCCAGCGCCATGCGCGTCCACCACGCCGCCTTCATCAGCGGCCACGATCACACCATCATCATCAGATGCGAAGGCCCTGATGAGGGCGTCCATGTTGTCCTCCACCCATTGCGCCAGGTCGCCCTGGATGGCTATGGGCACAAGTGCAATGGGGGCATCAAAATCGAAGTGGGGATCCCTGTCCTGTAGATAGCTAAAGACACAGGAGAAAGCACGCCCGAGCAAGGCTCGGCTCCTGTCCTCGACGAGCCAACGGGACCTCTCGGAGCGGTTCTCCAGAAGCGTCACCACGTCAGTGAAATATTGGAGGTTGCCGGCATAGTTGGTCTCATGCGGCACCTCGGCAGCGGCCTCGCAAATGTTGCCCAGGGCCGTGTTAGCCCGTTCCCTGAGCGTTCGAGGCATGGGGGCGTGCTCATGCTCCAGAACCCGCCTCTGACGGATCTTGTCCTTGTTCTGCCGTGTGATGGCCTCGGCGCCATCAACCCTCTGTCGGAGAAGAAGCAGCCCAGCGCGGGAAGAGGCCAGCTCCGCCTGCGCTGTGCCAAGGGCGGCTGCGGAGGAGTCCGCACCCCGCGTCACTTCGGCCAGTTTGGCCATGAGGGCCGCGGTCCTACCCTCAGCTTCGACCCTGATCAGCTCCAACCTCGCTTTGTGTTGGCACTCGAGATCCAAGCGAGCTTCCTCCACGTGGCGGTCGACCCCTTCTTGGGCTCGGGCTTCGCGCGCGGCGACATCGTCCCCCGCCTGGGTCACCAGGTGCTCCCTCGTCTCCAACCGCTCAAGGTCAAGGTTGCGCTCAACGGCCTCGAGCGTCAGCGCCTCCTCGCGCTTCTGGAGCTCCGTCTGGTCGACGGAAGCCTCCTTAAGAAACACAAGGGCCGCCTGGCGCAGCTCCTCTTGCTGCTCCAGGGAGTTTCTCCAGGCTTGAAGCCCCCACGCGTGCTCCTCCGCATTCCTGCGGCGTCGGTCTGCCTCCCGGGCCTCCTCGATGGCCTGGGAGCAGGCCTCTCGCGAGGCCGCCAGCGACGCTTCAGCCTTCGCGTTATCAAGGTCACGCTGGTGATGCGCAAGGGAGACGGCTACCTTCAGCTTGCGCCTCTCCTCAGTGAGGCGCAGGCCCTCGGCCTCAAGGCGTGCATCCTCACCAGCAAGCTCTGCCCCGATCCGTCTCACCGCATCCGCCGCCCCCTGAAGGAACTCTTGACAAAGGGCACGACGTTCTCGAGCGCGCCTGAGTACGCCTTCCACGTCACCCTCTGCCTCTGGCGTACGCGGAGGGCCTTGAGGCGGCATGCCCCCTCCCGGTGCGGGGCTTGGGGGTGGCGCCCCATCGATCGCCTGACGGACCTCGCCAGGGGCCCGGCCTGGCACCGGTCCGTCCCCAGAAGAGGAGCTCAAGATTGACTTCAGCCAATCACCATCCACGATCAAGGAAGGAGCACGGGGCAAGTTGGGTGTGCCCCAGGGGAACTCGTGAAGGGAGGACAGCAGGCGCGCTGGCTTGAGTTTCCCAACGGGAAGGGCCATTTCTCTGACTGACCGAGTGGCAGAGGCGCCGCTCGAGCTCGGCGCGCCAAGGATCAGCAGCGAGGACAAGGCCTGGGGGGATGGCTCCTTGGCCGTCCCCGCGAGTTCAACAGGAAGGGCCCTGAAAGGCCGTGATCAGCTGCAAGAACAGAGAAATAAAGGAGCAAAGAAAGAAGAGGACTTACTCGTCCGTGGCAAAGTACTTCCTGCGCTTCAACAGGTAGCAAGGGCGATTGTCACCGCCCAAGGCCTCCTTCCTCTTGCGGAGGGCCTCGGAGTCTACGCGAAACAGGCCTAAGCGCTGCGCAGGGGTCGGTCTGTGGCCTGGAAGAGGCGTCAAGGTGATCAGCGCCAAGGGGACCGGCCTGAGGGATGCCACCGGGCGCCGCCTCATGAGGAACGACCGGAGCCTCAGGAGCCCCAACCTCGGGAGCCGTAGGCCGCAACTCCTCGCCTACCACTGCTCCAGGACGGGCTTCGGGAGATGCCGCCTCTGGAGCTCCACGCGGCGGCAGCACCTCAACATCATCCCCATCAGCTCCCGACGGTTCTCGTCTCCCCGCTCCATCGCCTGAGACAGGGCTGCTGTGGGCGACCGGGAGAGCAACCACGACGACTGGGTTCTCGCGGGGCCCCCTGAGGCCAGCCGGGCGTAGCCCCCACTCGTCGAAGCTGGGCATCTGCTTCAATAAATCAGCCCTGCCCGAACAAAGATACAAGAGGGCACCATCATGTCGAAGGCTACCTGGGGAAGGATCGCCAGTCAGGATCTTGAGCACCGTCCTCAGTGTTTCAGGCGCCAGGTCTTCCTCCTGAAGCCGCATGCGGTCTTTGTGCCCCGCAAAATCCCACATCCGGTGAGAGTGGCGCTAGAGGGGAGCAATGCGACACTGGAGGAACTCCTTCACCACCTTGGGCGCCGTCATGTTGAGCGCCCTCAAGCTCTCGAAGCGGCACCAGACGAAGGCGAGCCGGGGGCTCGCGAGCGTCTCATGACCCCAGCCTGAGTTGGGAATCGCAGACAAGGTTGGGTGCCAGAGCAGGGGTCTGGGCACCCCGACATCCACGTACAGCCACCGCTCTCTAAACCTAGCCTCGGAGGGAGGAAGGCTGAAATCGATCCCTGAAGCAGCCGTCTCTGGCACGGCGAGGAAGCTCACAAACCCTGAGCATTGAGCGGGGTCGCTCAGTAACAAGGAGAAGAAATGGCGCAGCAGGGCAACGGAAGGGGGAATGCCCACCATTGCCTCGCAAACGAAAGCGAAGACAGACATAAGAGTAATGGACTCAGGCCCGAGGTGCATCATGTGGATCTGATAATGGGAGAGCACCGCATTGAAGAAAGTGGAAAAGGGGGAACCAGACCCGCCCACAGGGCATCGGCAAAGAACCGGACCTCCGTGACGACCCTATCAAAAGAAGCATGGGACGCAGGCCAGACCGTGGTCCTGCCGCACTCATTGAAGATTGTGGCGAGAGCAGAGCGGACCTTTTTCAAGGCTTCAGGATTGAGTATGATTGACCGGTCAATGGCAGGGGCCACCGCTGGAGGCAAGCGGGACAACGACGCGGGATTCTTCCCCTTTTCCTTCTTCTTTGGCGCCATGGCAATGGGAAAGGGGGGAGAGTTCGAGTTGGATTGGAGGCGGAGTTTGGAGCCTGAGGAAGAAGGAAGGGCAGGAAACGCGCGGGCAGTGAAGGGGGAATGGCTGTGTACAACCACGGGTCCGCCTAGCCGGGCATGATATGAGGCATCTTGGGGAAGCAGAGCCGCCCACGTCCAATCAACCGCCACACGGCGCCCAAGGCTGCAGGCTCTTGGGGCCTGCGGTGCTTCGCACTTGCCCCTTCGCTTCTCTGCTAAGCCAAGTCCGGGCACGCCTTGGGCCTGGGGGCTACTGTCGGCGTTCTAGGAACGGGGGTCCCCAGACTTGCCTGCCTATGGCTTGCGGCGTGGCTCAAGTGGGGGCCCAATGCAGCCCAGCTTCATCAGCTCAACCTCAAGACCCTCGCGAGGGGCCAAGCCTCGCGGGGCAAACGACAAGAAGCTTCCTCAGGAGCAGCCTCCTCAGGTAGGCTCGCGAGGAGGCGGAGAGATCAAGGAGGGGTACCTCGCGAGGAGCCCATGATGCAAGCCATGACGATCGAGACCAGGCGGGCGCCAGGCGGGCGCCGGCCTGTGCAGTGTCCTTGTTTCCCCTTCGGTGCAAAGGGGGCAAGCACATGCCAAGGAATCAGGCAAAGGTTACCGTTTCGGTGCAACGAGATCAAGACCAGCAGGACGGCAGGATGGAGGTCATCATGGAGCCCAGGACGGCGTCATCGTCAGAGCCTTTGGCAGCTGAAGACCAATTTTAGTCAGGATAAGTGTACTAGATGTTCCCCTTCAAAATGGCCAATTGTTGGTGCCCTTCCCGCTCAGTATTTGGGAAGAGGCCCAGGGCCTCTCTCTATAAATAGGACTAGCCACCCACGGGGTGAGGAGGGGATCAATCGAGAGAACAGATCGACCAGAGAGAGAGAGGCGACTGAACTCACCCAAGCAGTTCATCGCACCAGCTCAAGAACAGCCCATCGCGAGGCTGTTCTCCCTTTGTACTATTCATCTTTAGCCCCTGAGGCAATCCACCACACCACACACTGGAGTAGGGTATTACACCACAATGGTGGCCTGAACCAGTATAAATCTCGTGTCCCTTGTGTGTTCATCTTTCTTGTTTAGATCCTTGTGAGACTTCAACGCGTGAGCTGGTAGGGGAGAGATCTTCATGCGCACCCCAGTGTTCGAACCTCAAGGGTCTATCAGAACTCGAAATCCGACAGAGTTCATCTCCCGTACTGCACCATCGCAGGTGCTTGCTCTAAGTTGACAATGTGATAATTGGTTTCATGTTGCATATGTTGTCTAGCTTGTATTTCTTCTATTTTGATTAAATTGTACTTGCTGAGTCTATACATTATACATGTGCATATGACATGGCTTTCTGTGTCTAGAATACACTGCATCTATCTATCATACCATGTTCTTACATCAAAGTACTGCTGTTGTGTATCCCGCATCAGTCACTCATGATTGGACGCTTTTAACATGGCAATTTGATAGTGGTTGCATCTTGCATTGATTTCTACATTGTACTGCTTCTAATTTTTCGAATTGCCACTTATGACAAGACACTTTTAACTTGGCAGAGTAATATTGGTTGCATCTTTCATATGGTGTCTAGCTTGCATTACTTCTATTTTCTTGAAAATCCTTCTGTTTAGTTTACACATCATAGTTGTGAATATGTCGCGCCATCCTGTTTTTCTTACATATTCCATCCTCATACGGTTGTCGTACATCGAAGTATTGCTTGTATGTATCATGCATCAATGAGTTCTGAAGAGCGATTTTTTCTTTTGTGTTGTGGGTACGGCTTGACATGGCAAAGTCAAAAAAGAGCAAGGAAAAGAATATAGTAGGGAATGGTGTTACTCGTTGGGTGAAACAGAAAAGAATCTGCCCTCGAGATTCTGCTGGTACTTATAGTCACTACAAAAAAATACACTTCCGTGATGATACGTGTTTGTCACAGTAGGTCGCGTTTTTTGTCATGCATGTACATCCATGAGAAATTTATGACAGAATCAAGATAGTCATACATGTGCTGTCGTAGAAGTGTTCCAGGACATTACCAAAATTATCATCACGGAAATGTCCACTTCCATGACGATAAATCGCGCGTCATAGAAGTACTTTCGTCAAGGGTGACCGACACGTGGCATCCACCATAACGGAACTCCGTTAAGCTATCGGGTCAGGTTTTGGATCCGATAACCCATTAACAGCCCCGACCAATGTGGATTTCCCACATGTAAAATCATCATTGGCTGGAGGAAACATGTGTCGGCTCACCATTGGGACAGATGTCATCCACTCATTGGACAGAAGGCACCTATGATACGTCAACACGTGGCACGGCCCAACAGAGGCCCATTCCTGTGAAAAGGCTGGCCCGTTTGACTTGGTCAAAAGGTGGCGGGTCGGCCCATGGAAAGCTTGTTAACGGCTTGTTCGCATATAGCCCATTTACAACCCGCTAACCCAAGGCCCGTTACGCCCTATCCAAATTAGGCCCAGTAGCGTCATCTGGGCCATCCAATATGATTCCAGCCCGTTTTCACTTCTGGCCCATGTATGGCCCATGACGTCTTTCGGCCCATATGAGGCCCTATGTAACTCTTGGCCTATTAACGGCCCGTGGTGAAACTGGCCTGCAATGAACAGTGTATCACTTTACACCCATTAACGGCCCGTGGTGAAACTGGCCCGTAAAGAATAGTATATCACTTTATACCCATTAAGGGCCCGTTATTCAGTTGGGCCGTTTCCAGCAAATGTTATCTTTCAGCCTTCTCAGAGCCCATTTATTCTTGGGCTCATTTCCAGCATTCGTTTACTTACAGCCCATTACTGTCATTTTCTGCTTGTGGGCCAAATTCAGCCCGTGGTTACATCAGCCCGTTTGTGGTCCGTTAATACCTTGGGCCGTTTTCATAGTGTCATCAAATACGACCTATTAATGATGGCCCAATATGGTCATATGGCCCATATAAGGCCCATTGATGCGACGGCCCGTAGAAGGCCCATTGTTTCTATGGCCCGTAGAAGGCCCATTGTTTCTACGGCCCGTAGAAGGCCTACTGTTTCTACGGCCCGTAGAAGGCCCACTATTTCTACGGCCCGTAGGAGGCCCAGTGTCACTACAGTAAATATTAGCCCATGGTTATTGTGGCCTAGTTTTAAAAAGAGCTGCACTGACTACAAGCAAACAAATAAACAAGACAACAAGGAAATAAATAAGCAAGCAACTTATGCTAGGCTATCACGGCTGTTACACATATTACATCCACTCGGCATCAAAGTTCGCCACCAGTGCAAATATAGGGAACAAAGCAGCATATCATATACACTGGTTGTCAAAGTTGGCGACCAGTGCAAATAAACGCCACAGCAAAACAAATCCAGAACTGAAACCACTTAAGAAGATCTCAAGAAACAATATCCTGGGTACCCATAATGCTGGCAAGATGCTTAGCAAGCTTATTAACTTTCTCTTGTTTGGCGCTTAAATCCTCCAGCGCTTGCTGTTGCACCAGAAAATATGCATCTGAATTCTGCAGGGACTTCGTCAGTCCTTCAGCTTCCTGTTGCGACACATCTGATTGATGTCTTTCAACTTGAAATTGAGACTCAAGAAGACGAACTGATTCAGGCAGCAAGTTCAAAGAGCTTGTGCCAGCAGTAGTGACCAGTAACTCGAACACTACATCAAGACAGGACTTTTGGGTTCCCTCACTATCGTCAATATAGTTTTTATCAGCTTTCTTGGAGACCAACAGGGATGTCTCACTATCTTAAACCTTATCTGCATTACTTCCTTTACCATTGGATAACGCGGTACTGTTCTCCAATATTTTGTCCGCATTCTAAAAGTGAAACAAGCAGACACATCACATGTTTACCATGTTGTATATGAAAATCATTTTGGTAAATGAGTTTAGTAGTAAAGTGGACAGGATAACAGCATGAAACAAACAAATATCTATGTACCATCGTCACTTTATGGTCTATATCATTCTAGTTTTTGTTGCCAAATCAAGATAGAGACACAGTTCAAATAATATTTGTTCAAGACAAAGCAAAATAAACAGAATATAAGTGTGGGTATCTATAGAGCAATAACAACACTTGTAATGTGCATGACATGAGAACATAACTGTTTATTCAATTGAAACTGAAATCAACATAGAGCAGGTTACAACAGCAAACCAGTTAAAGAAACAGGTTTAAAACATACCTGTTGCACCATTGGAGTTTCAATTCCATCCTTCAAATTTGAAAATAGTTGGTATGAGTAAATACAGTAATGCAAGAGCAAAGGAGTATGAACCATAGCTACAGAACCTGACCTGGGAACAAATCTTCTTCTCCTTTAAGCGTTGAGTTGGGATTCGGAGTGGTGGTCCTCGTGCTTGGGCACTGTGGTTCCCTTACTAACCGCTTGTGTTTGGGTGCTGTGTGGTGGAGATGGTGCTATGTCAACTGGAACTGGGTTACTATCTGCCGGGGATGGGGTTAGAAGGGGTGTAGTTGGTTCTCTGTCCAACTGGGTAGGGGTACAATCTGCGAGAGTCTGGGTTATGTGTGGTGGATTTGGTCCTTGGGCAAGTACAACCGTGGTTCTATCTGCATCAACTGGTAGCACTATCTTTTCTAAAGACCGTGTTGTTACTCCCTTAGATACTGCCATCACGCTCTCCAATTCAAATGACTGATAAACAAGAAAAGTAATTGAAAGTATAGACATTGTATGATAGACAGGTGCAATGGATAGTGGGGAATAAAAGACGGCATGAAATAATTCATATTTATGTTGTCTAACCAAACAGGATAGCATGACACAATTTCACATATATGATGGCTAACTAAACAGGATAGCATGACACAATTTCACATTATGATGGCTAACTAAAAAAGATGGAAAGACATAGTTCAAAATATGAGACTATGTAAATAGGATGACATGACATAACTATATAATGTGTTTATTAAATAGGTTGGCATGCCATAATTCACATACATTCATGGATAGAATGCCATAATTCTAAATATGATGATTGTAAACACTAAACAAGATGAGATGATATAACTATATGATGTCTTTATTAAATGGGTTGCCATGCCATAATTCAGATAGATAATGTGTATGTACTATGTAAACATGATGGCATGATATAATTCAAATATATGATTTATATAGTAAGCAAGTAAGCAGATGGCAATCCATATATGATGTAAAAACTAGGCAATGCAAGACAACATGCATGACATGGGTAATATAACCCTGCCAAGTTTGAGCATAGACCTCAGGGGAGAAATAGGACTGGTCATCAGTCTCTGAATCCTCCTCTGAGGAGCTCTCTGTAACCAGCAAGATGTCTGCTTCAGCAGGTAGCATTGTCTGCTCTGAATACCTTGTTTTCACTCCAGATACTTCCATCACCGCTTCAAATGGATGATGCACAGGAAGAGTAGTTGAATATACAAACGTTGTCGACAAATGGAACACGTAATACAAAAAATGATAGCATGATATAATTCACATACATGATGATTGGCTAAACAGCATGGCATTGCATAATTCACATATATAATGCCTTTGCAACAAGATAACATTGTATAATTCACATATATAATGTCTTGCAACAAGATGGCAATGCATAATTCACATATATGGTAATTAGACACTGAACAGGTGGCATTCACACAAAGCATGTCTAAACTAATCAAATGACATAGCAATGCGAGACACCATACGCACGATATGAGCAACATAACCCTGCCAAGTTAGAGCATACACCTTGGGGGGGGGATAGGACTGGTCATCTGTCTCTGAATCCTCCTCTGAGGAACTATCCGTAACCAGCAAGATATGCGCTTTGTCAGATAGCATAGTCTGCTCAGAAGACCTTGTTTTCACTCCAGAATTTGCCATCACCGTGTCAAATGGCTGATGCACACGAAGAGCAGTTGAATGTACTAACATTGTTGACAAATGTAATATGTCACGAAAAAAAAGGATGGCCTGATATAATTTACATATTAGATGACTGGCTAAGTAGGATGGCATTGCAAAATTCACATATATGATGCCTGGCTAAACAAGATGGCGTTGCATAATTCACATAAACGATGAATAAACTAAACAGATGGCATTCACACAAAGGATGTCTAAACTAAGCAGATGACATATTTGATGTATAAAGTAAGCAATGCAAGACACCATATGCATGATATAACCAACATCAGCATGCCAAGTTAGAGCAAAGACCTCAGGGGGTAAATAGGAGTTATCTTCTCCTTCTGAATCCCCCTCAGAACAGATATCTTCCTCTCGATTACAATCCGAAATGCGTGGAGGGGGGCTGCCTTTGCGCCTACCATGGAGTGACGTCTGCATGAAATTATATTGCCACGCAAGGCTCGTCTCTTTTGCTCTACATGTTCAGTTCCATTGTTTACAATAACTGTCATGCATAGGAATAAAACATAGTGAGATTATGTAAGGAGTGCATGCAGAAATCCAGAGTGATGGTAGCAACCTGTGGATAGACCCAAAACCAATAATAGCAGGCAGATAATGGCTTCAGTTAAAAAATACAAATAATGGCTTCTTTACTATTTGTTTCCCACCCAACATGAAACTCATAGTAGACATCGGAGATTAACCAGATAGTAGATAGATACTATTGATAATGGCCCCGATATGTACCCCACAACCATTTAAAAACTCAAGTTTGACCATTAGTTTGGAGCTGACTCAGAGTCTAATCGGTGAACAGGACAATAAAGTAGCATGTAATATTAAGCGATGCATAACGTAAGCAGACATGAAAGAGTGCGACCTCTCTTGCGGACCGTGTAGTCCTTGAGGTCATCTGCTCGGTTGATGATGGTAATGCAGTTTTCATGGCTGCCAGCAGCGGGGAAGAAGATCTAAGGCGGCGAAAGACAGTCTGGAGGCCGAATCCCTGCTGTGCTCGACCCTTCTGTCATTGGAGCAGCTGAGCTAGTGTGGACGACGGTGCAGCAGGAGCGGGACAAACCACGCAAGCTTTTATTTGACAACTATCTGTAAGAGAAGTAATTCTGTAAGGGCTCGTTTGAATTGGAGCATTCCAACAATGCAGGGATAGGAAATAGACAGGAATAGGATAGGAATGCACGTGCAAAACAGAGAATTTAAAACACACAGGATTTCTGCCAATCTGGGTGTTTGATTCACAACAATTGGAAGATCACAGGATGCAAAGAAGCATGGTGAGATTAAGTCAAACCCCAATAAAATGTACAGTTATAATGCTATTATGCTACTATCTCCTAGTCTTGTGGTTCATGAATAGGAATTTGAAAAGGAGGACAAGTGAAAATTAAAATTCCTACGTTTTTTCTTTCAAGGAGACACTAAAGGAACAAATCCATGTGCTCAGTGGACAATATATATAACATGTAGAGTAAAAAAGAGATGTAACAAGTGTACAACCTCTTTGGCGAAGCCATGTCGATCTCAGCGTGATTCGGTTGGCTGGTGAGGATGCTTCGGCTGACTTTGCTGTCGGAGGAGGGGAAGAAGATCTTAGGCGTCTGGAGATGGAGCCCGAGGTACTGTTCCACTGTGATGTAGGGTTTCGTCGTTGGAGCAGCTCCGGTGAGTTGTATGAAGCCGAGGTTGAAGCAAGACAAGAGAGACAATGAACAACGTTAACCTGAGTGGAATTCTAATAGCATCTCCAATACATGACGTAAAATACATAACCACAAAGTGCTAGATGTAAAATACATCAGCGCTCATCTCTGAAGTTAACTGTCGAAACTGAACTTAACTGTCGAAACTGAACTTAACTATCGAAACTGAACATAACTGTCGAAACTGAATTTTGCTGTCGAAACTGAATTTTGCTGTCGAAACTGAACGCACTAGAAAGGTGAGGCTACACGTAGGTCGACTGACTTTTTTATCTCTGGTCAGTCGATTTTGCAGTCGTTGGATACGAAATGAAGGGCATGCGGTTCATCTTCAACCTCCACCCCCCTGAGCTGCCAGCCACCACCGGCCAAACAGCAGCCCCCCACCGCCCACGGCCGGCGGTGCGCCGCCCTGCCCGCCCCAAAAACACTCCCCACCGTCGGCCTGCCGCCGCCCCGACAATCCCTCTAGCCCCCC
>NC_041383.1:264022673-264025754 GCF_002162155.2 Triticum dicoccoides | reverse complement strand
GCCCCCATCCTGAACCCTAAGATAGATAGTGGGGTACCTCTTCGGCGAGCCCCTCCCCGCTGCGGCTGGTTCTTCCTTCACCCCGTCGAGCCCACCCCTTGAAAATCGACTGACCCAAAAGTCGATTCAGTTGACTGAAGTGTAGCCAAATCGAAGCAGCATTGCAAGCAAGAGCAAGAACGAGAGCAGCAGCGCGAGCAAGAGCAATAGCAAGAGCAGACCAGGCAGGGGACCGAGAGCAAGAGCAGAGCAGCAGCGTGAGTGAGAGCTAAAGAAGCAGCAGCTCCTACTGATGTGGACGTCACCGCCGAGGGAGCGACGCCGTGGAGGAAGTGGCCTGTGACGCCGCCGTGGATGGAGCCGCGCCGTGTCGGCTCGGGACCGAGCGCCGGCAGCACCATGAGATCGAATCAAGAAGAAAATGCAGCAATTAGTGTACAACCTCTTTGGTGGCGCCGATTAGGCCGCAGCTTCATCCGAGGAAACGGTGATGATGATGCTCTTCCGATGGTGCAGGTGAAGATGGCGGTGTGGGAATGGAGGTGGCGTGAAAGACAAGGGGAACGTCGGGGCAGATCCTTGGAGGTGGAGGACGGGGTGGCTGAACCGGCGGGACGATGAGATCGACGACGGATCCTCATCCGGTACGGTGGATGAGGGACGTCGAGGTGTTGCTGTGGACGACGTCGTTAGGGAAGAGGCTCCGGCTGGGTGGCGGACGGAGCAGGGTGTGGGGTTTCATCGCGGGTTTTCGCAGCCTTGGTGTACGAATGGGTGGGCGGATGGGATGGCAGTGGGGAACCATGGCTTAGAGACGCGCTTGTCCGAAATGTGGGTAAGTTACGAAAGTACCCCCCACCGATTTGAGGCGGTTCTTTCGGTTCAGGGGTACCACGGGCATTTCGCGTGTCGGGATTTCACAGGAGGTGGGAGTTTTCACGCGCGTTGTAATTTCAGAATAGCAAGGCGCGGGTTGAGATGGAGGGAGTTGTCGGAGCACAACGAGGCAAAATATATCTTAAATATTTCGGGCTAACAAGGCGTGGGTTGAAATTTCCGGACAAGCCTAACATGTACTGTACCAAATCAATGCGCACTACAAATGTCATTCAAAACTTTGAATTCATGTTATGTTCAATTAAAATATTTTGCTACGTGTATAATGCATGCAACCTACTACTCAAATGAACGTTTCAGTGCATTCCAAACGTAAATACTACCGCTTCAATATGAACTAAATTTGAATAAGATCTACAGTAATGATTGTTGTGAAGTCAAAGCATTTGAATTCGTTTCTTTGTTTTAATAAGATCTACAATCATCATTATTGTCAAGTTAAACCATCGTTTGTGTATTATCTTCACAGCACACCACATGATTAGTCTCGAGTTACATATGAACTATGTGTACTATATGAACTCAAACTAGATTTTTTGAATCCACTTTATTTTGATTTCAAATCACATTACATTTCTAGCTCTAGCTAGAACTTCATAATCTAAACCATGTCTCATATGTATAATGTGTTTATCACATTATGTATGGTGCCCCGCCCCCTACACCTACAAGTATTTAGATGTGAGTTGCAAACACCACACATTACCACAAATTCAAATAAAAATGTGAGAATGTTCGATATATAGTATTGTTTAGATTGCTCGATATTTGGTTGTAAGCTGAAAACGCCGCACATTATCACAAATTCAAAAAAAATGTGAGATTGTTTGATGTATAGTATGGTTTAGATTGTTCGGCATTTAGCTGTGAGTTGCAAATGCCATGCATTATCACATTATGGTATAACATGTGCACAGCACATGTATCACCGGTATATTCATGCATGCAATGTTTAAAACACTATGATCTCCTATTCAAATATATGAATCCTCTTTCATATCAAATTATGATCTTTGTTAGTCTCTTACACCCACACAATCCTCTAACCTTTGTAGCTACCACTAACTTTCTCTCGTGCATGCACACGCCCTCCTCGCCCTCCCCCTCCCTCGGCATTCTATGCACCAGGCACATTCATTTTTTTCTTTAGGTCGTTCTCCCAGAGTCTCCACAACTCCTTTCCGAAACACACCGATCGATAAACCTCTCTAGCGATGCCTGCCTACAGCATACACACAGCTTCAATCTCCTCCTTTATGTGTCCTTGCCTCGTGTCTCTCATATGGTCAGGCACATGTGTAAACTCTCGCCCCTCTTTTCATCGATCTCACAACCGCACACTCCTCCCCCTATCTAGCTAGTAGTTGGGCCTCTCGCACCACCTCCTGGCTCCATTCTCTCTGTCTATCCGTCTCGATGGGCCTTATTTACTTCTAACAAATGGACGTAGACCGACCGATCTCTCGCTATACATATAGCCAGCTAGGTCCTTATAACTCATTTTTACCCACACATCGATCGATCTACCTCATTAGTTGTGTCTCTCCCTTCCTCCGACAAACAACAATTGATCAACCGATCTAGTTAGGTTTGCTTACCAAACACATGGTTCCCCTTCATCATCCATGGATGCATCCCGACAGATCTATCACGCACAGCCACACACAGAAACACATCCCCACTCTTATTGATAACATTGCAGTTCCACCCTTAGTTTGTCTAGTAGGCCTCTCCCAACATCTCCGAGAAGCAACTCCATCACCCATCCAGCACTCTACCCCTCTCCCTCCCTCTCCCTCCCTCTCTCTCTCCTGTCTCTCTCCCTGTCCCATCATATTTCCCGTCCTTCAGTTATGTATGGATGTCGACCGATCTCCCTCAAGACATAGGTGGGTCTCTCCTTCTCAACACATATACGAGTCATTCTACCTCTATAGTTAGGCCTCTGCCTACCCCTCCCCCACCCCCTCCCCCCCACACACACCGATACATCAAGCACTCTAGTCATGTCTCCCTGCCACACACAAACTTGACATGTGCCCTCTAACGTTCTGGTAGGCCAGTCGCCCTATATCTTTGACTTGCACACACACAATTTCGATGGCTCTCTTCATCGATCTCTCACCCACCCACTTGATCATCTCTTCGACTCTATCAATAGCTATGACCCCTCCCTCTCTTCTC
>NC_041383.1:264002429-264022258 GCF_002162155.2 Triticum dicoccoides | reverse complement strand
CTCACGAACGCAATTTGTATCTCTCACACACACCCACGTAGGTGGGGGACGTGCACGAAGAGAAGAGGTGCATGCACGGTGCACGTACTCCCGTCTCTTTCCCAACCACACCCGCGTGGGTACATGGTGGAGCTCATTTCTGTATGAAAAAGGCAGCCCACGTGGTAATTTGGCACGTGTACTGGTTGTCCACTTGGTGGAGGGAGGATCTTCTACCATGGGTGAACAATAAAATTGCGACTTGACGCATTATGTTAAATTAAAAAAAAGAGGCAAACCATGTGGGGCCTACCTTAGAGGCAAGGCTCTATACACTGGAGTACTTTTGATGTGTCCCGTCAACTCGCAGAACGAGGAGAAGCTTGCTTAGTACGCCGTCTCCCCCACCCACGGGCGCGGTGGCTCGCAGGATGAGGTGAAGCTTGCTCCTCCCTCGCCCATGCGTGCGGTGGCTCGCAGGATGAGGAGAAAAATTTACTACTCCCTCCGTTTACTCCTCGTCTGTACTACCTTGGTTATAGAGATTATATCATATTGTTTGGAATATATATGTCCTTTAGTAGATTTCAATATGAACTACTAGTACACACTCCAAACACTGATGTATATATCCGTATTTTAGAGTGTACATTCACTCATTTTGCTCCATATGTAGTAACACTCTCTCTTGCACAAAACAACTGTGGCCACATCTCTAACATCCCGGCGGATCACGTCCGCTTGGGGAAGGGGTGGATGCTTAGTGCAGATGCGGTGGCCGTCGCCGATGGCGAAAACCCACTGTCGGCATGTCCCGATTAGGGGTCCCCGCCGTTCTCTCTCACAAAGCCGGTGAGGTTGCCTTCGTCCCTTGCTCACTGCCGCGACGTGGGCAGTTGCCGCCTCCCGCCGCCCTCCTCAAGGTTGAGCTACGTGCCTCAGGTACAACTCCCTTTACAACTGGCTTGCACCACTACTCCAGCTGCCCACATCACTCCCTGTGGATATTTCTCTACTTCTTTTCCCCGCACATACCTGATACCTGTACTGGCTTCTACGTACTGTATTTGTGATGAGTTTGTCTCATCAACTAGTCCCAGTAATCTTATTCTAATCACACTTCTTCAATTTCTTTGCCACAGGGATGCTCATCTCAATTTTGGGGAAACTGCACAAAATGATCCGATGGTCAAAAGGTTGCAAACTTCATTTATTAGGAAGCTCGAACGTTGCCAGCAAATTGAAGCCTGGTCAGGGTTCACGGTTCAAGGGCTAGGGACTGCATGGATCGTTTTTTTCTTTAGCTGCCTCTGTTCCAAAATAAGTGTCAACTTTAGTAGTAGTACAACTTTTAACTAAAGTTTGCACAAAGTTGAGACACTTATTTTGGAACGGAGGGAGTACATATTTGCTATGATATGTCAATCATTGAGATGCAATAGCATGCATGTTAGTCTCCTTTGTATTTGATGAAATGTTGCAACGGGCAACCTTGGACACAAGATACATGTAACAGGAGCTAGAAGGTTCGTAGCATTTTACAAGTTTATCTCGCTGATAATTACAGTACATACTAGTACTATACTAGTACTTCATGTGTTCCTAAATATAAGTCTTTGTAGAGATTTCACCATGAACCACATGCGGATGTATATAGATGCATTTTAAGTGTAGATTCATTCATTTTGTTCCGTATGTAGTTCACCTAGTGGAATCTCTACAAAGACTTATCTACTAGTAATAGCTAGCCCCCACTACTAGGAATTCTCTATCCTCTCCTTGAGCCACATCATCAAAATTGACGTAGCCGTTAGATGAAGTAAATCAGTCATAATAGCCGTCTGATCTAGACGTTGAGAGGCTCCGCACTAAGCCACATGCAAGCATGCAGAAATACCGTGGCACGTGCATGTGAGTGGGTTCTAAATCACATCAACATGTCTGCATGCAAGCATGCACCAGTAGCATGCATGCAAGTGAGCTTTTAAGTCCCATTAACATGTCAAAAAGAAAAATATAATCCCATTATGCAGTAGGAGTTGGCTGATCTTTTTTCCTTACGTGGGATGGTCTAAATGATGATGGGAGTTTATTTAGTTTGGCTACCACATTTGTCATGCAGTTATAGATTTTTTTTAGTTCTATGAAATCGATAATTTTGCGCAGAGAGATATACCGCTGTTCCGCGGCAACGCGCGGGGACTCATCTAGTAATATTTAGGAATAGAGGGAGTACTATGTAAAGAGTTAGGTGTCGCACGGTGATAGTGTGAGGTGGGCCATGTAATCACTGAGCCTGCGTGTTTTCACTGCTCTTGCACTTCTCCGCTGTAAGAATGGAGAAAATTGTAATCTACTACCTCCTTTCACTGAAAGCGTGGGACATCCAGCAGTCCTACCACCTCAGTAATAAAGACCAATGAGTCGTCAAATCACATAGACCCAACAGTAAGTTGGACGGACGAAGCAACCATCACTCTTGCGCCAGTGAGAGGGCACGTCCGCTCTTCCCGGGCATGAATGCGGCACCGATTCTTTGGAGCGGCGCTGACCGTTTCGGGCGAGAAGCGCACGCGGGTGATGGAGGGGCTTTGGGTGGGTCAGGCTGGTCAGGAGCGGGCGTGGCAGCTGTCCTCATGTCCCTACCGGACACGCCCGGAAACGAGAGGATGCACCGACTCTCGCGGCTAAAATCGTATACTACACACCATCTCTCTGTAGGAGTAGGTCGATCTGTCGCACTCTCTAACACACACATGCTGTTAAACACACACATGCACATGCACGCACCTTGGTCCCGTTGCACCTTCTAACGTGACTTATTACACCTAGACAGAGGGAGTAGTAAGTATACGAGATACGGTGGCACACTGACTTAAGTCGAATACAAGTGCCCAAAATTTGTGTGCATGTTATAATGAGAATTCACTTAAAATAGCACGTGAGCGAACAGAGGGATCAATTGGATAGTGTTCCCGAGCAGTAGCGAGATGTGTGAGGTAGTAAGATACACATCTGGCGCTTTTAATTTTTCTTATTAATTTTTTTGTTTCACCCTCTGACTGGTGGGACCCAACGTACTATGTGGAGAGAGGTAAGGTGACTAAGGCTGCATTATTTCTGCACCACTGTGGATAGTCTTACCACCAAAGCCACATGACACAATTATGATTGAAATCCTAATGACTCCCACACACACATACAAAAAACACGGCATGCCTGTCACACGAATGCATGAATGTATAAAAGGTTATTTTCCTCTCATTGAACATAATGGGAGGGTTGTGTAGCTGGTTAGCATGTTCGCTCATCAAACTTGAGGTCTCAGGTTCGATAACTACACTTGAGCATAATTTTTGCCGGGAGGATTCTTTGACTGGTCAAAATGTTTTCTAGGGTTTGCACGCTTCACACACTCTCTCTCTCCAGTTTATATATACACGCTAGAGCCTCAACGCTTGTAGTTGCTCTCTTCACACTCTCTCGCCCTCTCCCGCTGGAGCCTCAGCGCTTGTAGTTGCTCTCTTCACACTCTCTCGCCCTCTCCAGGTCTAAACAAGACTTCGTTGGCCTCTCTCTCCCCTCACTGCTGCTCAAAGAGTCGGCAGGATCCGTCCGCTGGGAAGGGAAGGAGGCTTAATGTTGTCGCCGTCAGCGAGGGAGGGAATCCACTACCGGCGCTGCTATTCACTTTCCACCCAGTGGCGGCGCGGGAGGGCCTCTGACCCCTTCTTCTTCACCGTCGTCCCGTCGCCCACCGAACCACGCCCCAAGAACCTTAAGGTATATTTTACTTAATCCACATGCATTGCTCTAGCTGCATGTATACCATGAATCTAGGAAGTGGTTCAAAGAGGAAAGGAGTGGTGGAAAGTAGTGGGAAAAGTTGTATATAACATGAATCTAGGACGTGGTTCAAAGAGGAAATGAAGGGGGAAAGTTGTATAGCATGAATCTAGGATGTGGTTCAAAGAGGAAAGGAATGGGGGAAAGCAGTGGGGAAAGTTGTATCGCATAAATCTAGGACGTGGTTCAAAGAGGAAAGGAAGGGGCGAAAGTACTAGTTCAAAAAGGAAAGGAAGGGACAAGGTTGTAGAGTTTGAGCAGGACTAGATTTGCTGCGCTCACATAGGGAAAGGTGTCTAAAGATAACAAAACTAGGACCAACACAAATATGCTCCTTGGTTGTTTGTTCTTCATTGAAACAGACTGTGCATGACCACAGTACATCGGTAGATGCACATGGTGCTGGTGCGTCCACTGTCCCGTGCAACTCATTAGCTGTTGTTAATCTAGGCCCTGTTTGGTTAAAAAACTCGCTAGTCCCTACCTGCTTGGTTCCAGGGACTAAACATGCACTAGAGGTTATTAAATGACATGATAAAAGACCATGTTACCCCTAGTAATGAAGTAATAGAAACAAGGTGCGATGCGTGCCAGGGGCAACTATTGGAAAAAGTCCCAAAAAGACTCCCTCGGGGTCTTTTTTCTTTAGTCCCAAGTGCCCACTTTTAGTACCTAAAAGTCCCTTCTGTTTGGTTTAGATGTGACTGACACGGAGTTTTTTTAGTCCCTACACCAAAATGTCCCTATAAACAAACACCCTCTAATAATCCCGCTGGAAAATTGATGCAATGCCACAGTTAAAAGCAAATTACATGTTTAACGAATTTTATTGTTAATATAATCTCTATGTTAATATTAATCAATGCCACCGTTTGAGAAATGCTACTATCTTGCTTTCTTTCCCATTTAGAATCTCTATGTTCATTGAGTGTGACGTCATCTATTTCATGTAGATAAGCCTACTATATAATGTAAGAGAATTTTAAAATTTTCATATATAAGTTGATAGACCGTTCGATATGTTGTGATTCATAAAGACCGCTACAAACATCAATGTTCTTCTTATCACAGATAAGATTGATTAATACCCGTAACAATCCATGTCCTTAACAAAGGGTGCATGCACGTATCGGTTTAGCGTGTGTCTTGCGTCGTGTGTTGTGTGCATGCAGGCGTGCGGGTGTTGCGTGTGTGCAAGGGTACATTTCAGTGTTGCTTGCATGTGTGCGTACGTGCGTGGGTTCGTGAGTGCATGTGTACGTGTCAGTGTTGCACGCTTGCATGCGTGCATGTGTTTGTTATGTGTACGTGTTAGTGTTGCATGTCTGCATGCGTGCGTGTGTTCATGCGACTGTTGCGTGCGTGCATGTGTACGTGCGGCATGAGGCTACATGTCAGTCGACTAACTTTTTCATCTCTGGTCATTACATTTTCCAGCCATTGGATATGAAATCAAGGGTCTGTAGTTTATCTTCAAACTCCACCCCCCTGAGCCACCAGCCACGACCGGCCGAACCACCGGCCCCCGCCGCCTGCGGCCGGCTCGCGCCGCCACGCCGCCCCGCCCGCCCCGAAACCACTCCCCACCGCCGGTCCGCCGCCGCCAGGCCATCCCTCTAGGCCCCGCGCACCGAGCTTTTTCTCCGGCGATCCCCACGCCACCGCCCAATCACCGCGCCCCCCCCACCGCCGGGGACTGCCAACTATAGGTCTCACGACTTCGAATCCCCACCGACCACTAATTTATTAACATTTATGTCCTTCATATACGCGCTGATGGGTGGGCCCTATGGTAATGTGCGCTGTTGAATGTGGACCGTTTGACTGGTCAATTGATCATGTCATCAACAAATTACGGAGCTGTATGGTGAGCCAGTGACCGTATGATCACCCTAAAATGTATTTTATTAACACATTGCAGACTCAAACTACCATTTCATTCCTTCATATACGCGCTGACAGGTGGGCCCCACGGTTACACGCCCCGATGGGGCAACACTAGTTGCGCCACGTGGAATGTTTGACTGGTCAATTGATTGTGTCATCAACAAAATACGGAGTTGTACGGGTGAGCCAGTGACCGTATAATCTCGACATGTATTTTTTTAACACGGTACAGACGCAAGGGCTCATATATAAGCGCAATTACTCACCGCTATAAGCGCACACCTGCAGACCCTACCCCTATGAGCACCTTCGAGGGAGTGAGCCAGCATATGATCTTGAGATTTTACGAAGTCACCATAGGTGCCTCGTAGTCGAGTGGAATGTCTCCTCCCAATGAACGCACATCACCGGAAAATACTGAAATTAACCCAGGATAAATGCGAGCACCGGGACTTTAACCCTGGTGGGATCGAGAAACCACTGTCCTCCTAACCATCCAACCACATGTTGGTTAGCACGACAAAATGTATGTGGTGACCGTGATGAGCTTATTCTGAAGTCCAGTGACCATATCGTGCTTTCGCTTCAAATACAATGACCGTAACTGTCGTCAACAAAATACGGAGCACGCATCAAATGCAAAGTCCGTCAGTATCATCAAGAAAATATGGAGACGTATCGTGAGCTAGAAACTGTATGATCACCATGATAACGTATACAATGACCGTAATGAGCATATTCTGAAGCCTCGCGGGGCGGATAACAGGAAGCTTCCTCCGGAGCAGCCTCCTCAGGTAGGCTCACGAGGAGGCAGAGAGATCAAGGCGGGGTACCTCGTGAGGAGCCCATAAAGGAAGCCATGATGATCGAGACCAGGCGGGCGTCAGGCGGGCGCCTACCTGCGCAGTGTCCTTGTTTCCCCTTCGGTGCAAAGGGGGCAAGCACAGGCCAAGGCATCAGGCAAAGGTTACCATTTCGTTGCAATGAGACCAAGACCAGTAGGACGGCAGGACGGAGGTCATCGTGGAGCCCAGGATGGCGTCATCGTCAGAGCCTTTGGCAGCCGAAGATCACCTTTAGTCAGGATAAGTGTACTAGATGTTCCCCTTCAAAATGGCCAATTGTTGGCGCCCTTCCTACTCATTATTTGGGAAGAGGCCCAGGGCCTCCCTCTATAGATAAGACTAGCCACCCACGGGGTGAGGAGAGGATCGATCGAGAGAACAGATCGACCAGAGAGAGAGAGGCGACTGAACTCACCCAAGCAGTTCATCGCACCAGCTCAAGAACAACCCCTCGCGAGGCTGTTCTCCCTTTGTACTGTTCATCTTTAGCCCCTGAGGCAATCCACCACACCACACACTGGAGTAGGGTATTACACCGCAATGGTGGCCTGAACCAGTATAAATCTCGTGTCCCTTGTGTGTTCATCTTTCTTGTTTAGATCCTTGTGAGACTTCGACGCGTGAGCTGGTAGGGGAGAGATCTTCGTGCGCACCCCAGTGTTCGAACCTCAAGGTTCTGCCGGAACCCAAAATCCGACATTTGGCGCGCCAGGTAGGGGTGCGCCGGAATCCTTCTTCCGCCGCCTCCTGTTTCGTCGCCTCGCCGCCCTGATGTCAAGCGACCCGACTGCCAACACCGACCGCTGGGAGGCGTGGCCCATCCACGCCATGACGCCGGCCTAGGGCGACCTCAACCTTGCGCCTCAGGCAGCTCGCACTCCGTAGGGTGCTGCAGGGCGCGGGCGACGCGGCCAAACGCCGCCTGCCCTCACACCGCGGCAGGTGCGGTCAGCAGCAAGAGCTTCGATCCACGCCGCGGCCACAGCGCCGCACACCGACGGGAGCAGGCAAACTCCATGGCCGCGCTCACGGTGGCCTGAGAGCTGCTACGATGCCGGCTGCTGGAGGGCGGCCGTGACGTGTTGCTAGAGCGAGTAGCCGAACTCCTGGACAGCGCCGCCTCGGGAGAACCTCCTTTCTGCGTCCAGAGTGTGGCGCAAGGCGGGGCCCTCATCTGGCGATATGAAGCAAGGCCGGTACCTGTGAAGAAGGCCCAGTGCCTGTGAAGCTCGCCGCCCTGTGACACTCTCATGTAATAATGAGTGGGGCTGTACACGCCCCAGAGTCTCCGGAGAGCCACCCTCGGGCCTCGAGGGCTCCCGCCCACGCCCAGTGGCAGCACTTAGCTCCGTGCTGGTGAGAAGACGTCGAAGACTAGACTAGGTGCCGGAAGCGGCTTTTTGCTTTTTGCCTTTTCCTTTGTTGACAATTTTCTTCGATTTGAATTTAAGTTGGATTTGAGCTTGAGACTTGCGTGTGTCTAGGGAAGGGGTGTTTAGTCTCGTTCGAGCAATCTCTTGTGTTTTGGTTCGGCTTTACGTCCCAAGTTAGAGTCAGCTGCCTCCCCTCGCGAGCCCCTCGCGAGTCGGGCCAGGCCGAGCACGTCTACGATCCGGACCGCTGTCGCCGCACCCTCTCTGGAGGTTCTCATCACAGGATCAATGGGTTCATCCCGAAGACACTCGAGGCGTCACGGCCCCCACAGGCCTGCTCGGGATCCGTCGGGGTCAAAAGGTAAACAAGTCAGTTGACCCATCACCGGGCCAGTAGCTAAGCTCACACGCAGCGTTATGCTTACAAGGACATCGATCGCAAACCTTTACATGAGGGGCTTCCCCTCCCAAAATGCTCTTATAGTCTTCAGGGCCGAGCCCGAACCTTCTTCACGTAGGATAAACAGTAGCGACGTACAATCAGTCGGACATATCACTCGCCGCGTCATTTGGGGCGCCTCCAGAGGCGCCGCTGGCGTCGCTGACATCATCACCATCACCGCCAACACCTCCGCCAGCGCCATGCGCGTCCACCATGCCGCCTTCATCGGCGGCCACGATCACACCATCATCATCAGATGCGAAGGCCCTGATGAGGGCGTCCATGTTGTCCTCCACCCATTGCGCCAGGTCGCCCTGGATGGCTATGGGCACAAGTGCAATGGGGGCATCAAAATCGAAGTGGGGATCCCTGTCCTGTAGATAGCTAAAGACATAGGAGAAAGCACGCCCGAGCAAGGCTCGGCTCCTCTCCTCGACGAGCCAACGGGACCTCTCGGAGCGGTTCTCCAGAAGCGTCACCACGTCAGTGAAATATTGGAGGTTGCCGGCATAGTTGGTCTCATGCGGCACCTCGGCAGCGGCCTCGCAAATGTTGCCCAGGGCCGTGTTAGCCCGTTCCCTGAGCGTTCGAGGCATGGGGGCGTGCTCATGCTCCAGAACCCGCCTCTGACGGATCTTGTCCTCGTTCTGCCGTGTGATGGCCTCGGCGCCATCAACCCTCTGTCGGAGAAGAAGCAGCCCGGCGCGGGAAGAGGCCAGCTCCGCCTGCGCTGTGCCAAGGGCGGCTGCGGAGGAGTCCGCACCCCGCGTCACTTCGGCCAGTTTGGCCATGAGGGCCGCGGTCCTACCCTCAGCTTCGACCCTGATCAGCTCCAACCTCGCTTTGTGTTGGCACTCGAGATCCAAGCGAGCTTCCGCCACGTGGCGGTCGACCCCTTCTTGGGCTCGGGCTTCGCGCGCGGCGACGTCGTCCCCCGCCAGGGTCACTAGGTGCTCCCTCGTCTCCAACCGCTCAAGGTCAAGGTTGCGCTCAACGGCATCGAGCGTCAGCGCCTCCTCGCGCTTCTGGAGCTCTGTCTGGTCGACGGAAGCCTCCTTAAGAAACACAAGGGCCGCCTGGCGCAGTTCCACTTGCTGCTCCAGGGAGTTTCTCCAGGCTTGAAGCCCCCACGCGTGCTCCTCCGCATTCCTGCGGCGTCGGTCTGCCTCCCGGGCCTCCTCGATGGCCTGGGAGCAGGCCTCTCGCGAGGCCGCCAGCGACGCTTCAGCCTTCGCGTTATCAAGGTCACGCTGGTGATGCGCAAGGGAGACGGCTACCTTCAGCTTGCGCCTCTCCTCAGTGAGGCGCAGGCCCTCGGCCTCAAGGCGTGCATCCTCACCAGCAAGCTCTGCCCCGATCCGTCTCACCGCATCCGCCGCCCCCTGAAGGAACTCTTGACAAAGGGCGCGACGTTCTCGAGCGCGCCTGAGTACGCCTTCCACGTCACCCTCTGCCTCTGGCGTACGCGGAGGGCCTTGAGGCGGCATGCCGCCTCCCGGTGCGGGGCTTGGGGGTGGCGCCCCATCGATCGCCTGACGGACCTCGCCAGGGGCCCGGCCTGGCACCGGTCCGTCCCCAGAAGAGGAGCTCAAGATTGACTTCAGCCAATCACCATCCATGATCAAGGAAGGAGCACGGGGCAAGTTGGGTGTGCCCCAGGGGAACTCGTGAAGGGAGGACAGCAGGCGCGCTGGCTTGAGTTGCCCGATGGGAAGGGCCATTTCTCTGACTGACCGAGTGGCAGAGGCGCCGCTTGAGCTCGGCGCGCCAAGGATAAGCAGCGAGGACAAGGCCTGGGGGGATGGCTCCTTGGCCGTCCCCGCGAGTTCAACAGGAAGGGCCCTGAAAGGCCGTGATCAGCTGCAAGAACAGAGAAATAAAGGAGCAAAGAAAGAACAGGACTTACTCGTCCGTGGCAAAGTACTTCCTGCGCTTCAACAGGTAGCAAGGGCGATTGTCACCGCCCAAGGCCTCCTTCCTCTTGCGGAGGGCCTCGGAGTCTATACGAAACCGGCCTAAGCGCTGCGCAGGGGTCGGTCTATGGCCTGGAAGAGGCGTCAAGGTGATCAGCGCCAAGGGGACCGGCCTGAGGGATGCCACCGGGCGCCGCCTCATGAGGAACGACCGGAGCCTCAGGAGCCCCAACCTCGGGAGCCGTAGGCCGCAACTCCTCGCCGACCACTGCTCCAGGACGGGCTTCGGGAGATGCCGCCTCTGGAGCTCCACGTGGCGGCAGCACCTCAACATCATCCCCATCAGCTCCCGACAGTTCTCGTCTCCCCGCTCCATCGCCTGAGACAGGGCTGCTGTGGGCGACCGGGAGAGCAACCACGATGACTGGGTTCTCGCGGGGCCCCCTGAGGCCAGCCGGGCGTAGCCCCCACTCGTCGAAGCTGGGCATCTGCTTCATGAAATCAGCCCTGCCCGAACAAAGATACAAGAGGGCACCATCATGTCGAAGGCTACCTGGGGAAGGATCGCCAGTCAGGACCTTGAGCACCGTCCTCAGTGTTTCAGGCGCCAGGTCTTCCTCCTGAAGCCGCATGCGGTCTTTGTGCCCCGCAAAATCCCACATCCGGTGAGAGTGGCGCTGGAGGGGAGCAATGCGACACTGGAGGAACTCCTTCACCACCTTGGGCGCCATCATGTTGAGCGCCCTCAAGCTCTCGAAGCGGCACCAGACGAAGGCGAGCCGGGGGCTCGCGAGCGTCTCATGACCCCAGCCTGAGTTGGGAATAGCAGACAAGGTTGGGTGCCAGAGCAGGGGGCTGGGCACCCCGACATCCACGTACAGCCACCGCTCTCTAAACCTAGCCTCGGAGGGAGGAAGGCTGAAATCGATCCCTGAAGCAGCCGTCTCTGGCACGGCGAGGAAGCTCACACACCCTGAGCATTGAGCGGGGTCGCTCAGTAACAAGGAGAAGAAATGGCGCAGCAGGGCAACGGAAGGGGGAATGCCCACCATTGCCTCGCAAACGAAAGCGAAGACAGACATAAGAGTAATGGACTCAGGCCCGAGGTGCATCATGTGGATCTGATAATGGGAGAGCACCGCATTGAAGAAAGCGGAAAAGGGGGAACCAGACCCGCCCACAGGGCATCGGCAAAGAACCGAACCTCCGTGACGACCCTATCAAAAGAAGCATGGGACGCAGGCCAGACCGTGGTCCTGCCGCACTCATTGAAGATGGTGGCGAGAGCAGAGCGGACCTTTTTCAAGGCTTCAGGATTGAGTATGATTGACCAGTCAATGGCAGGGGCCACCGCTGGAGGCAAGCGGGACAACGACGCGGGATTCTTCCCCTTTTCCTTCTTCTTTGGCGCCATGGCAATGGGAAAGGGGGGAGAGTTCGAGTTGGATTGGAGGCGGAGTTTGGAGCCTGAGGAAGAACGAAGGGCAGGAAACGCGCGGGCGGCGAAAGGGGAATGGCTGTGTACAACCACGGGTCCGCCTAGCCGGGCATGATATGAGGCATCTTGGGGAAGCGGAGGCGCCCTCGTCCAATCAACCGCCACACGGCACCCAAGGCCGCAGGCTCTTGGGGCCTGCGGTGCTTCGCACTTGCCCCTTCGCTTCTCTGCTAAGCCAAGTCCGGGCACGCCTTGGGCCTGGGGGCTACTGTCGGCGTTCTAGGAACGGGGGTCCCCAGACTTGCCTGCCTACGGCTTGCGGCGTGGCTCAAGTGGGGGCCCAATGCAGCCCAGCTTCATCAGCTCAAGCTCAAGACCCTCGCAAGGGGCCAAGCCTTGCGGGGCGAACGACAAGAAGCTTCCTCAGGAGCAGCCTCCTCAGGTAGGCTCGCGAGGAGGCGGAGAGATCAAGGCGGGGTACCTCGCGAGGAGCCCATGATGCAAGCCATGACGATCGAGACCAGGCGGGCGCCAGGCGGGCGCCGGCCTGTGCAGTGTCCTTGTTTCCCCTTCGGTGCAAAGGGGGCAAGCACATGCCAAGGAATCAGGCAAAGGTTACCGTTTCGGTGCAACGAGATCAAGACCAGCAGGACGGCAGGATGGAGGTCATCATGGAGCCCAGGATGGCGTCATCGTCAGAGCCTTTGGCAGCTGAAGACCAATTTTAGTCAGGATAAGTGTACTAGATGTTCCCCTTCAAAATGGCCAATTGTTGGTGCCCTTCCCGCTCATTATTTGGGAAGAGGCCCAGGGCCTCTCTCTATAAATAGGAGTAGCCACCCACGGGGTGAGGAGGGGATCAATCAAGAGAACAGATCGACCAGAGAGAGAGAGAGGCGACTGAACTCACCCAAGCAGTTCATCGCACCAGCTCAAGAACAGCCCATCGCGAGGCTGTTCTCCCTTTGTACTATTCATCTTTAGCCCCTGAGGCAATCCACCACACCACACACTGGAGTAGGGTATTACACCACAATGGTGGCCTGAACCAGTATAAATCTCGTGTCCCTTGTGTGTTCATCTTTCTTGTTTAGATCCTTGTGAGACTTCAACGCGTGAGCTGGTAGGGGAGAGATCTTCATGCGCACCCCAGTGTTCGAACCTCAAGGGTCTGTCAGAACCCGAAATCCGACAGAGTTCATCTCCCGTACTCCACCATCGCAGGTGCTTGCTCTAAGTTGACAATGTGATAATTGGTTTCATGTTGCATATGTTGTCTAGCTTGTATTTCTTCTATTTTGATTAAATTGTACTTGCTGAGTCTATACATTATACATGTGCATATGACATGGCTTTCTGTGTCTAGAATACACTGCATCTATCTATCATACCATGTTCTTACATCAAAGTACTGCTGTTCTGTATCCCGCATCAGTCACTCATGATTGGACGCTTTTAACATGGCAATTTGATAGTGGTTGCATCTTGCATTGATTTCTACATTGTACTGCTTCTAATTTTTTGAATTGCCACTTATGACAAGACACTTTTAACTTGGCAGAGTAATATTGGTTGCATCTTTCATATGGTGTCTAGCTTGCATTACTTCTATTTTCTTGAAAATCCTTCTGCTTAGTTTACACATCATAGTTGTGAATATGTCGCGCCATCCTGTTTTTCTTACATATTCCATCCTCATACGGTTGTCGTACATCAAAGTATTGCTTGTATGTATCATGCATCAATGAGTTCTGAAGAGCGATTTTTTCTTTTGTGTTGTGGGTACGGCTTGACATGGCAAAGTCAAAAAAGAGCAAGGAAAAGAATATAGTAGGGAATGGTGTTACTCGTTGGGTGAAACAGAAAAGGATCTACCCTCGAGATTCTGCTGGTACTTATAGTCACTACAAAAAAATACACTTCCGTGATGATACGTGTTTGTCATAGTAGGTCGCGTTTTTTGTCATGCATGTACATCCATGAGAAATTTATGACAGAATCAAGATAGTCATACATGTGCTGTCGTAGAAGTGTTCCAGGACATTACCAAAATTATCATCACGGAAATGTCCACTTCCATGACGATAAATCGCGTGTCACAGAAGTGCTTTCGTCAAAGGTGACCGACACGTGGCATCCACCATAACGGAACTCCGTTAAGCTATCGGGCCAGGTTTTGGATCCGATAACCCATTAACAGCCCCGACCAATGGGGATTTCCCACATGTAAAATCATCATTGGCTGGAGGAAACATGTGTCGGCTCACCATTGGGACAGATGTCATCCACTCATTGGACAGAAGGCACCTATGATACGTCGACACGTGGCACGGCCCAACAGAGGCCCATTCCTGTGAAAAGGCTGGCCCGTTTGACTTGGTCAAAAGGTGGCGGGCCGGCCCATGGAAAGCCTGTTAACGGCTTGTTCGCATATAGCCCATTTACAACCCGCTAACCCAAGGCCCGTTACGCCCTATCCAAATTAGGCCCAGTAGCGTCATCTGGGCCATCCAATATGATTCCAGCCCGTTTTCACTTCTGGCCCATGTATGGCCCATGACGTCTTTCGGCCCATATGAGACCCGATGTAACTCTTGGCCTATTAACGGCCCGTGGTGAAACTGGCCTGCAATGAACAGTGTATCACTTTACACCCATTAACGGCCCGTGGTGAAACTGGCCCGTAAAGAATAGTATATCACTTTATACCCATTAAGGGACCATTATTCAGTTGGGCCATTTCCAGCAAATGTTATCTTTCGGCCTTCTCAGAGCCCATTTATTCTTGGGCTCATTTCCAGCATTCGTTTACTTACAGCCCATTACTGTCATTTTCTGCTTGTGGGCCAAATTCAGCCCGTGGTTACATCGGCCCGTTTGTGGTCCGTTAATACCTTGGGCCGTTTTCATAGTGTCATCAAATACGACCTATTAATGATGGCCCAATATGGTCATATGGCCCATATAAGGCCCATTGATGCGACGGCCCGTAGAAGGCCCATTGTTTCTATGGCCCGTAGAAGGCCCATTGTTTCTATGGCCCGTAGAAGGCCTACTGTTTTTACGGCCCGTAGAAGGCCCACTATTTCTACGGCCCGTAGGAGGCCCAGTGTCACTACAGTAAATATTAGCCCATGGTTATTGTGGCCTAGTTTTAAAAAGAGCTGCACTGACTACAAGCAAACAAATAAACAAGACAACAAGGAAATAAATAAGCAAGCAACTTATGCTAGGCTATCACGGCTGTTACACATATTACATCCACTCGGCATCAAAGTTCGCCACCAGTGCAAATATAGGGAACAAAGCAGCATATCATATACACTGGTTGTCAAAGTTGGCGACCAGTGCAAATAAACGCCACAGCAAAACAAATCCAGAACTGAAACCACTTAAGAAGATCTCAAGAAACAATATCCTGGGTACCCATAATGCTGGCAAGATGCTTAGCAAGCTTATTAACTTTCTCTTGTTTGGCGCTTAAATCCTCCAGCGCTTGCTGTTGCACCAGAAAATATGCATCTGAATTCTGCAGGGACTTCGTCAGTCCTTCAGCTTCCTGTTGCAACACATCTGATTGATGTCTTTCAACTTGAAATTGAGACTCAAGAAGACGAACTGATTCAGGCAGCAAGTTCAAAGAGCTTGTGCCAGCAGTAGTGACCAGTAACTCGAACACTACATCAAGACAGGACTTTTGGGTTCCCTCACTATCGTCAAGATAGTTTTTATCAGCTTTCTTGGAGACCAACAGGGATGTCTCACTATCTTGAACCTTATCTGCATTACTTCCTTTACCATTGGATAACGCGGTACTGTTCTGCAATATTTTGTCCGCATTCTAAATGTGAAACAAGCAGACACATCACATGTTTACCATGTTGTATATGAAAATCATTTTGGTAAATGAGTTTAGTAGTAAAGTGGACAGGATAACAGCATGAAACAAACAAATATCTATGTACCATCGTCACTTTATGGTCTATATCATTCTAGTTTTTGTTGCCAAATCAAGATAGAGACACAGTTCAAATAATATTTGTTCAAGACAAAGCAAAATAGACAGAATATAAGTGTGGGTATCTATAGAGCAATAACAACACTTGTAATGTGCATGACATGAGAACATAACTGTTTATTCAATTGAAACTGAAATCAACATAGAGCAGGTTACAACAGCAAACCAGTTAAAGAAACAGGTTTAAAACATACCTGTTGCACCATTGGAGTTTCAATTCCATCCTTCAAATTTGAAAATAGTTGGTATGAGTAAATACAGTAATGCAAGAGCAAAGGAGTATGAACCATAGCTACAGAACCTGACCTGGGAACAAATCTTCTTCTCCTTTAAGCGTTGAGTTGGGATTCGGAGTGGTGGTCCTCGTGCTTGGGCACTGCGGTTCCCTTACTAACCGCTCGTGTTTGGGTGCTGTGTGGTGGAGATGGTGCTATGTCAACTGGAACTGGGTTACTATCTGCCGGGGATGGGGTTAGAAGGGGTGTAGTTGGTTCTCTGTCCAACTGGGTAGGGGTACAATCTGCGAGAGTCTGGGTTATGTGTGGTGGATTTGGTCCTTGGGCAAGTACAACCGTGGTTCTATCTGCATCAACTGGTAGCACTATCTTTTCTAAAGACCATGTTGTTACTCCCTTAGATACTGCCATCACGCTCTCCAATTCAAATGACTGATAAACAAGAAAAGTAATTGAAAGTATAGACATTGTATGATAGACAGGTGCAATGGATAGTGGGGAATAAAAGAGGGCATGAAACAATTCATATTTATGTTGTCTAACCAAACAGGATAGCATGACACAATTTCACATATATGATGGCTAACTAAACAGGATAGCATGACACAATTTCACATTACGATAACTAACTAAAAAAGATGGAAAGACATAGTTCAAAATATGAGACTATGTAAACAGGATGACATGACATAACTATATAATGTGTTTATTAAATAGGTTGGCATGCCATAATTCACATACATTCATGGATAGAATGCCATAATTCTAAATATGATGATTGTAAACACTAAACAAGATGAGATGATATAACTATATGATGTCTTTATTAAATGGGTTGCCATGCCATAATTCAGATAGATAATGTGTATGTACTATGTAAACATGATGGCATGATATAATTCAAATATATGATTTATATAGTAAGCAAGTAAGCAGATGGCAATACATATATGATGTAAAAACTAGGCAACGCAAGACAACATGCATGACATGGGTAATATAACCCTGCCAAGTTTGAGCATAGACCTCAGGGGAGAAATAGGACTGGTCATCAGTCTCTGAATCCTCCTCTGAGGAGCTCTCTGTAACCAGCAAGATGTCTGCTTCAGCAGGTAGCATTGTCTACTCTGAATACCTTGTTTTCACTCCAGATACTTCCATCACCGCTTCAAATGGATGATGCACAGGAAGAGTAGTTGAATATACAAACGTTGTCGACAAATGGAACACGTAATAGAAAAAATGATAGCATGATATAATTCACATACATGATGATTGGCTAATCAGCATGGCATTGCATAATTCACATATATAATGCCTTTGCAACAAGATAGCATTGTATAATTCACATATATAATGTCTTGCAACAAGATGGCAATGCATAATTCACATATATGGTAATTAGACACTGAACAGGTGGCATTCACACAAAGCATGTCTAAACTAATCAAATGACATAGCAATGCGAGACACCATACGCACGATATGAGCAACATAACCCTGCCAAGTTAGAGCATACACCTCGGGGGGGGGATAGGACTGGTCATCTGTCTCTGAATCCTCCTCTGAGGAACTATCCGTAACCAGCAAGATATGCGCTTTGTCAGATAGCATAGTCTGCTCAGAAGACCTTGTTTTCACTCCAGAATTTGCCATCACCGTGTCAAATGGCTGATGCGCATGAAGAGCAGTTGAATGTACTAACATTGTTGACAAATGTAATATGTCACGAAAAAAAGGATGGCCTGATATAATTTACATATTAGATGACTGGCTAAGCAGGATGGCATTGCAAAATTCACATATATGATGCCTGGCTAAACAAGATGGCGTTGCATAATTCACATAAACGATGAATAAACTAAACAGATGGCATTCGCACAAAGGATGTCTAAACTAAGCAGATGGCATATTTGATGTATAAAGTAAGCAATGCAAGACACCATATGCATGATATAACCAACATCAGCATGCCAAGTTAGAGCAAAGACCTCAGGGGATAAATAGGAGTTATCTTCTCCTTCTGAATCCCCCTCAAAACAGATATCTTCCTCTCGATTACAATCCGAAAGGCATGGAGGGGGGGCTGCCTTTGCGCCTACCATGGAGTGACGTCTGCATGAAATTATATTGCCACGCAAGGCTCGTCTCTTTTGCTCTACATGTTCAGTTCCATTGTTTACAATAACTGTCATGCATAGGAATAAAACATAGTGAGATTATGTAAGGAGTGCATGCAGAAATCCAGAGTGATGGTAGCAACCTGTGGATAGACCCAAAACCAATAATAGCAGGCAGATAATGGCTTCAGTTAAAAAATACAAATAATGGCTTCTTTACTATTTGTTTCCCACCCAACATGAAACTCATAGTAGACATCGGAGATTAACCAGATAGTAGATAGATACTATTGATAATGGCCCCGATATGTACCCCACAACCATTTAAAAACTCAAGTTTGACCATTAGTTTGGAGCTGACTTAGAGTCTAATCGGTGAACAGGACGATAAAGTAGCATGTAATATTAAGCGATGCATAACGTAAGTAGACATGAAAGAGTGCGACCTCTCTTGCGGACCGTATAGTCCTTGAGGTCATCTGCTCGGTTGATGATGGTAATGCAGTTTTCATGGCTGCCAGCAGCGGGGAAGAAGATCTAAGGAGGCAAAAGACAGTCTAGAGGCCGAATCCCTGCTGTGCTCGACCCTTCTGTCGTTGGAGCAGCTGAGCTGGTGTGGACGACGGTGCAGCAGGAGCGGGACAAACCACGCAAGGTTTTATTTGACAACTATCTGTAAGAGAAGTAATTCTGTAAGGGCTCGTTTGAATTGGAGCATTCCAACAATGCAGGGATAGGAAATAGACAGGAATAGGATAGGAATGCACGTGCAAAACAGAGAATTTAAAAACACAGGATTTCTGCCAATCTGGGTGTTTGATTCACAACAATTGGAAGATCACAGGATGCAAAGAAGCATGGTGAGATTAAGTCAAACCCCAATAAAATGTACAGTTATAATGCTATTATGCTACTATCTCTTAGTCTTGTGCTTCATGTATAGGAATTTGAAAAGGAGGACAAGTGAAAATTAAAATTCCTACGTTTTTTCTTTCAAGGAGACACTAAAGGAACAAATCCGTGTGCTCAGTGGACAATATATATAACATGTAGAGTAAAAAAGAGATGTAGCAAGTGTACAACCTCTTTGGCGAAGCCATGTCGATCTCAGCGTGATTCGGTTGGCTGGTGAGGATGCTTCGGCTGACTTTGCTTTCGGAGGAGGGGAAGAAGATCTTAGGCGTCTGGAGATGGAGCCCGAGGTACTGCTCCGCTGTGATGGAGGGTTTCGTCGTTGGAGCAGCTCCGGTGAGTTGTATGAAGCCGAGGTTGAAGCAAGACAAGAGAGACAACGAACAACGTTAACCTGAGTGGAATTCTAATAGCATCTCCAATACATGATGTAAAATACATAACCACAAAGTGCTAGATGTAAAATACATCAGCGCTCATCTCTGAACTTAACTGTCGAAACTGAACTTAACTGTCGAAACTGAACTTAACTATCGAAACTGAACATAACTGTCGAAACTGAATTTTGCTGTCGAAACTGAATTTTGCTGTCGAAACTAAACGCACTAGAAAGGTGAGGCTACACGTAGGTCGACTAACTTTTTTATCTCTGGTCAGTCGATTTTGCAGTCGTTGGATACGAAATGAAGGGCATGCGGTTCATCTTCAACCTCCACCCCCCTGAGCTGCCAGCCACCACCGGCCAAACAGCAGCCCCCATCGCCCGCGGCCGGCGGTGCGCCGCCCTGCCCGCCCCGAAAACACTCCCCACCGCCGGCCT
>NC_041383.1:263998928-264002010 GCF_002162155.2 Triticum dicoccoides | reverse complement strand
ACCACCGCCGACGACCACCGCCCCCATCCTGAACCCTAAGATAGATAGTGGGGTACCTCTCTAGCGAGCCCCTCCCCGCTGCGGCTGGTTCTTCCTTCACCCCGTCGAGCCCACCCCTTGAAATTCGACTGACCCAAAAGTCGATTCAGTTGACTGAAGTGTAGCCAAATCGGAGCAGCATTGCAAGCAAGAGCAAGAGCGAGAGCAGCAGCGCGAGCAAGAGCAATAGAAAGAGGAGACCAGGCAGGGGACCGAGAGCAAGAGCAGAGCAGCAGCATGAGCGAGAGCTAAAGAAGCAGCAGCTCCTACTGATGTGGACGTCGCCGCCGAGGGAGCGACGCCGTGGAGGAAGTGGCCTGTGACGCCGCCGTGGATGGAGACGCGCCGTGTCGGCTCGGGACCGAGCGCCGGCAGCACCATGAGATCGAATCAAGAAGAAAATGCAGCAATTAGTGTACAACCTCTTTGGTGGCGCCGATTAGGCCGCAGCTTCATCCGAGGAAACGGTGATGATGATGCTCTTCCGATGGTGCAGGTGAAGATGGCGGTGTGGGAATGGAGGTGGCGTGAAAGACAAGGGGAACGTCGGGGCAGATCCTTGGAGGTGGAGGACGGGGTGGCTGAACCGGCGGGACGATGAGATCGACGACGGATCCTCATCCGGTACAGTGGATGAGGGACGTCGAGGTGTTGCTGTGGACGACGTCGTTAGGGAAGAGGCTCCGGCTGGGTGGCGGACGGAGCAGGGTGTGGGGTTTCATCGCGGGTTTTCGCGGCCTTGGTGTACGGATGGGTGGGCGGATGGGATGGCAGTGGGGAACCATGGCTTAGAGACGCGCTTGTCCGAAATGTGTGTAAGTTACGAAAGTACCCCCCACCGATTTGAGGCGGTTCTTTCGGTTCAGGGGTACCACGGGCATTTCATGTGTCGGGATTTCACAGGAGGTGGGAGTTTTCACGCGCGTTGTAATTTCAGAATAGCAAGGCGCGGGTTGAGATGGAGGGAGTTGTCGGAGCACAACGAGGCAAAATATATCTTAAATATTTCGGGCTAACAAGGCGTGGGTTGAAATTTCCGGACAAGCCTAACATGTACTGTACCAAATCAATGCGCACTACAAATGTCATTCAAAACTTTGAATTCATGTTATGTTCAATTAAAATATTTTGCTACGTGTATAATGCATGCAACCTACTACTCAAATGAACGTTTCAGTGCATTCCAAACGTAAATACTACCGCTTCAATATGAACTAAATTTGAATAAGATCTACAGTAATGATTGTTGTGAAGTCAAAGCATTTGAATTCGTTTCTCTGTTTTAATAAGATCTACAATCATCATTATTGTCAAGTTAAACCATCGTTTGTGTATTATCTTCACAGCACACCACATGATTAGTCTCGAGTTACATATGAACTATGTGTACTATATGAACTCAAACTAGATTTTTTGAATCCACTCTATTTTGATTTCAAATCACATTACATTTCTAGCTCTAGCTAGAACTTCATAATCTAAACCATGTCTCATATGTATAATGTGTTTATCACATTATGTATGGTGCCCCGCCCCCTACACCTACAAGTATTTAGATGTGAGTTGCAAACACCACACATTACCACAAATTCAAATAAAATGTGAGAATGTTCGATATATAGTATTGTTTAGATTGCTCGATATTTGGTTGTGAGCTGCAAACGCCGCACATTATCACAAATTCAAAAAAAATGTGAGATTGTTTGATGTATAGTATGGTTTAGATTGTTCGGCATTTAGCTGTGAGTTGCAAATGCCATGCATTATCACATTATGGTATAACATGTGCACAGCACATGTATCACCGGTATATTCATGCATGCAATGTTTAAAACACTATGATCTCCTATTCAAATATATGAATCCTCTTTCATATCAAATTATGATCTTTGTTAGTCTCTTACACCCACACAATCCTCTAACCTTTGTAGCTACCACTAACTTTCTCTCGTGCATGCACACGCCCTCCTCGCCCTCCCCCTCCCTCGGCATTCTATGCACCAGGCACATTCATTTTTTTCTTTAGGTCGTTCTCCCAGAGTCTCCACAACTCCTTTCCGAAACACACCGATCGATAAACCTCTCTAGCGATGCCTGCCTACAGCATACACACAGCTTCAATCTCCTCCTTTATGTGTCCTTGCCTCGTGTCTCTCATATGGTCAGGCACATGTGTAAACTCTCGCCCCTCTTTTCATCGATCTCACAACTGCACACTCCTCCCCCTATCTAGCTAGTAGTTGGGCCTCTCGCACCACCTCCTAGCTCCATTCTCTCTGTCTATCCGTCTCGATGGGCCTTATTTACTTCTAACAAATGGACGTACACCGACCGATCTCTCGCTATACATATAGCCAGCTAGGTCCTTATAACTCGTTTTTACCCACACATCGATCGATCTACCTCATTAGTTGTGTCTCTCCCTTCCTCCGACAAACAACAATTGATCAACCGATCTAGTTAGGTTTGCTTACCAAACACATGGTTCCCCTTCATCATCCATGGATGCATCCCGACAGATCTATCACGCACAGCCACACACAGAAACACATCCCCACTCTTATTGATAACATTGCAGTTCCACCCTTAGTTTGTCTAGTAGGCCTCTCCCAACATCTCCGAGAAGCAACTCCATCACCCATCCAGCACTCTACCCCTCTCCCTCCCTCTCCCTCCCTCTCTCTCTCCTGTCTCTCTCCCTGTCCCATCATATTTCCCGTCCTTCAGTTATGTATGGATGTCGACCGATCTCCCTCAAGACATAGGTGGGTCTCTCCTTCTCAACACATATACGAGTCACTCTACCTCTATAGTTAGGCCTCTGCCTACCCCTCCCCCACCCCCTCCCCCCACACACACCGATACATCAAGCACTCTAGTCATGTCTCCCTGCTACACACAAACTTGACATGTGCTCTCTAACGTTCTGGTAGGCCAGTCGCCCTATATCTTTGACTTGCACAGACACAATTTCGATGGCTCTCTTCATCGATCTCTCACCCACCCACTTGATCATCTCTTCGACTCTATCAATAGCTATGAC
>NC_041383.1:263980159-263998565 GCF_002162155.2 Triticum dicoccoides | reverse complement strand
AACACTCACGAACGCAATTTGTATCTCTCACACACACCCACGTAGGTGGGGGACGTGCACGAAGAGAAGAGGTGCATGCACGGTGCACGTACTCCCGTCTCTTTCCCAACCACACCCGCGTGGGTACATGGTGGAGCTCATTTCTGTACGAAAAAGGCAGCCCACGTGGTAATTTGGCACGTGTACTGGTTGTCCACTTGGTGGAGGGAGGATCTTCTACCATGGGTGAACAAACAAATTGCGACTTGACGCATTATGTTAAATTAAAAAAAAGAGGCAAACCATGTGGGGCCTACCTTAGAGGCAAGGCTCTATACACTGGAGTACTTTTGATGTGTCCCGTCAACTCGCAGAACGAGGAGAAGCTTGCTTAGTACGCCGTCTCCCCCACCCATGGGCGCGGTGGCTCGCAGGATGAGGTGAAGCTTGCTCCTCCCTCGCCCATGCGTGCGGTGGCTCGCAGGATGAGGAGAAAAATTTACTACTCCCTCCGTTTACTCCTCGTCTGTACTACCTTGGTTATAGAGATTATATCATATTGTTTGGAATATATATGTCCTTTAGTAGATTTCAATATGAACTACTAGTACACACTCCAAACACTGATGTATATATCCGTATTTTAGAGTGTACATTCACTCATTTTGCTCCATATGTAGTAACACTCTCTCTTGCACAAAACAACTATGGCCACATCTCTAACATCCCGGCGGATCACGTCCGCTTGGGGAAGGGGTGGATGCTTAGTGAAGATGCGGTGGCCGTCGCCGATGGCGAAAACCCACTGTCGGCATGTCCCGATTAGGGGTCCCCGCCGTTCTCTCTCACAAAGCCGGTGAGGTTGCCTTCGTCCCTTGCTCACTGCCGCGATGTGGGCAGTTGCCGCCTCCCGCCGCCCTCCTCAAGGTTGAGCTACGTCCCTCAGGTACAACTCCCTTTACAACTGGCTTGCACCACTACTCCAGCTGCCCACATCACTCCCTGTGGATATTTCTCTACTTCTTTTCCCCGCACATACCTGATACCTGTACTGGCTTCTACGTACTGTATTTGTGATGAGTTTGTCTCATCAACTAGTCCCAGTAATCTTATTCTAATCACACTTCTTCAATTTCTTTGCCACAGGGATGCTCATCTCAATTTCGGGGAAACTGCACAAAATGATCCGATGGTCAAAAGGTTGCAAACTTCATTTATTAGGAAGCTCGAACGTTGCCAGCAAATTGAAGCCTGGTCAGGGTTCACGGTTCAAGGGCTAGGGACTGCATGGATCGTTTTTTTCTTTAGCTGCCTCTGTTCCAAAATAAGTGTCAACTTTAGTAGTAGTACAACTTTTTACTAAAGTTTGCACAAAGTTGAGACACTTATTTTGGAACGGAGGGAGTACATATTTGCTATGATCTGTCAATCATTGAGATGCAATAGCATGCATGTTAGTCTCCTTTGTATTTAATGAAATGTTGCAACGGGCAACCTTGGACACAAGATACATGTAACAGGAGCTAGAAGGTTCGTAGCATTTTACAAATTTATCTCGCTGATAATTACAGTACATACTAGTACTATACTAGTACTTCATGTGTTCCTAAATATAAGTCTTTGTAGAGATTTCACCATGAACCACATGCGGATGTATATAGATGCATTTTAAGTGTAGATTCATTCATTTTGTTCCGTATGTAGTTCACCTAGTGGAATCTCTACAAAGACTTATCTACTAGTAATAGCTAGCCCCCACTACTAGGAATTCTCTATCCTCTCCTTGAGCCACATCATCAAAATTGACGTAGCCGTTAGATGAAGTAAATCAGTCATAATAGCCGTCTGATCTAGACGTTGAGAGGCTCCGCACTAAGCCACATGCAAGCATGCAGAAATACCGTGGCACATGCATGTGAGTGGGTTCTAAATCACATCAACATGTCTGCATGCAAGCATGCACCAGTAGCATGCATGCAAGTGAGCTTTTAAGTCCCATTAACATGTCAAAAAGAAAAATATAATCCCATTATGCAGTAGGAGTTGGCTGATCTTTTTTCCTTACGTGGGATGGTCTAAATGATGATGGGAGTTTATTTAGTTTGGCTACCACATTTGTCATGCAGTTATAGATTTTTTTAGTTCTATGAAATCGATAATTTTGCGCAGAGAGATATACCGCTGTTCCGCGGCAACGCGCGGGGACTCATCTAGTACTATTTAGGAACAGAGGGAGTACTATGTAAAGAGTTAGGTGTCACACGGTGATAGTGTGAGGTGGGCCATGTAATCACTGAGCCTGCGTGTTTTCACTGCTCTTGCACTTCTCCGCTGTAAGAATGGAGAAAATTGTAATCTACTACCTCCTTTCACCGAAAGCGTGGGACATCCAGCAGTCCTACCACCTCAGTAATAAAGACCAATGAGTCGTCAAATCACATAGACCCAACAGTAAGTTGGACGGACGAAGCAACCATCACTCTTGCGCCAGTGAGAGGGCACGTCCGCTCTTCCCGGGCATGAATGCGGCACCGATTCTTTGGAGCGGCGCTGACCGTTTCGAGCGGGAAGCGCACGCGGGTGATGGAGGGGCTTTGGGTGGGTCAGGCTGGTCAGGAGCGGGCGTGGCAGCTGTCCTCATGTCCCTACCGGACACGCCCGGAAACGAGAGGATGCACCGACTCTCACGGCTAAAATCGTATACTACACACCATCTCTCTGTAGGAGTAGGTCGATCTGTCGCACTCTCTAACACACACATGCTGTTAAACACACACATGCACATGCACGCACCTTGGTCCCGTTGCACCTTCTAACGTGACTTATTACACCTAGACGGAGGGAGTAGTAAGTATACGAGATACGGTGGCACACTGACTTAAGTCGAATACAAGTGCCCAAAATTTGTGTGCATGTTATAATAAGAATTCACTTAAAATAGCACGTGAGCGAATAGAGGGATCAATTGGATAGTGTTCCCGAGCAGTAGCGAGATGTGTGAGGTAGTAAGATACACATCTGGCGCTTTTAATTTTTCTTATTAATTTTTTTGTTTCACCCTCTGACTGGTGGGACCCAACGTACTACGTGGAGAGAGGTAAGGTGACTAAGGCTGCATTATTTCTGCACCACTGTGGATAGTCTTACCACCAAAGCCACATGACACAATTATGATTGAAATCCTAATGACTCCCACACACACACAAAAAAACACGGCATGCCTGTCACACGAATGCATGAATGTATAAAAGGTTATTTTCCTCTCATTGAACATAATGGGAGGGTTGTGTAGCTGGTTAGCCTGTTCGCTCATCAAACTTGAGGTCTCAGGTTCGATAACTACACTTGAGCATAATTTTTGCCGGGAGGATTCTTTGACTGGTCAAAATGTTTTCTAGGGTTTGCACGCTTCACACTCTCTCTGTCTCCAGTATATATATACATGCTAGAGCCTCAACGCTTGTAGTTGCTCTCTTCACACTCTCTCGCCCTCTCCCGCTGGAGCCTCAGCGCTTGTAGTTGCTCTCTTCACACTCTCTTGCCCTCTCCAGGTCTAAAGAAGACTTCGTTGGCCTCTCTCTCCCCTCACTGCTGCTCAAAGAGTCGGCAGGATCCGTCCGCTGGGAAGGGAAGGAGGCTTAACATTGTCGCTGTCAGCGAGGGAGGGAATCCACTACCGGCGCTGCTGTTCACTTTCCACCCAGTGGCGGCGCGGGAGGGCCTCTGACCCCTTCTTCTTCGCCGTCGTCCCGTCGCCCACCGAACCACGCCCCAAGAACCTTAAGGTATATTTTACTTAATCCACATGCATTGCTCTAGCTGCATGTATACCATGAATCTAGGACGTGGTTCAAAGAGGAAAGGAGTGGGGGAAAGTAGTGGGAAAAGTTGTATATAGCATGAATCTAGGACGTGGTTCAAAGAGGAAATGAAGGGGGAAAGTTGTATAGCATGAATCTAGGATGTGGTTCAAAGAGGAAAGGAATGGGGGAAAGCAGTGGGGAAAGTTGTATCGCATAAATCTAGGACGTGGTTCAAAGAGGAAAGGAAGCGGCGAAAGTACTAGTTCAAAAAGGAAAGGAAGGGACAAGGTTGTAGAGTTTGAGCAGGACTAGATTTGCTGCGCTCACATAGGGAAAGGTGTCTAAAGATAACAAAACTAGGACCAACACAAATATGCTCCTTGGTTGTTTGTTCTTCATTGCAACAGACTGTGCATGACCACAGTACATCGGTAGATGCACATGGTGCTGGTGCATCCACTGTCCCGTGCAACTCATTAGCTGTTGTTAATCTAGGCCCTGTTTGGTTAAAAAACTCGCTAGTCCCTACCTGCTTGGTTCCAGGGACTAAACATGGACTAGAGGTTATTAAATGACATGATAAAAGACCATGTTACCCCTAGTAATGAAGTAATAGAAACAAGGTGCGATGCGTGGCAGGGGCAACTATTGGAAAAAGTCCCAAAAAGACTCCCTCGGGGTCTTTTTTCTTTAGTCCCAAGTGCCCACTTTTAGTACCTAAAAGTCCCTTCTGTTTGGTTAAGATGTGACTGACATGGAGTTTTTTAGTCCCTACACCAAAATGTCCCTATAAACAAACACCCTCTAATAATCCCGCTGGAAAATTGATGCAATGCCACAGTTAAAAGCAAATTACATGTTTAACGAATTTTATTGTTAATATAATCTCTATGTTAATATTAATCAATGCCACCGTTTGAGAAATGCTACTATCTTGCTTTCTTTCCCATTTAGAATCTCTATGTTCATTGAGTGTGACGTCATCTATTTCATGTAGATAAGCCTACTATATAATGTAAGAGAATTTTAAAATTTTCATATATAAGTTGATAGCCCGTTCGATATGTTGTGATTCATAAAGACCGCTACAAACACCAATGTTCTTCTTATCACAGATAAGATTGATTAATACCCGTAACAATCCATGTCCTTAACAAAGGGTGCATGCACGTATCGGTTTAGCGTGTGTCTTGCGTCGTGTGCTGTGTGCATGCAGGCGTGCGGGTGTTGCGTGTGTGCAAGGGTACATTTCAGTGTTGCTTGCATGTGTGCGTACGTGCGTGGGTTCGTGAGTGCATGTGTACGTGTCAGTGTTGCACGCCTGCATGCGTGCATGTGTTTGTTATGTGTACGTGTTAGTGTTGCATGTCTGCATGCGTGCGTGTGTTCATGCGACTGTTGCGTGCGTGCATGTGTACGTGCGGCATGAGGCTACATGTCAGTCGACTAACTTTTTCATCTCTGGTCATTACATTTTCCAGCCATTGGATATGAAATCAAGGGTCTGTAGTTTATCTTCAAACTCCACCCCCCCTGAGCCACCAGCCACGACCGGCCGAACCACCGGCCCCCGCCGCCTGCGGCCGGCTCGCGCCGCCACGCCGCCCCGCCCGCCCCGAAACCACTCCCCACCGCCGGTCCGCCGCCGCCAGGCCATCCCTCTAGGCCCCGCACACCGAGCTTTTTCTCCGGCGATCCCCACGCCACCGCCCAATCACCGCGCCCCCCCCACCGCCGGGGACTGCCAACTATAGGTCTCACGACTTCGAATCCCCACCGACCACTAATTTATTAACATTTATGTCCTTCATATACGCGCTGATGGGTGGGCCCTATGGTAATGTGCGCTGTTGAATGTGGACCGTTTGACTGGTCAATTGATCATGTCATCAACAAATTACGGAGCTGTATGGTGAGCCAGTGACCGTATGATCACCCTAAAATGTATTTTATTAACACATTGCAGACTCAAACTACCATTTCATTCTTTCATATACGCGCTGCCAGGTGGGCCCCACGGTTACACGCCCCGATGGGGCAACACTAGTTGCGCCACATGGAATGTTTGACTGGTCAATTGATTGTGTCATCAACAAAATACGGAGTTGTACGGGTGAGCCAGTGACCGTATAATCACGACATGTATTTTTTTAACACAGTACAGACGCAAGGGCTCATATATAAGCGCAATTACTCACCGCTATAAGCGCACACCTGCAGACCCTACCCCTATGAGCACCTTCGAGGGAGTGAGCCGGCATATGATCTTGAGATTTTACGAAGTCACCATAGGTGCCTCGTAGTCGAGTGGAATGTCTCCTCCCAATGAACGCACATCGCCGGAAAATACTGAAATTAACCCAGGATAAATGCGAGCACCGGGACTTTAACCCTGGTGGGATCGAGAAACCACTGTCCTCCTAACCATCCAACCACATGTTGGTTAGCACGAAAAAATGTATGTGGTGACCGTGATGAGGTTATTCTGAAGTCCAGTGACCATATCGTGCTTTCGCTTCAAATACAATGACCGTAACTGTCGTCAACAAAATACGGAGCACGCATCAAATGCAAAGTCCGTCAGTATCATCAAGAAAATATGGAGACGTATCGTGAGCTAGAAACTGTATGATCACCATGATAATGTATACGATGACTATAATGAGCATATTCTGAAGCCTCGCGGGGCGGATAACAGGAAGCTTCCTCCGGAGCAGCCTCCTCAGGTAGGCTCGCGAGGAGGCAGAGAGATCAAGGCGGGGTACCTCGTGAGGAGCCCATAAAGGAAGCCATGATGATCGAGACCAGGCGGGCGTCAGGCGGGCGCCTACCTGCGCAGTGTCCTTGTTTCCCCTTCGGTGCAAAGGGGGCAAGCACAGGCCAAGGCATCAGGCAAAGGTTACCATTTCGTTGCAACGAGACCAAGACCAGTAGGACGGCAGGATGGAGGTCATCGTGGAGCCCAGGATGGCGTCATCGTCAGAGCCTTTGGTAGCCGAAGATCAACTTTAGTCAGGATAAGTGTACTAGATGTTCCCCTTCAAAATGGCCAATTGTTGGCGCCCTTCCTACTCATTATTTGGGAAGAGGCCCAGGGCCTCCCTCTATAAATAAGAGTAGCCACCCACGGGGTGAGGAGAGGATCGATCGAGAGAATAGATCGACCAGAGAGAGAGAGAGGCGACTGAACTCACCCAAGCAGTTCATCGCACCAGCTCAAGAACAACCCCTCGCGAGGCTGTTCTCCCTTTTTACTGTTCATCTTTAGCCCCTGAGGCAATCCACCACACCACACACTGGAGTAGGGTATTACACCGCAATGGTGGCCTGAACCAGTATAAATCTCGTGTCCCTTGTGTGTTCATCTTTCTTGTTTAGATCCTTGTGAGACTTCGACGCGTGAGCTGGTAGGGGAGAGATCTTCGTGCACACCCCAGTGTTCGAACCTCAAGGTTCTGCCGGAACCCAAAATCCGACATTTGGCGCGCCAGGTAGGGGTGCGCCGGAATCCTTCTTCCGCCGCCTCCTGTTTCGTCGCCTCGCCGCCCTGATGTCAAGCGACCCGACTACCAACGCCGACCGCTAGGAGGCGTGGCCCATCCACGCCATGCCGCCAGCCTAGGGCGACCTCAACCTTGCGCCTCAGGCAGCTCGCACTCCGTAGGGTGCTGCAGGGCGCGGGCGACGCGGCCAAACGCCGCCTGCCCTCACACCGCGGCAGGTGCGGTCAGCAGCAAGAGCTTCGATCCACGCCGCGGCCACATCGCCGCACACCGACGGGACCAGGCAAACTCCATGGCCGCGCTCACGGTGGCCCGAGAGCTGCTATGATGCCGACTGCTGGAGGGCGGCCGTGACGTGTTGCTAGAGCGAGTAGCCGAACTCCTGGACACCGCCGCCTCGGGAGAACCTCCTTTCTGCGTCCAGCTGCCACCCCAGGTACAGGGCGGGCCGCATGGCGGCTCCATGTGTGCCCACGCAACTTCGAGCGAACTCCAGGCCCTACCCAATGCCAGCCCGGCCATCAGCACCGGGCGCCAAGTCGCGCCGGCCCCATCTTTGGCCAGCGAAGGAGTGCATGCAGCAACCTTCGGCCTCGGTGGACCACCGCGCCGTCATCCTCAAGACGACGCTCCAGGCCGAACTACATGGCATGTGGGGCACTACGGCGAGAATCGCGGGGTGGTGGTCCCGGAAGCTTATGTGCCCCACATGGTGGATCGAGAATGCGCAATGGAAGAAGAGCATGGCTCGTTCCTCTGGCCAGGCTGGGGCGAGGAGACACCAGAGGCTGAGCTCTTTCAGGATCCCTAAGGGGGCCACGACGATCGCGCGGGTGGCAGCAACTATCTGGTACCACTAATTCCTTAGGAGAAAACTTATGCTAGTCATGGGTCACAAGAGGTACAGGTCGCCGCAGCAGATGGCTTCCCCAATCCAGCAACCTCTTACCCCTCGGGAGGAGGGCACCGGGGGCTGCAGGAGAGGGGCCGAGATCCGGGTTCGTCCCCGCGGCGCTTAACGCAAGGTGTTCTCCGGAGGTAGGCCCTCTGCCGGGGAGGTGCCATAGGGCCTGCCCCGGTAGAGGACCCGTGGTTGTCGGGGGAACCGCTAGCGACCGCTCTACCCCATTGGCGTCGTCCTTGGTTTGCGGTCGCCGTCAATGGTGGTAGAGTGTGGCGCAAGGCGGGGCCCTCATCTGGCGATATGAAGCAAGGCCGGTACCTGTGAAGAAGGCCCAGTGCCTGTGAAGCTCGCCGCCCTGTGACACTCTCATGTAATAATGAGTGGGGCTGTACACGCCCCAGAGTCTCCGGAGAGCCACCCTCGGGCCTCGAGGGCTCCCGCCCACACCCAGTGGCAGCACTTAGCTCCGTGCTGGTGAGAAGACGTCGAAGACTAGACTAGGTGCCGGAAGCGGCTTTTTGCTTTTTGCCTTTTCCTTTGTTGACAATTTTCTTCGATTTGAATTTAAGTTGGATTTGAGCTTGAGACTTGCGTGTGTCTAGGGAAGGGGTGTTTAGTCTCGTTTGAGCAATCTCTCGTGTTTTGGTTCGGCTTTACGTCCCAAGTTAGAGTCAGCTGCCTCCCCTCGCGAGCCCCTCACGAGCCGGGCCAGGCCGAGCACGTCTACGATCCGGACCGCTGTCGCCGCACCCTCTCTGGAGGTTCTCATCACAGGATCAATGGGTTCATCCCGAAGACACTCGAGGCGTCACGGCCCTCGCAGGCCCGCTCGGAATCCGTCGGGGTCAAAAGGTAAACAAGTCAGCTGACCCATCACCGGGCCAGTAGCTAAGCTCACACGCAGCGTTATGCTTACAAGGACATCGATCGCAAACCTTTACATGAGGGGCTTCCCCTCCCAAAATGCTCTTATAGTCTTCAGGGCCGAGCCCGAACCTTCTTCACGTAGGATAAACAGTAGCGACGTACAATTAGTCGGACATATGACTCGCCGTGTCATTTGGGGCGCCTCTAGAGGCGCCGCTGGCGTCGTTGACATCATCACCATCACCGCCAACACCTCCGCCAGCGCCATGCGCGTCCACCACGCCGCCTTCATCGGCGGCCACGATCACACCATCATCATCAGATGCGAAGGCCCTGATGAGGGCGTCCATGTTGTCCTCCACCCATTGCGCCAGGTCGCCCTGGATGGCTATGGGCACAAGTGCAATGGGGGCATCAAAATCGAAGTGGGGATCCCTGTCCTGTAGATAGCTAAAGACACGGGAGAAAGCACGCCCGAGCAAGGCTCGGCTCCTCTCCTCGACGAGCCAACGGGACCTCTCGGAGCGGTTCTCCAGAAGCGTCACCACGTCAGTGAAATATTGGAGGTTGCCGGCATAGTTGGTCTCATGCGGCACCTCGGCAGCGGCCTCGCAAATGTTGCCCAGGGCCGTGTTAGCCCGTTCCCTGAGCGTTCGAGGCATGGGGGCGTGCTCATGCTCCAGAACCCGCCTCTGACGGATCTTGTCCTCGTTCTGCCGTGTGATGGCCTCGGCGCCATCAACCCTCTGTCGGAGAAGAAGCAGCCCGGCGCGGGAAGAGGCCAGCTCCGCCTGCGCTGTGCCAAGGGCGGCTGCGGAGGAGTCCGCACCCCGTGTCACTTCGGCCAGTTTGGCCATGAGGGCCGCGGTCCTACCCTCAGCTCCGACCCTGATCAGCTCCAACCTCGCTTTGTGTTGGCACTCGAGATCCAAGCGAGCTTCCGCCACGTGGCGGTCGACCCCTTCTTGGGCTCGGGCTTCGCGCGCGGCGATGTCGTCCCCCGCCTGGGTCACCAGGTGCTCCCTCGTCTCCAACTGCTCAAGGTCAAGGTTGCGCTCAGCGGCCTCGAGCGTCAGCACCTCCTCGCGCTTCTAGAGCTCCGTCTGGTCGACGGAAGCCTCCTTAAGAAACACAAGGGCCGCCTGGCGCAGTTCCACTTGCTGCTCCAGGGAGTTTCTCCAGGCTTGAAGCCCCCACGCGTGCTCCTCCGCATTCCTGCGGCGTCGGTCTGCCTCCCGGGCCTCCTCGATGGCCTGGGAGCAGGCCTCTCACGAGGCCGCCAGCGACGCTTCAGCCTTCGCGTTATCAAGGTCACACTGGTGATGCGCAAGGGCGACGGCTACCTTCAGCTTGCGCCTCTCCTCAGTGAGGCGCTGGCCCTTGGCCTCAAGGCGTGCATCCTCACCAGCAAGCTCTGCCCCGATCCATCTCACCGCATCCGCCGCCCCCTGAAGGAACTCTTGACAAAGGGCGCGACGTTCTCGAGCGCGCCTGAGTACGCCTTCCACATCACCCTCTGCCTCTGGCGTACGCGGAGGGCCTTGAGCCGGCATGCCCCCTCCCGGTGCGGGGCTTGGGGGTGGCGCCCCATCGATCGCCTGACGGACCTCGCCAGGGGCCCGGCCTGGCACCGGTCCGTCCCCAGAAGAGGAGCTCAAGATTGACTTCAGCCAATCACCATCCACGATCAAGGAAGGAGCACGGGGCAAGTTGGGTGTGCCCCAGGGGAACTCGTGAAGGGAGGACAGCAGGCGCGCAGGCTTGAGTTGCTCGACGGGAAGGGCCATTTCTCTGACTGACCGAGTGGCAGAGGCGCCGCTCGAGCTCGGCGCGCCAAGGATCAGCAGCGAGGACAAGGCCTGGGGGGATGGCTCCTTGGCCGTCCCCGCGAGTTCAACAGGAAGGGCCCTGAAAGGCCGTGATCAGCTGCAAGAACAGAGAAATAAAGGAGCAAAGAAAGAAGAGGACTTACTCATCCGTGGCAAAGTACTTCTTGCGCTTCAACAGGTAGCAAGGGCGATTGTCACCGCCCAAGGCCTCCTTCCTCTTGCGGAGGGCCTCGGAGTCTATGCGAAACCGGCCTAAGCGCTGCGCAGGGGTCGGTCTATGGCCTGGAAGAGGCGTCAAGGTGATCAGCACTAAGGGGACCGGCCTGAGGGATGCCACCGGGCGCCGCCTCATGAGGAACGACCAGAGCCTCAGGAGCCCCAACCTCGGGAGCCGTAGGCCGCAACTCCTCGCCTACCACTTCTCCAGGACGGGCTTCGGGAGATGCCGCCTCTGGAGCTCCACGCGGCGGCAGCACCTCAACATCATCCCCATCAGCTCCCGGCGGTTCTTGTCTCCCCACTCCATCGCCTGAGACAGGGCTGCTGTGGGCGACCGGGAGAGCAACCACGGCGACTGGGTTCTCGCGGGGCCCCCTGTGGCCAGCTGGGCGTAGCCCCCACTCGTCGAAGCTGGGCATCTGCTTCATGAAATCAGCCCTGCCCGAACAAAGATACAAGAGGGCACCATCATGTCGAAGGCTACCTGGGGAAGGATCGCCAGTCAGGACCTTGAGCACCGTCCTCAGTGTTTCAGGCGCCAGGTCTTCCTCCTGAAGCCGCATGCGGTCTTTGTGCCCCGCAAAATCCCACATCCGGTGAGAGTGGCGCTGGAGGGGAGCAATGCGACACTGGAGGAACTCCTTCACCACCTTGGGCGCCGTCATGTTGAGCGCCCTCAAGCTCTCGAAGCGGCACCAGACGAAGGCGAGTCGGGGGCTCGCGAGCGTCTCATGACCCCAGCCTGAGTTGGGAATAGCATACAAGGTTGGGTGCCAGAGCAGGGGGCTGGGCACCCCGACATCCACGTACAGCCACCGCTCTCTAAACCTAGCCTCGGAGGGAGGAAGGCTGAAATCGATCCCTGAAGCAGCCGTCTCTGGCACGGCGAGGAAGCTCACACACCCTGAGCATTGAGCGGGGTCGCTCAGTAACAAGGAGAAGAAATGGCGCAGCAGGGCAACGGAAGGGGGAATGCCCACCATTGCCTCGCAAACGAAAGCGAAGACAGACATAAGAGTAATGGACTCAGGCCCGAGGTGCATCATGTGGATCTGATAATGGGAGAGCACCGCATTGAAGAAAGCAGAAAAGGGGGAACCAGACCCGCCCACAGGGCATCGGCAAAGAACCGGACCTCCTTGACGACCCTATCAAAAGAAGCATGGGACGCAGGCCAGACCGTGGTCCTGCCGCACTCATTGAAGATGGTGGCGAGAGCAGAGCGGACCTTTTTCAAGGCTTCAGGATTGAATATGATTGACCGGTCAATGGCAGGGGCCACCGCTGGAGGCAAGCGGGACAACAACGCGTGATTCTTCCCCTTTTCCTTCTTCTTTGGCGCCATGGCAATGGGAAAGGGGGGAGAGTTCGAGTTGGATTGGAGGCGGAGTTTGGAGCCTGAGGAAGAAGGAAGGGCAGGAAACGCGCGGGCGGCGAAAGGGGAATGGCTGTGTACAACCACGGGTCCGCCTAGCCGGGCATGATATGAGGCATCTTGGGGAAGCGGAGGAGCCCACGTCCAATCAACCGCCACACGGCGCCCAAGGCCGCAGGCTCTTGGGGCCTGCGGTGCTTCGCACTTGCCCCTTCGCTTCTCTGCTAAGCCAAGTCCGGGCACGCCTTGGGCCTGGGGGCTACTGTCGGCGTTCTAGGAACGGGGGTCCCCAGACTTGCCTGCCTACGGCTTGTGGCGTGGCTCAAGTGGGGGCCCAATGCAGCCCAGCTTCATCAGCTCAAGCTCAAGACCCTCGCGAGGGGCCAAGCCTCGCGGGGCGAACGACAAGAAGCTTCCTCGGGAGCAGCCTCCTCAGGTAGGCTCGCGAGGAGGCGGAGAGATCAAGGCGGGGTACCTCGCGAGGAGCCCATGATGCAAGCCATGACGATCGAGACCAGGTGGGCGCCAGGCGGGCGCCGGCCTGTGCAGTGTCCTTGTTTCCCCTTCGGTGCAAAGGGGGCAAGCACATGCCAAGGAATCAGGCAAAGGTTACCGTTTCGGTGCAACGAGATCAAGACCAGCAGGATGGCAGGATGGAGGTCATCATGGAGCCTAGGACGGCGTCATCGTCAGAGCCTTTGGCAGCTGAAGACCAATTTTAGTCAGGATAAGTGTACTAGATGTTCCCCTTCAAAATGGCCAATTGTTGGTGCCCTTCCCGCTCATTATTTGGGAAGAGGCCCAGGGCCTCTCTCTATAAATAGGACTAGCCACCCACGGGGTGAGGAGGGGATCAATCGAGAGAACAGATCGACCAGAGAGAGAGAGGCGACTGAACTCACCCAAGCAGTTCATCGCACCAGCTCAAGAACAGCCCATCGCGAGGCTGTTCTCCCTTTGTACTATTCATCTTTAGCCCCTGAGGCAATCCACCACACCACACACTGGAGTAGGGTATTACACCATAATGGTGGCCTGAACCAGTATAAATCTCGTGTCCCTTGTGTGTTCATCTTTCTTGTTTAGATCCTTGTGAGACTTCAACGCGTGAGCTGGTAGGGGAGAGATCTTCATGCGCACCCCAGTGTTCGAACCTCAAGGGTCTGTCAGAACCCGAAATCCGACAGAGTTCATCTCCCGTACTCCACCATCGCAGGTGCTTGCTCTAAGTTGACAATGTGATAATTGGTTTCATGTTGCATATGTTGTCTAGCTTGTATTTCTTCTATTTTGATTAAATTGTACTTGCTGAGTCTATACATTATACATGTGCATATGACATGGCTTTCTGTGTCTAGAATACACTGCATCTATCTATCATACCATGTTCTTACATCAAAGTACTGCTGTTGTGTATCCCGCATCAGTCACTCATGATTGGACGCTTTTAACATGGCAATTTGATAGTGGTTGCATCTTGCATTGATTTCTACATTGTACTGCTTCTAATTTTTCGAATTGCCACTTATGACAAGACACTTTTAACTTGGCAGAGTAATATTGGTTGCATCTTTCATATGGTGTCTAGCTTGCATTACTTCTATTTTCTTGAAAATCCTTCTGCTTAGTTTACACATCATAGTTGTGAATATGTCGCGCCATCCTGTTTTTCTTACATATTCCATCCTCATACGGTTGTCGTACATCGAAGTATTGCTTGTATGTATCATGCATCAATGAGTTCTGAAGAGCGATTTTTTCTTTTGTGTTGTGGGTACGGCTTGACATGGCAAAGTCAAAAAAGAGCAAGGAAAAGAATATAGTAGGGAATGGTGTTACTCGTTGGGTGAAACAGAAAAGGATCTACCCTCGAGATTCTGCTGGTACTTATAGTCACTACAAAAAAATACACTTCCGTGATGATACGTGTTTGTCACAGTAGGTCGCGTTTTTTGTCATGCATGTACATCCATGAGAAATTTATGACAGTATCAAGATAGTCATACATGTGCTGTCGTAGAAGTGTTCCAGGACATTACCAAAATTATCATCACGGAAATGTCCACTTCCATGACGATAAATCGCGCGTCACAGAAGTGCTTTCGTCAAGGGTGACCGACACGTGGCATCCACCATAACGGAACTCCGTTAAGCTATCGGGTCAGGTTTTGGATCCGATAACCCATTAACAGCCCCGACCAATGGGGATTTCCCACATGTAAAATCATCATTGGCTGGAGGAAACATGTGTCGGCTCACCATTGGGACAGATGTCATCCACTCATTGGACAGAAGGCACCTATGATACGTCGACACGTGGCACGGCCCAACAGAGGCCCATTCCTGTGAAAAGGCTGGCCCGTTTGACTTGGTCAAAAGGTGGCGGGCCGGCCCATGGAAAGCCTGTTAACGGCTTGTTCGCATATAGCCCATTTACAACCCGCTAACCCAAGGCCCGTTACGCCCTATCCAAATTAGGCCCAGTAGCGTCATCTGGGCCATCCAATATGATTCCAGCCCGTTTTCACTTCTGGCCCATGTATGGCCCATGACGTCTTTCGGCCCATATGAGGCCCTATGTAACTCTTGGCCTATTAACGGCCCGTGGTGAAACTGGCCTGCAATGAACAGTGTATCACTTTACACCCATTAACGACCCGTGGTGAAACTGGCCCGTAAAGAATAGTATATCACTTTATACCCATTAAGGGACCGTTATTCAGTTGGGCCGTTTCCAGCAAATGTTATCTTTCGGCCTTCTCAGAGCCCATTTATTCTTGGGCTCATTTCCAGCATTCGTTTACTTACAGCCCATTACTGTCATTTTCTGCTTGTGGGCCAAATTCAGCCCGTGGTTACATCGGCCCGTTTGTGGTCCGTTAATACCTTGGGCCGTTTTCATAGTGTCATCAAATACGGCCTATTAATGATGGCCCAATATGGTCATATGGCCCATATAAGGCCCATTGATGCGACGGCCCGTAGAAGGCCCATTGTTTCTATGGCCCGTAGAAGGCCCATTGTTTCTACGGCCCGTAGAAGGCCTACTGTTTCTACGGCCCGTAGAAGGCCCACTATTTCTACGGCCCGTAGGAGGCCCAGTGTCACTACAGTAAATATTAGCCCATGGTTATTGTGGCCTAGTTTTAAAAAGAGCTGCACTGACTACAAGCAAACAAATAAACAAGACAACAAGGAAATAAATAAGCAAGCAACTTATGCTAGGCTATCACGGCTGTTACACATATTACATCCACTCGGCATCAAAGTTCGCCACCAGTGCAAATATAGGGAACAAAGCAGCATATCATATACACTGGTTGTCAAAGTTGGCGACCAGTGCAAATAAACGCCACAGCAAAACAAATCCAGAACTGAAACCACTTAAGAAGATCTCAAGAAACAATATCCTGGGTACCCATAATGCTGGCAAGATGCTTAGCAAGCTTATTAACTTTCTCTTGTTTGGCGCTTAAATCCTCCAGCGCTTGCTGTTGCACCAGAAAATATGCATCTGAATTCTGCAGGGACTTCCTCAGTCCTTCAACTTCTTGTTGCAACACATCTGATTGATGTCTTTCAACTTGAAATTGAGACTCAAGAAGACGAACTGATTCAGGCAGCAAGTTCAAAGAGCTTGTGCCAGCAGTAGTGACCAGTAACTCGAACACTACATCAAGACATGACTTTTGGGTTCCCTCACTATCGTCAAGATAGTTTTTATCAGCTTTCTTGGAGACCAACAGGGATGTCTCACTATCTTGAACCTTATCTGCATTACTTCCTTTACCATTGGATAACGCGGTACTGTTCTGCAATATTTTGTCCGCATTCTAAAAGTGAAACAAGCAGACACATCACATGTTTACCATGTTGTATATGAAAATCATTTTGGTAAATGAGTTTAGTAGTAAAGTGGACAGGATAACAGCATGAAACAAACAAATATCTATGTACCATCGTCACTTTATGGTCTATATCATTCTAGTTTTTGTTGCCAAATCAAGATAGAGACACAGTTCAAATAATATTTGTTCAAGACAAAGCAAAATAGACAGAATATAAGTGTGGGTATCTATAGAGCAATAACAACACTTGTAATGTGCATGACATGAGAACATAACTGTTTATTCAATTGAAACTGAAATCAACATAGAGCAGGTTACAACAGCAAACCAGTTAAAGAAACAGGTTTAAAACATACCTGTTGCACCATTGGAGTTTCAATTCCATCCTTCAAATTTGAAAATAGTTGGTATGAGTAAATACAGTAATGCAAGAGCAAAGGAGTATGAACCATAGCTACAGAACCTGACCTGGGAACAAATCTTCTTCTCCTTTAAGCGTTGAGTTGGGATTCGGAGTGGTGGTCCTCGTGCTTGGGCACTGCGGTTCCCTTACTAACCGCTCGTGTTTGGGTGCTGTGTGGTGGAGATGGTGCTATGTCAACTGGAACTGGGTTACTATCTGTCGGGGATGGGGTTAGAAGGGGTGTAGTTGGTTCTCTGTCCAACTGGGTTGGGGTACGATCTGCGAGAGTCTGGGTTATGTGTGGTGGATTTGGTCCTTGGGCAAGTACAACAGTGGTTCTATCTGCATCAACTGGTAGCACTATCTTTTCTAAAGACCGTGTTGTTACTCCCTTAGATACTGCCATCACGCTCTCCAATTCAAATGACTGATAAACAAGAAAAGTAATTGAAAGTATAGACATTGTATGATAGACAGGTGCAATGGATAGTGGGGAATAAAAGAGGGCATGAAACAATTCATATTTATGTTGTCTAACCAAACAGGATAGCATGACACAATTTAACATATATGATGGCTAACTAAACAGGATAGCATGACACAATTTCACATTATGATGGCTAACTAAAAAAGATGGAAAGACATAGTTCAAAATATGAGACTATGTAAACAGGATGACATGACATAACTATATAATGTGTTTATTAAATAGGTTGGCATGCCATAATTCACATACATTCATGGATAGAATGCCATAATTCTAAATATGATGATTGTAAACACTAAACAAGATGAGATGATATAACTATATGATGTCTTTATTAAATGGGTTGCCATGCCATAATTCAGATAGATAATGTGTATGTACTATGTAAACATGATGGCATGATATAATTCAAATATATGATTTATATAGTAAGCAAGTAAGCAGATGGCAATACATATATGATGTAAAAACTAGGCAATGCAAGACAACATGCATGACATGGGTAATATAACCCTGCCAAGTTTGAGCATAGACCTCAGGGGAGAAATAGGACTGGTCATCAGTCTCTGAATCCTCCTCTGAGGAGCTCTCTGTAACCAGCAAGATGTCTGCTTCAGCAGGTAGCATTGTCTGCTCTGAATACCTTGTTTTCACTCCAGATACTTCCATCACCGCTTCAAATGGATGATGCACAGGAAGAGTAGTTGAATATACAAACGTTGTCGACAAATGGAACACGTAATACAAAAAATGATAGCATGATATAATTCACATACATGATGATTGGCTAAACAGCATGGCATTGCATAATTCACATATATAATGCCTTTGCAACAAGATAGCATTGTATAATTCACATATATAATGTCTTGCAACAAGATGGCAATGCATAATTCACATATATGGTAATTAGGCACTGAACAGGTGGCATTCACACAAAGCATGTCTAAACTAATCAAATGACATAGCAATGCGAGACACCATACGCACGATATGAGCAACATAACCCTGCCAAGTTAGAGCATACACCTCGGGGGGGGGGGGATAGGACTGGTCATCTGTCTCTGAATCCTCCTCTGAGGAACTATCCGTAACCAGCAAGATACGCGCTTTGTCAGATAGCATAGTCTGCTCAGAAGACCTTGTTTTCACTCCAGAATTTGCCATCACCGTGTCAAATGGCTGATGC
>NC_041383.1:263977142-263979644 GCF_002162155.2 Triticum dicoccoides | reverse complement strand
ATGTCTTGCAACAAGATGGCAATGCATAATTCACATATATGGTAATTAGGCACTGAACAGGTGGCATTCACACAAAGCATGTCTAAACTAATCAAATGACATAGCAATGCGAGACACCATACGCACGATATGAGCAACATAACCCTGCCAAGTTAGAGCATACACCTCGGGGGGGGGGGGGATAGGACTGGTCATCTGTCTCTGAATCCTCCTCTGAGGAACTATCCGTAACCAGCAAGATACGCGCTTTGTCAGATAGCATAGTCTGCTCAGAAGACCTTGTTTTCACTCCAGAATTTGCCATCACCGTGTCAAATGGCTGATGCACACGAAGAGCAGTTGAATGTACTAACATTGTTGACAAATGTAATATGTCACGAAAAAAAAGGATGGCCTGATATAATTTACATATTAGATGACTGGCTAAGCAGGATGGCATTGCAAAATTCACATATATGATGCCTGGCTAAACAAGATGGCGTTGCATAATTCACATAAACGATGAATAAACTAAACAGATGGCATTCGCACAAAGGATGTCTAAACTAAGCAGATGACATATTTGATGTATAAAGTAAGCAATGCAAGACACTATATGCATGATATAACCAACATCAGCATGCCAAGTTAGAGCAAAGACCTCAGGGGGTAAATAGGAGTTATCTTCTCCTTCTGAATCCCCCTCAGAACAGATATCTTCCTCTCGATTACAATCCGAAATGCATGGAGGGGGGGCTGCCTTTGCGCCTACCATGGAGTGACGTCTGCATGAAATTATATTGCCATGCAAGGCTCGTCTCTTTTGCTCTACATGTTCAGTTCCATTGTTTACAATAACTGTCATGCATAGGAATAAAACATAGTGAGATTATGTAAGGAGTGCATGCAGAAATCCAGAGTGATGGTAGCAACCTGTGGATAGACCCAAAACCAATAATAGCAGGCAGATAATGGCTTCAGTTAAAAAATACAAATAATGGCTTCTTTACTATTTGTTTCCCACCCAACATGAAACTCATAGTAGACATCGGAGATTAACCAGATAGTAGATAGATACTATTGATAATGGCCCCGATATGTACCCCACAACCATTTAAAAACTCAAGTTTGACCATTAGTTTGGAGCTGACTCAGAGTCTAATCGGTGAACAGGACGATAAAGTAGCATGTAATATTAAGCGATGCATAATGTAAGCAGACATGAAAGAGTGCGACCTCTCTTGCGGACCGTGTAGTCCTTGAGGTCATCTGCTCGGTTGATGATGGTAATGCAGTTTTCATGGCTGCTAGCAGCGGGGAAGAAGATCTAAGGCGGCGAAAGACAGTCTAGAGGCCGAATCCCTGCTGTGCTCGACCCTTCTGTCGTTGGAGCAGCTGAGCTGGTTTGGACGACGGTGCAGCAGGAGCGGGACAAACCACGCAAGGTTTTATTTGACAACTATCTGTAAGAGAAGTAATTCTGTAAGGGCTCGTTTGAATTGGAGCATTCCAACAATGCAGGGATAGGAAATAGATAGGAATAGGATAGGAATGCACGTGCAAAACAGAGAATTTAAAAACACAGGATTTCTGCCAATCTGGGTGTTTGATTCACAACAATTGGAAGATCACAGGATGCAAAGAAGCATGGTGAGATTAAGTCAAACCCCAATAAAATGTACAGTTATAATGCTATTATGCTACTATCTCTTAGTCTTGTGCTTCATGAATAGGAATTTGAAAAGGAGGACAAGTGAAAATTAAAATTCCTACGTTTTTTCTTTCAAGGAGACACTAAAGGAACAAATCCGTGTGCTCAGTGGACAATATATATAACATGTAGAGTAAAAAAGCGATGTAACAAGTGTACAACCTCTTTGGCGAAGCCATGTCGGTCTCAGCGTGATTCGGTTGGCTGGTGAGGATGCTTCAGCTGACTTTGCTGTCGGAGGAGGGGAAGAAGATCTTAGGCGTCTGGAGATGGAGCCCGAGGTACTGCTCCGCTGTGATGGAGGGTTTCGTCGTTGGAGCAGCTCCGGTGAGTTGTATGAAGCCGAGGTTGAAGCAAGACAAGAGAGTCAACGAACAACGTTAACCTGAGTGGAATTCTAATAGCATCTCCAATACATGACATAAAATACATAACCACAAAGTGCTAGATGTAAAATACATCAGCGCTCATCTCTGAACTTAACTGTCGAAACTGAACTTAACTGTCGAAACTGAACTTAACTATCGAAACTGAACATAACTGTCAAAACTGAATTTTGCTGTCGAAACTGAATTTTGCTGTCGAAACTAAACGCACTAGAAAGGTGAGGCTACACGTAGGTCGACTGACTTTTTTATCTCTGGTCAGTCGATTTTGCAGTCGTTGGATACGAAATGAAGGGCATGCGGTTCATCTTCAACCTCCACCCCCCTGAGCTGCCAGCCACCACCGGCCAAACAGCAGCCCCCCACCGCCCGCGGCCGGCGGTGCGCCGCCCTGCCCGCCCCGAAAACACTCCCCACCGCCGGCCT
>NC_041383.1:263973865-263976981 GCF_002162155.2 Triticum dicoccoides | reverse complement strand
CCGCCAACGCCCCGCCACCGCCGACGACCACCGCCCCCATCCTGAACCCTAAGATAGATAGTGGGGTACCTCTCCGGCGAGCCCCTCCCCGCTGTGGCTGGTTCTTCCTTCACCCCGTCGAGCCCACCCCTTGAAATTTGACTGACCCAAAAGTCGATTCAGTTGACTGAAGTGTAGCCAAATCGGAGCAGCATTGCAAGCAAGAGCAAGAGCGAGAGCAGCAGCGCGAGCAAGAGCAATAGCAAGAGCAGACCAGGAAGGGGACCGAGAGCAAGAGCAGAGCAGCAGCGTGAGCGAGAGCTAAAGAAGCAGCAGCTCCTACTGATGTGGACGTCGCCGCCGAGGGAGCGACGCCGTGGAGGAAGTGGCCTGTGACGCCGCCGTGGATGGAGCCACGCCGTGTCGGCTCGGGACCGAGCGCCGGCAGCACCATGAGATCGAATCAAGAAGAAAATGCAGCAATTAGTGTACAACCTCTTTGGTGGCGCCGATTAGGCCGCAACTTCATCCGAGGAAACGGTGATGATGATGCTCTTCCGATGGTGCAGGTGAAGATGGCGGTGTGGGAATGGAGGTGGCGTGAAAGACAAGGGGAACGTCGGGGCAGATCCTTGGAGGTGGAGGACGGGGTGGCTGAACCGGCGGGACGATGAGATCGACGACGGATCCTCATCCGGTACGGTGGATGAGGGACGTCGAGGTGTTGCTGTGGACGACGTCATTAGGGAAGAAGCTCCGGCTGGGTGGCGGACGGAGCAGGGTGTGGGGTTTCATCGCGGGTTTTCGTGGCCTTGGTGTACGAATGGGTGGGCGGATGGGATGGCAGTGGGGAACCATGGCTTAGAGACGCGCTTGTCCGAAATGTGGGTAAGTTACGAAAGTACCCCCCACCGATTTGAGGCGGTTCTTTCGGTTCAGGGGTACCACGGGCATTTCGCGTGTCGGGATTTCACAGGAGGTGGGAGTTTTCACGCGCATTGTAATTTCAGAATAGCAAGGCGCGGGTTGAGATGGAGGGAGTTGTCGGAGCACAACGAGGCAAAATATATCTTAAATATTTCGGGCTAACAAGGCGTGGGTTGAAATTTCCGGACAAGCCTAACATGTACTGTACCAAATCAATGCGCACTACAAATGTCATTCAAAACTTTGAATTCATGTTATGTTCAATTAAAATATTTTGCTACGTGTATAATGCATGCAACCTACTACTCAAATGAACGTTTCAGTGCATTCCAAACGTAAATACTACCGCTTCAATATGAACTAAATTTTAAAAAGATCTACAGTAATGATTGTTGTGAAGTCAAAGCATTTGAATTCGTTTCTCTATTTTAATAACATCTACAATCATCATTATTGTCAAGTTAAACCATCATTTGTGTATTATCTTCACAGCACACCACATGATTAGTCTCGAGTTACATATGAACTATGTGTACTATATGAACTCAAACTAGATTTTTTGAATCCACTTTATTTTGATTTCAAATCACATTACATTTCTAGCTCTAGCTAGAACTTCATAATCTAAACCATGTCTCATATGTATAATGTGTTTATCACATTATGTATGGTGCCCCGCCCCCTACACCTACAAGTATTTAGATGTGAGTTGCAAACACCACACATTACCACAAATTCAAATAAAATGTGAGAATGTTCGATATATAGTATTGTTTAGATTGCTCGATATTTGGGTGTAAGCTGCAAACGCCGCACATTATCACAAATTCAAAAAAAATGTGAGATTGTTTGATGTATAGTATGGTTTAGATTGTTCGGCATTTAGCTGTGAGTTGCAAATGCCATGCATTATCACATTATGGTATAACATGTGCACAGCACATGTATCACCGGTATATTCATGCATGCAATGTTCAAAACACTATGATCTCCTATTCAAATATATGAATCCTCTTTCATATCAAATTATGATCTTTGTTAGTCTCTTACACCCACGCAATCCTCTAACCTTTGTAGCTACCACTAACTTTCTCTCGTGCATGCACACGCCCTCCTCGCCCTCCCCCTCCCTCGGCATTCTATGCACCAGGCACATTCATTTTTTTCTTTAGGTCGTTCTCCCAGAGTCTCCACAACTCCTTTCCGACACACACCGATCGATAAACCTCTCTAGCGATGCCTGCCTACAGCATACACACAGCTTCAATCTCCTCCTTTATGTGTCCTTGCCTCGTGTTTCTCATATGGTCAGGCACATGTGTAAACTCTCGCCCCTCTTTTCATCGATCTCACAACCGCACACTCCTCCCCCTATCTAGCTAGTAGTTGGGCCTCTCGCACCACCTCCTAGCTCCATTCTCTCTGTCTATCCGTCTCGATGGGCCTTATTTACTTCTAACAAATGGACGTACACCGACCGATCTCTCGCTATACATATAGCCAGCTAGGTCCTTATAACTCATTTTTACCCACACATCGATCGATCTACCTCATTAGTTGTGTCTCTCCCTTCCTCCGACAAACAACAATTGATCAACCGATCTAGTTAGGTTTGCTTACCAAACACATGGTTCCCCTTCATCATCCATGGATGCATCCCGACAGATCTATCACGCACAGCCACACACAGAAACACATCCCCACTCTTATTGATAACATTGCAGCTAGGTCCTTAGTTTGTCTAGTAGGCCTCTCCCAACATCTCCGAGAAGCAACTCCATCACCCATCCAGCACTCTACCCCTCTCCCTCCCTCTCCCTCCCTCTCTCTCTCTCTCCTGTCTCTCTCCCTGTCCCATCATATTTCCCGTCCTTCAGTTATGTATGGATGTCGACCGATCTCCCTCAAGACATAGGTGGGTCTCTCCTTCTCAACACATATACGAGTCATTCTACCTCTATAGTTAGGCCTCTGCCTACCCCTCCCCCACCCCCTCCCCCCCACACACACCGATACATCAAGCACTCTAGTCATGTCTCCCTGCCACACACAAACTTGACATGTGCCCTCTAACGTTCTGGTAGGCCAGTCGCCCTATATCTTTGACTTGCACACACACAATTTCGATGGCTCTCTTCATCGATCTCTCACCCACCCACTTGATCATCTCTTCGACTCTATCAATAGCTATGACCCCTCCCTCTCTTCTC
>NC_041383.1:263962392-263973855 GCF_002162155.2 Triticum dicoccoides | reverse complement strand
CACACCGATACATCAAGCACTCTAGTCATGTCTCCCTGCCACACACAAACTTGACATGTGCCCTCTAACGTTCTGGTAGGCCAGTCGCCCTATATCTTTGACTTGCACACACACAATTTCGATGGCTCTCTTCATCGATCTCTCACCCACCCACTTGATCATCTCTTCGACTCTATCAATTGCTATGACCCCTCCCTCTCTTCTCGTGGATTGCCCGACCATCTATGTATGATATGGATAGGCCTCCATTTCACACACATTGCATGCAAAATTTTGTTTGAGATATCAGCGACACATATTCCCACAAATAATTCACGAAATCAACCCCCACCCCACCCCCACCCCCCACCACAAAACAAAAAACACTCACGAACGCAATTTGTATCTCTCACACACACCCACGTAGGTGGGGGACGTGCACGAAGAGAAGAGGTGCATGCACGGTGCACGTACTCCCGTCTCTTTCCCAACCACACCCGCGTGGGTACACGGTGGAGCTCATTTCTGTATGAAAAAGGCAGCCCACGTGGTAATTTGGCACGTGTACTGGTTGTCCACTTGGTGGAGGGAGGATCTTCTACCATGGGTGAACAAACAAATTGCGACTTGATGCATTATGTTAAATTAAAAAAAAGAGGCAAACCATGTGGGGCCTACCTTAGAGGCAAGGCTCTATACACTAGAGTACTTTTGATGTGTCCCGTCAACTCGTAGAACGAGGAGAAGCTTGCTTAGTACGCCGTCTCCCCCGCCCACGGGCGCGGTGGCTCGCAGGATGAGGTGAAGCTTGCTCCTCCCTCGCCCATGCTCGCAGATTATATCATATTGTTTGGAATATATATGTCCTTTAGTAGATTTCAATATGAACTACAAGTACACACTCCAAACACTGATGTATATATCTGTATTTTAGAGTGTACATTCACTCATTTTGCTCCATATGTAGTAACACTCTCCCTCGCCCCTCGACCCTCGCCCACGTGGTGGACGTGCAGCAATTCATGCGGTCTCATATAGCCAGAACGATATATACTGCACTACCATTATTGCTCGACTTCCCGAAGAGGCGAAGAGCCAATCGCAAGGTTAATATTTTGGAGATGCCAAGTGCAAGGTTATAGGAGAATGAGTAGTAGGTGCCGCGTCATTTATAAATATTTTTTTCTTCAGTGGCACGTATGCAATATAATAGGTTCATATGGAGAGAAAAGGAAACCGCTCCACTATATACATAGTCAGGACGGGCCAGCCTACACGGTTGCTTGCTGGGGTTGCTCTCTTCACACTCTCTCGCACAAAACAACTGTGGCCACATCTCTAACATCCCGGCAGATCACGTCCGCTTGGGGAAGGGGTGGATGCTTAGTGCAGATGCGGTGGCCGTCGCCGATGGCGAAAACCCACTATCGGCATGTCCCGATTGGGGGTCCCCGCCATTCTCTCTCACAAAGCCGGTGAGGTTGCCTTCGTCCCTTGCTCACTGCCGCGACGTGGGCAGTTGCCGCCTCCCGCCGCCCTCCTCAAGGTTGAGCTACGTCCCTCAGGTACAACTCCCTTTACAACTGGCTTGCACCACTACTCCAGCTGCCCACATCACTCCCTGTGGATATTTCTCTACTTCTTTTCCCCGCACATACCTGATACCTGTACTGGCTTCTACGTACTGTATTTGTGATGAGTTTGTCTCATCAACTAGTCCCAGTAATCTTATTCTAATCACACTTCTTCAATTTCTTTGCCACAGGGATGCTCATCTCAATTTTGGGGAAACTGCACAAAATGATCCGATGGTCAAAAGGTTGCAAACTTCATTTATTAGGAAGCTCGAACGTTGCCAGCAAATTGAAGCCTGGTCAGGGTTCACGGTTCAAGGGCTAGGGACTGCATGGATCGTTTTTTTCTTTAGCTGCCTCTGTTCCAAAATAAGTGTCAACTTTAGTAGTAGTACAACTTTTTACTAAAGTTTGCACAAAGTTGAGACACTTATTTTGGAACGGAGGGAGTACATATTTGCTATGATCTGTCAATCATTGAGATGCAATAGCATGCATGTTAGTCTCCTTTGTATTTGATGAAATGTTGCAACGGGCGACCTTGGACACAAGATACATGTAAAGGAGCTGGAAGGTTCGTAGCATTTTACAAATTTATCTCGCTGATAATTACAGTACATACTAGTACTATACTAGTACTTCATGTGTTCCTAAATATAAGTCTTTGTAGAGATTTCACCATGAACCACATGCGGATGTATATAGATGCATTTTAAGTGTAGATTCATTCATTTTGTTCCGTATGTAGTTCACCTAGTGGAATCTCTACAAAGACTTATCTACTAGTAATAGCTAGCCCCCACTACTAGGAATTCTCTATCCTCTCCTTGAGCCACATCATCAAAATTGACGTAGCCGTTAGATGAAGTAAATCAGTCATAATAGCCGTCTGATCTAGACGTTGAGAGGCTCCGCACTAAGCCACATGCAAGCATGCAGAAATACCGTGGCACATGCATGTGAGTGGGTTCTAAATCACATCAACATGTCTGCATGCAAGCATGCACCAGTAGCATGCATGCAAGTGAGCTTTTAAGTCCCATTAACATGTCAAAAAAAAATATAATCCCATTATGAAGTAGGAGTTGGCTGATCTTTTTTCCTTACGTGGGATGGTCTAAATGATGATGGGAGTTTATTTAGTTTGGCTACCACATTTGTCATGTAGTTATAGATTTTTTTAGTTCTATGAAATCGATAATTTTGCGCAGAGAGATATACCGCTGTTCCGCGGCAACGCGCGGGGACTCATCTAGTAATATTTAGGAACAGAGGGAGTACTATGTAAAGAGTTAGGTGTCGCACGGTGATAGTGTGAGGTGGGCCATGTAATCACTGAGCCTGCGTGTTTTCACTGCTCTTGCACTTCTCCGCTGTAAGAATTGAGAAAATTGTAATCTACTACCTCCTTTCACCGAAAGCGTGGGACATCCAGCAGTCCTACCACCTCAGTAATAAAGACCAATGAGTCGTCAAATCACATAGACCCAATAGTAAGTTGGACGGACGAAGCAACCATCACTCTTGCGCCAGTGAGAGGGCACGTCCGCTCTTCCCGGGCATGAATGCGGCACCGATTCTTTGGAGCGGCGCTGACCAATTTCGGGCGGGAAGCGCACGCGGGTGATGGAGGGGCTTTGGGTGGGTCAGGCTGGTCAGGAGCGGGCGTGGCAGCTGTCCTCATGTCCCTACCGGACACGCCCGGAAACGAGAGGATGCAACGACTCTCGCGGCTAAAATCGTATACTACACACCATCTCTCTGTAGGAGTAGGTCGATCTGTCGCACTCTCTAACACACACATGCTGTTAAACACACACATGCACATGCACGCACCTTGGTCCCGTTGCACCTTCTAACGTGACTTATTACACCTAGACGGAGGGAGTAGTAAGTATACGAGATACGGTGGCACACTGACTTAAGTCGAATACAAGTGCCCAAAATTTGTGTGCATGTTATAATAAGAATTCACTTAAAATAGCACGTGAGCGAACAGAGGGATCAATTGGATAGTGTTCCCGAGCAGTAGCGAGATGTGTGAGGTAGTAAGATACACATCTGGCGCTTTTAATTTTTCTTATTAATTTTTTTGTTTCACCCTCTGACTGGTGGGACCCAACGTACTACGTGGAGAGAGGTAAGGTGACTAAGGCTGCATTATTTCTGCACCACTGTGGATAGTCTTACCACCAAAGCCACATGACACAATTATGATTGAAATCCTAATGACTCCCACACACACAAAAAAAACACGGCATGCCTGTCACACGAATGCATGAATGTATAAAAAGGTTATTTTCCTCTCATTGAACATAATGGGAGGGTTGTGTAGCTGGTTAGCCTGTTCGCTCATCAAACTTGAGGTCTCAGGTTCGATAACTACACTTGAGCATAATTTTTGTTGGGAGGATTCTTTGACTGGTCAAAATGTTTTCTAGGGTTTGCACGCTTCACACTCTCTCTGTCTCCAGTATATATATACACGCTAGAGCCTCAACGCTTGTAGTTGCTCTCTTCACACTCTCTCGCCCTCTCCCGCTGGAGCCTCAGCGCTTGTAGTTGCTCTCTTCACACTCTCTCGCCCTCTCCAGGTCTAAACAAGACTTCGTTGGCCTCTCTCTCCCCTCACTGCTGCTCAAAGAGTCGGCAGGATCCGTCCGCTGGGAAGGGAAGGAGGCTTAACATTGTCGCCGTCAGCGAGGGAGGGAATCCACTACCGGTGCTGCTGTTCACTTTCCACCCAGTGGCGGCGCGGGAGGGCCTCTGACCCCTTCTTCTTCGCCGTCGTCCCGTCGCCCACCGAACCACGCCCTAAGAACCTTAAGGTATATTTTACTTAATCCACATGCATTGCTCTAGCTGCATGTATACCATGAATCTAGGACGTGGTTCAAAGAGGAAAGGAGTGGGGGAAAGTAGTGGGAAAAGTTGTATATAGCATGAATCTAGGACGTGGTTCAAAGAGGAAATGAAGGGGAAAGTTGTATAGCATGAATCTAGGATGTGGTTCAAAGAGGAAAGGAATGGGGGAAAGCAGTGGGGAAAGTTGTATCGCATAAATCTAGGACGTGGTTCAAAGAGGAAAGGAAGGGGCGAAAGTACTAGTTCAAAAAGGAAAGGAAGGGACAAGGTTGTAGAGTTTGAGCAGGACTAGATTTGCTGCGCTCACATAGGGAAAGGTGTCTAAAGATAACAAAACTAGGACCAACACAAATATGCTCCTTGGTTGTTTGTTCTTCATTGCAACAGACTGTGCATGACAACAGTACATCGGTAGATGCACATGGTGCTGGTGCGTCCACTGTCCCGTGCAACTCATTAGCTGTTGTTAATCTAGGCCCTGTTTGGTTAAAAAACTCGCTAGTCCCTACCTGCTTGGTTCCAGGGACTAAACATGGACTAGAGGTTATTAAATGACATGATAAAAGACCATGTTACCCCTAGTAATGAAGTAATAGAAACAAGGTGCGATGCGTGGCAGGGGCAACTATTGGAAAAAGTCCCAAAAAGACTCCCTCGGGGTCTTTTTTCTTTAGTCCCAAGTGCCCACTTTTAGTACCTAAAAGTCCCTTCTGTTTGGTTTAGATGTGACTGACACGGAGTTTTTTTAGTCCCTACACCAAAATGTCCCTATAAACAAACACCCTCTAATAATCCCGCTGGAAAATTGATGCAATGCCACAGTTAAAAGCAAATTACATGTTTAACGAATTTTATTGTTAATATAATCTCTATGTTAATATTAATCAATGCCACCGTTTGAGAAATGCTACTATCTTGCTTTCTTTCCCATTTAGAAAAGGTAGATGCTTCTTTTTGTTGGCTTCTGTGTCATCCACCGTTATTGACCACTAATTGTTTCCTTTGCACCTTTGTGTAAAAAGGGTTATCTACTTCACCTCGTTGCCATTGTGACCTTTTGTTGCACTGCACAAAACACTTTTGTTTTAAGAGTGTTTTCTGCAGTTCAACCAAAATGTCACACCGACAACGTTGCTTGATTGCTTGATCTTAGTGGAACTGCACAAGAGGAGATCTTACTTCCTATCCGTTAAGGCGAATTTGGTTCAGATCTTCTTCTTGTGAGTTGTTTGAATTCCGCATCATGAGAGGTCAGTACTAGCCTTCTTTCACATGATTCTGCAGTGTGCTTCCATATGTTGTGCTACTTGTACGATAATGTTGCTTGATTTTAGTGAACTGCATAAATGGAAACAAGACTTCCAATCTGTATGTGCACCGTAATATCCCATTGAGGTAAGATAAGGATATTTCACAACTGTTGGCCTGTATTTTGCCACTTTCATCAGAAAATTAAGTTTAGTACTATACTTGTGCTCCCTAATTGACATGCCAAATCTTACATTGAAGGCGAAGCTTGTCTGTTATTGAACCAAGTGATGAAGGGGAAGAACAAGCGGAAGAAAAACAAAAATCAACTCCCGGTGCTGTAATGAAGCACTGGAACTGTGATGACACAAGTAATGATATAGTTTTGCATCTTAATTTATTGCTATGGCTGGAATGAGCAATTGTTTTGCCACTGATTTGATGCCATACGTAATTATCTCTACTTGTGCAAACAGGGATCTTCTTTGAAGATACCATATATTTTAGTGGAACTGCACAAGAAGATGTTGGAAACATTAAACTAATCAAGGAGTATATAGTAAGCATGGCCACCACAGATGGTTCCGGAGAAGTTCTTCATCTGTATGCTCTATACAATCAGCCTCCTGACAAATGTTAGTACTCGCCCACTGATTTCATCCATATGATTGAGCTTTGTCATCTCTATTGGTGTTGTGCTACTGTTTAGATACTGTCATGAAAAAGTGGTATTGTCCTTGAGAAGTGCTTCATCTTTGCTGTTTTAAATATTTCCTTTCCTTTATTTCGAGCAAACAGGTATCATCTTCCTCTGAAGAAGAATATGGAGTACGTGAAGTGACTAGTTCCGATTATGCCAGGATGAAGAAGCCCTGTCTATCTTCTGATCAGAAGGAGCAGTTGAAGGATGGTTACACTACTCCCCACAAGACCAAACTAACTTCAGCTCAGAAGGACTGACAAATCTCCATTTTTTTACTATGATGCACGAGTACAATGTTGTTCTAGGATTCTTTCTGGTGAGTTCCATTTTTCTAAAAGTGTGCTCTACATGGACCATGTATGTGCCTGTTGAAACTGTCAATTCATAGTACAGTTTGCTTTATACTAATCACTTTTTTGTATTTGTGCAAACAGGGGTGCTCAGCTTGATTTTAACGGGAACTGCACAAGATGTTCATGAATACATTGAATCATTCATTTCCACCACAAGAAAGGAGGTGCCCATAAGTTCAAGGCGTTGCAACATATAAGGGCGAAATCATACAAGCTACGCGCGAATTTGGTTGATTTTGGTGGAATTGCACAAAAAGAACAGGTGGTTTATTTAGCACGAGGTGCCATGTCAATGTCCGGACTGATGGCAAACCCTGCCCATTCCACAATTGTAGGCATTTGATATTTTGGAATGGGACAACCTTGTCAAATTTTGCTCATTGATTTTAGCAAGATATGCGTTTGATATTTTCGAATGGGACGCCCTTTGCTGTCAGCAGCGTCGATCAATTTTTTCTTTATTCTTTAGTTGTGAAGTAAATATTGCCTCTGACATGTGAGTCGCTGAGATGCATAATCATCGATTTTTTTGAATGTTCTCTGTGAATTGCCAGGCCTGTGTGTTTGATTGCAATGTACAAAAACGCTAAAAAGCTGCTCAAACTCTTTGAACTCCTTCTGTTCCTTTTTACTTCGCACATTATGAAAGTGCATACTTTTTTGTATAAGATTGGTCAAAGTAGAGATACTTTGACTGCAGACAAAACTTGTATGCAGACTAGAAAGGACCGGAGGGAGTACATGCGAAACTAGTGCAAACGTGGTGATCACCCTGGGAATAATGCTAGTACATATTGTTTTGCATGTTCATCCAATGCCAGTGATACAGGAATTCGAACTAATCGAAATAAATTCATTCATACACGGTCGGATTTCATATAAACATGCCGGATTTCATTACATTTCATACATTCTTGAACTAAAAAGGGGTGTTCGTGGCCGCATGCATCTCCCAGATGCAGAGGCCAGGGGTCATCCTCCTTTTCTAAAAAAACTAAAAAGGGGTGCGTTGGAGGTATAATTAATTAACCGAAGCTACCCACCTGTGTCCCGCTGAGCCGAACAGAAGCTTCAGTGACTTAACTGCAGGTGCAGTTGCGTAACTGACATGTGGCCTATTGGGCCCACGTGTCAGTCAGCCAACTACACCAGCAGTTAAGTAGAAGCAGCTTTCTTCTCCAACACAGCTCTCTGACTCCACGTCGCCGCCAAGAAGCTAACCGGCCGTCAATGGTCAACCCGCCTAGCTTGGCTTGAACCGGAGGATAGCAGCGGTGGCCTTACTTGGACCCGAGCGGTGGTGACCTATCGTGTTGGCAGCGGGGCAGGGCGCGGCCTCGTTGGCAGCGGGGCGGGGCCTCGACGGAGCCGGCGATGTCCTCTGTCTTGTTGCTGGTGGGCGGCGCCTCAGCGGAGCAATGGAAATCCTCCCCCACGTTGCTGGCAGGGTGGGGCCTCGGCTGAGCCGGCGATGTCCTCTGCCTTGTTGCTGGCGGGGCGGGGCCTCGGCGGAGCTGGCGGTGTCCTCTGCCTCGTTGTTGGCGCCGCGGGGCCTTGGGGGAGCCGGCGGTGTCCTCTGCCTCGTTGTTGGCGCCGCAAGGCCTTGGCGGAGCAGGGCGTCGTCAACGCCAGAGCGGGGACTCGTCGGAGCCGGCATTGTCCTCTACCTCATCCTCAGTCTCGCCAAACAGCGGCTCGCCCGCTTCATCGCCCTCTTTGCTAGCCTCTTTGTAGGCGGCCGCAGCCTCCGCCACCCGCATGAGGTACCGCCAGCGCTCGAGGCGGCCCTTGCGGGCGGAGCGGTACGAGTGGAGCAGCGCCTCCTGCTCCGCCCGCTCCGCGGCGATCTGCTCCTCCACCTGCAGGTGCTCCTGGAGGAGATGGTGGTTGTAGGCGGCGTCGGCCTGCGCCTCCCGGAACTGCTCCTCATGCATCTGCCTCACCCTGTCCATATATTGGGCACGGGCCTCGCCGATGGTCATGGTGCAATGCACCGGCGAGGATGGCGCGGAGGAGGGGGTTGGCGCCAGATCATCGACTACCATGTTCTCCATTGGGACGTTGTCGTCCTTCGGCTGCCTGCCGGCCAGCTGGCCGGCAGCAATGGCTGCCATCTCCTTGTGGTCCGTCGTCCACCTGTCCCGAAGAGCGCTGGAGCACGAGGAAGCCATGGTGGGCAGTAGTGGTGTGGACAGGAGAAAGGGAACGGATGCGGATGACTGCGGCTATAGCCGGCGTAGCAGTTTATATAGCAATGGTGGGTGGGCGGAGGGACGGACTTGTGGCACCGGAGTAGCCGCCTCAGCAACCGCGTATCATTAATGTGTGCGGCAGATGGACAGACGGACGACACTTGTGTCGTTTGAAGGCGGAGCAACCGCCTGCACCGGGAAGCGGGGCGGCCGACGCTAACTGTTTCGGGCGGAAAGCGCTCGCCGGCGAGGAGATAACTTTACTTGGATAGGATAACAATGGGGACCCATCAGGTCCATAGCATCACGTACGCAAGTCCCTCCTTATTATATATATATATATATATATATATATATATATATATATATATATATATATATATATATATATATATATAACTATAATTTATTTTGCTTCCTCCTGGTTTCCTGACATCATGGTCCCACACCATTGTCAACCTATGTACTCCCTCCTTTCTGGTTTATAGGGCTTATCTCAAAAATTTTGTTTTTCCATTTTATAAGGCTCAATTTTGTTGTTTTCCATCACATGTTCAGATTCCAAGGTGCATTAAATCATTGCATGCAAGCATTAAGAGAAAATTGACCAATGCATGTACTTTATGCATGCATGCTTTGCAATTAGTGCATTGATAAACATAATTTTTTGAGGATAACAAGAGCATTAATTAGGTGCTTTTACAAAACTACAAAAAGAATTCCACCACTCGCCATCTACCTTGATTGGTGAGATTTTTGAATTGAGCATTATAAACCGGAAAGGAGGGAGTAGTCAATAAACGAGAGAATTGCACAAGAAGCGGCCGACAGCTGGGACCAAGCAGCTCGAGCAGTATTTGTGTTTTTGAGGTGTGAGCACTACAGAGTTTTTCGATGTTTACCCCAGATATTAATTTTTCTCCTCTGAACAACAATGAAAACATCGCTGCAGGTATTAATTGGGCGGGCTGTGGCCCTTCTAGCCTAGGCCAGATATCCAGCCCAGATATTAATTTTTTTTCAAGCTGAAAATGGCTAGCCCAGCTATACTTTTTTTAGGAATACCCAGGCAAGGTCAAGTTGTTATTCTCCGCCCCGTTGGGCTGCAAATCTTTCCTAGGAGGGATGCATTATCTTAACAAGAAAATGGGCTTTAAGAAATAATAAATGGGATGTAATTATAAAAACTGGGTAGTAACTATAAAAAAATGCACCAAACAGTGATTACTTTATAAAATATTATTTTTGGAATATTGAAAATTTTAATTTCATTAAGTGTTGCGAGCGCAATGTTTCATTGGATTTTTACGTAATATAAATTTATATTGAAATTGTATTTAATCTGACTAGAAATTTCAGGATAAAAATATTCGGATCCCATCAAAATGTGGGAAATTTTATTGAAATCTGTTTTGAACGGTTGGTTGAAATGGGTTGTACTTTTAACAAACTGTAAATGGGCCGTAGTAAATTCCATTAGAATTCAAAAATGGGCTACACATTCTTACAAATCTCAAATGGGCTATAAGTTCTCTGCCACACACTTCTGGCCTTACTAAGTTGACGCGTCCCCTAAAAAACAGAGTTGACGCGTATGCAAGGCTTTGTCAACTTATAGTCAACACATGGTTCTAGCAGCAGTGGCCGTTGGATGTCCATCCAACAGATTTCATGCTTCTTCTTCAATCTTGGATATTCTAGCTTCACCCGCCCAAAAAATGATTCCTCCCCCTGACATCTGGGGCGCACCGTTTCGGAAGCTGACCCGTGGGCCTACTAAGTTGACGTACCAAGGGCTTTGTCAACTTAGTCAATATAAATGATTCTAGCTGCAGTGACCGTACGATGTCCATCCAACGACCGTCGTGCTTCTTCAACCTCTGGTCTTCTTGCTCCAGCCGCCCAAAGTAGGGCCGGTCGTGCCGCCTGCTCCTGCCTTCCGTGGACGGCTGTGCTGCCGCGGAGGCCTCACCGCCCCCTACTACTCCCACCGCTGGCCAGGCCATCCCTCCACTCACCCACACCCCCTGTTATTCTGCGGCGATGGCAACGCAACCGAACCAGTGAACCCTCGTACTCCTCTCCACGTGTGCATCCACTGCTGCGTCTTCCCCGGCTTCGCGGCGTCCCCTTCCTAGGCCTCGCCGTCGTCCGCCGCCGTGGTGCTCTCGGCGCGGCGTGGTCAATGTGGTCAAGGAACGACTTCCATCGGACGTGGACTGTACGTGGAGAGGCTGACAGCTGGGTCCACGGCAGCCGCAAGGAAGTGCCTCCTTATTACGTGCAAAATAATTATTCCTCCACCTGACAGCGGGGACCCACCGGACGGGCCACCGTATTTTGCGAAAAAAATGATTCGCCCCCTGACTGCTGGGACCCACGAGCTACATCTTCGCATGCAAGGAAGTACATCCGAAAAAAACGATTCGCCCCCCTGACTGCTGGGACCCACCAGCTACATCTTTGCACGCAAGGAAGTGCGTTCGAAAAAAAAATGATTCACCCCCCGACTGCTGGGACCCACGAGCTACACCTTCGCACGCAAGGAA
>NC_041383.1:263960988-263962041 GCF_002162155.2 Triticum dicoccoides | reverse complement strand
AAAACCAAAACGATTCGCCCCCCTGACTGCTGGGACCCACCAGCTACATCTTCGCAGGCAAGGAAGTGCCTGACAATCGGGACCCACCTGGTCGAAGCGTACGTAGCATTGTCATCCTGGTCGCGAATGTGTACGTACATACTGGTCGATGTAGAGGCGCACACGTGTCGTAGTAGAGGCGCGCACGTAGCATGTACACGTATGTACAGCGGCCAGGGTGCAAGAAAGAAAATACGGCCACGTATGTGTACATACGGGCGGGGTCTCGAATACCTAGTCGCGCATACGTATGGCGAGGGCTCGTGTTCATGGGGAGGCAACGGAATGCGTCGTGTTCATGGGGAGGCAACGGAATGCGTCGTGTTCATGGGGAGGCAACAGAATGCGTCTTGTTCATCGAGAGGCAACGGAACGTGTGGGAGCCAACCGGCTTGGATGGAACATGCGATGGAAAAGAGGCCTGGCGTACCGCAGAACGGAGGAAACAGCCTTGTGTTCGACCGGCCACGTTTGGAATGGGGTCCTGTTGATCTGAAGGGGTGTGGCGTAACACAAAATGGATGAAACGGACCTCCTACGGTCGAAACGGGGGTCCTGTTGATCGGGAGGGGTGTGGCGTACCGCAAAACGGATGAAATGGAGCTCCTACGGTCGAAACGGGGGTCCTGTTGATCAGGAGGGGTGTGGCATACCGCAAAACGGACGAAACGGACTTGTGTTGGAGCGCTACGGTCGAAACGGGGGTCCTGTTCATCGGGAGGAGTGTGGCGTACCGCAAAACGGGACTCCACGGGATACTGTTCATCTCCACCGTCGACCTCCTCCAGCCTCCACGGGCTACCGTCGACCTCCTCCAGCCTCCATGGGCTCCTGTTCATCCAGTCTCACCGCGCGCTACTCCACCGTCTACTGTTCATCCAGCCATCCAGCATCTACTGTTCATCCAGCCCTCCAAACCACGGGGTCCTGTTCAACCACCCCTCCACGGCCACCCCTCCACCGTCTACTGTTCATCCAGCCCTCCACACCATGGGGTCCTGTTCATCCAGAGGC
>NC_041383.1:263933647-263960650 GCF_002162155.2 Triticum dicoccoides | reverse complement strand
GTTCATCCAATCGATCGGCTTCAGTTAGCAGCAGTAGCGAAGGAGTCGCTCCATCGGGTTTAGTTAATAGCCATCGACCGATCGCTCGGGTTCAGTAACGCGTAGACTGCAGTGCAATCACTCGGGTTCAGTTAGAGCCCAACACCTCGCTCGGGTTTAGTTAGAGCCAACGCCCCGCACGTGTACGAGAGAAACGGGCATCGCTCGGCTCCAGACCTCCCACCGTAACCGGCAACTCCCCGAAATTTTCCTACCCCTCGCTTCTACCACGGTTTTTTCCGTCATGGACGGCCCAAAGAATGTCATGCAGCTACGTCTCCGGCCCGCCCAGGATGAAAAGCCCATTTTCTGTCATGATTTTTTGTCATAGAAGTAGGAGCCCACCACATCTATGATGATACCGGGTTCTATCACAATTATCGTCATAGAAGTGTCATATGTATGACAGAAAAAAAATTCGTTCGGCCCAAAATGTCACGGATGTGTCTTTTTTTTGTAGTGAGTGCAGTAGAAGGTCCAAGTCCACCGGCTAAATCTACAAACACAGTATCACCTCCTCCACCAGCTGCAGCATCTGCTTCAACTGTACCAGCATCTCAACGAGTTACTCATTCATTTGCTCCAAAACAGGCCAGTTCCCAAGCCGCGTCAATGTGATACTTTCTCCCTTTTTGTCTTCTCCACATAAACCCCCACCATCATATTCTATTCCACCTATAGTGCTATATCCATGGTTTGCGCTCATGTATTGCTTGAGGGTTGAAAATGCTGAAGCGCGTTAAAAAGTATGAACCAATTGCTCGGCTTGTCATCGGGGTTGTGCATGATGGGAGCATTTTTTGTGACGAAAATGAAGCATGTCCAACTATATGATTTTGTAGGGGTAAGCTTGCTTTGGCCATGTTGTTTTGAAAAGACATGATTGGTTTATTAGTATGCACGAAGTATTATTGTTTTTATGTCAAATGATAGACTATTGCTTTGAATCACTCGTGTCTTAATATTCATGCCATGATTAGATTACATGATCAAGATTATGCTAGGTAGCATTCCACATCAAAAATTATCTTTTTTTAATCATTTACCTACTCGAGGACGAGCAGGAATTAAGCTTGGGGATGCTGATACGTCTCCATCGTATCTATAATTTTTTATTGTTCCATGCCAATATTATTCAACTTTCATATAATTTTGGCAACTTTTTATACTATTTTTTGGGACTAACATATTGATCCAGTGCCCAGTGCTAGTTCCTATTTGTTGCATGTTTTATGTTTCGCAGAAACCCAATATCAAATGGAGTCCAAATGGGATAAAAACGGATGGAGAATTATTTTGGAATATTTGTGATTTTTGGGAGGAAGAATCAACGCGAGACGGTGCCCGAGGTGGCCACGAGGGTGGCCCATGCACCACTCCAAGTGGGCGTGCCCCCCACCCTCGTGGGCCCCTCGTAAGGTGATTGATGCTCTACTTTAGCCGCAAGAAAGCTCATTTTTGGAAAAAATATCTGGGCGAAGGTTTCAATCCAATCGGAGTTACGGATCTCCAGATATAAAAGAAACGGTGCCAGGGCAGAATCCCAGAGCACAGAAACAGAGAGAGACAGAGAGATAGATCCAATCTCAGAGGGGCTCTCGCCCCTCCCACTCCATGGGAGCCAAGGACCAGAGGGGAAACCCTTCTCCCATCTAGGGAGAAGGTCAAGGAAGAAGAATAAGAAGGAGGGCTCTCTCCCCCTTGCTTCCGGTGGCGCCGGAGCGCTGCCGGGGGCCATAATCATCACCGCGATCTACACCAACACCTCCACCATCTTCACCAACATCTCCATCACCTTCCCCCATCTATATTCAGCGGTCCACTCACCCGCAACCTATTGTACCCTCTACTTGAACATGGTGCTTTATGCTTCATATTATTATCCAATGATGTGTTGCCATCCTATGATGTCTGAGTAGATTTTCGTTGTCCTATCGGCGATTGATGAATTGCTATGATTGGTTTGAATTGCATGTTTTATTATTGGTGTTGTCCTATTGTGAAATCCGTGTCGCGCAAGCGTGAGGGATTCCCGCTGTAGTGTTTGCAATATGTTCATGATTTGCTTATGGTGGTTGCGTGAGTGACAGAAGCACAGACCTGAGTAAGTAGGTTGTTTGCGTATGGGATAAAGGGGACTTGATACTTTAATGCTACGGTTGGGTTTTACCTTAATGATCTATAGTAGTTGCAGATGCTTTCTAGAGTTCCAATCATAAGTGCATATGATCCAAGAAGAGAAAGTATGTTAGCTTATGCCTCTCCCTCAAATAGAATTGCAATAGTGATTACCGGTCTAGTAACATAGTCAATTGCTTAGGGGCAATTTCACAACTCCTACCACCACTTTTCCACACTCGCTATATTTACTTTATTGCTTCTTTATCTAAACAGTCCCTACCTTTTATTTACGTGTTCTTTATTATCTTGCAAACCTATCCTATCACACCTACAAAGTACCTCTAGTTTCATACTTGTTCTAGTTAAAGCGAACACTAAGCGTGCGTAGAGTCGTATCAGTGGCAGATAGGACTTGAGAGGGTATTTGTTCTAACTTTAGCTCCTCGTTGGGTTCGACACTCTTACTTATTGAAAGAGGCTACAATTATCCCCTACAATTGTGGGTTATCAGCGACCTGCTGGGTCCCTAGTGTCAGCCGCTCGTAGTGTAATTCTCTCGTTTATTGACTATGTTGACAATGGCGAGAGCCCTAGATGTCCAACCATTAGGAGGAACCATTTTTTGGGCTTGTAATAACGAGGCACTTGCTTGCGTACAACCATGACGCTGGTGGGTCCCTACTGTCATCCTCTCCACGTACATTCATCTCCTTGTTCCTCTTGGTTGTTGACGACATTGACAATGCAAGAGAGCGGCGCACCACGCACGATGAGCGAACCAAGGCGGAGGACGATGGTGAGGCCTCGGACGGAATGAACAGGAGCCATGGAAGATGTGCCGGTCTAGTCGCAGGCGGAGGGGAGTACGAGGGTTGACTGGTTCGGGTGCGGGTGCGTGTTGGGGCTGACGTCGTCGGAGAATGACAGGACGTGTGGGGTAATAGAGGGAGGGACTGGCCAAAGTTGGAGGGTACGGTAGGGTAGAGGAGGCGCAGCCTGCCATGGGAGGCGGGAGCAGGCGGAGCCGACGGGAGGGGGGGGTTGGTTTGGGCAGCTGGAGGAAGAAGGCAAGAGATAGAAGATACACGACAGATGTTGGGTGTCAATCCAACCGCTGGTAGGCAGAATTGTTTGTTGACTAGCTAGTAAGTCGACACCACGTTGGATAGGCTATTTCCTCGTGGGTCCCAAATATCAGAATCCAAATCTGTCACGGTCATGCAGCCTTTCCTATGAAAATTTACAGCCCATTTGATGTGCTAGTTCGAAATAAGTTTGTGGGTGCTGGTGGGGGCTAATCACTTGGCTTCTATAATGCACATTGAGCTCAAGCAGCCGGCGAGAGTGATGTTATTTCCCTTGGTTGGACATTATTACAATATTTCACTCTAAATTAAACGAATGGCAAGCCATTTGCCTTGTTTCAAAGAAAATATGACAATCACAGCCGAGTTGAAAAGGGCAAGAACATCTAACTCCAGCTTACAAACTGCACAAAAGCATGAGGGTTAATTGTTCATCAGGTTTACACAAAACCCAGATTGAAAAGGGCAACAACATCTCACTCCAGCACTATTTTTGGCAGTCACAGTCAAATGGATTGGTCAGGTCCATAGAATGAACATCATGGGTCATAAAATTTACTGGATTATGACCACAATATGTTGTAAATAGATGCCCAACACGTTCAGAAGCTCTTTTGCCCACCTGAAACTCCTTTTTTGCTCTTCGACATACCCATCCGTCAAAACCATGCTGCTGATAAACTTAAGCCTGATGGACAATAGTAACCTCGCATTCAGTAGGAAGAATGTGACAAATCTAGTGTTTGCCCGGTTCGCTACATATCGTTCTAGCGTTATTGTCTTCAATCGAATCTCATGAGAAGTGAGAAAATCCCGGTCCTTATGAATCCACCGATTGGTTATAACTTTCTTACCCCATCATGTTGTCTAAATAGACATGAAGATTGAAAATAGTTAAGGTCTAAAAAAAGAGTGTCGAAAGAGCAACAACTGAACGGTTAATTCTAGTACATTATATGTGGGCTTCCAATGTGCGTGAAATTATCACATTTATATACAACTTCTACAGACATGGAAAGCATTGCAGCAAGCCAATAATCTTGTTCAGATCAAAACTATTCATTTGGATATATAAGATCTTGACAGAATCCAGAACCATTGATAGGCCATCCATGGAGAAACTCTTCATTGAGCATAGAACATAATATTAGTACAAAATGTGTACTCCAAGATGATATATAACTTATGCGCAGAAATTTAAAATGCAGCTTATGGTTACAAGTGTAGATGATAATATAAAGTACCTGAAGAACCGTGGAGCCAAACACCATATTGAAATGAGCACAGAGATCATGTATTACACCCAAGGTCTCCAGTTTAGGCGCAGAGAGGACGGTTATTTGCAACGGTGAATAACTAGAATCAAGGATCAACCTTTGAAGTGAAGGGGCATCTTGGATGATGAGCTGCCTTCCGTCAAAAGAAATTCCAATTCTTACAAGGTTAGGAGACTTTATTTGCAGACAACCGATTCCAACTGTGAAAACAAGCATCAAGCACTCCAGGGCAGGGTAACTAGAGTGGATGATGTTGTGCAATGAGGCCCCCGATATACGAACCCGCACAAGTGAAAGTTTCGTGAGAAATGGGAGTCGAAGGTTTAGTACCAGATTGTCTGGTAGGTAGCACAGCGCAAAGGTGGCAGTGTGGAGAGAGGAGGAAAACCGCGATATGGACATTGGTGCTGAGGGCACAAGTACATGGCGTTCGGTATGTGGTAGGTGATTTCTAGGGGAATAGTAGAACTCAAGCAGCTATAGTTTTGTGAATTCAGGGGATTTCAGCCAGGCGTCCACCATGCAGGGCATGGTATGCTTGCTCAGGTAGCATGACCGGATGCAGAGGTTTTGAACGGAGCCCTGGTGGGAGGAGATGATGGCTATGGGGATTTCAAAATCATTGAAGAGAGATAGCTGACGACAGTCGAGATTAAGTGGCACAACACGCCAGAGAGGCCGCCACCAAATTGAGAGGACTTGGGTGCGGCAGCAATCCTTGGTGGGGAGAAGCGAGATGATCTCCCCAAGGACAGCGTCTGGGAGATCGTTGATGCGGTCCACCCAAGAATCTTCGGGTTCCTGGGATCAGGTGGGGGCAGGGTCGGCGCTTCTCCAGGTGCTGCCGGGTGCGGGATCTACAACAGGCGTTGCTGCTGGTGGGGGCCTCATCTTCTTGGCGCTGGGGTCAGCCGACTCCATTTTCCTCGAGGGCGCCGCGTCGCGCTCACGGATTTGAGCAGAGTAACGAATGACGAGCCTAGTTGTAGTGCGAGTGAAGAAGAAGGGGAGCTTGTGTTTTTCTGTAGTAGTGAGGAAGAAGGGGAGCTGGAGTTTTCTATAGGAGTGAGGTGAGGAATTTGGGGGTACGAGTGGAGCGAGCTGACGTGAGGTGGGTGGGAGTGAGGAGGAAGAAGAGCACCCAGGTTTTTTTGGGGGACGGTGTGCTGGTGTGGGTACCGCCTCTCATTAAGTAAATATATGGGCTTTTGAATTGATTTTACTATTTACTAGGGTGGATGGGCTGTCTTTTCTTGGGCCCAGAGAAATAATTACTACTAGTATACTGGAGACACTCTACAGCTACCCAGAAAAACAATTACTACTAGTACAGTGGATACACTACCGCTTCTGGCTCCTCCTAGGTCATCGAAACGTCTCTCTCTACTGAATGTCGTTATACTTTTGTTCACCGACATGCGGGCCATGCAGCACGCGGGCCCAAATGCCATCCACCAAATTAGAAGGCAGTATGCAGGCGGAGAGTCACCCCGGTCATAGCGCGGCAGTAACGAGCCGTCATATCACAAAACCCCACCTCCCGGAGTCTAAGTTTGACGGACGAAGCAACCATCATTTCACTCTTCGCCGGATCCCCTTCTCCCTCACCGTCTTCAAGAAAGGCAACACTCGCATCTGCCATTGTTCTTCTCTCCCAACAAAGGGAAGGTAAGCGGATCTGTGATGTTGGTATATTTTCGTTCAAAGAAAAAAAAAACTTTTGCAAAGCACTAGCCGATCCTCACTCTCTTTTTTGTTTCATTCTCATAGCGATTGTGTTTTACTTTTAGTGTTCTCCTATTATTCGTCAGTTTCACGATGGACCAAGGAGAACCAGGAAAAGATTTGCCGATATTGGAGCAGACGCGGGAGGCTGATCCCCACAAGACAAAGAGCTCCAAGATGATGGAGGCAGCTACCGAGCCGACCCCAGATACGCTCACAGCCACTACTGAGATTGTCAACGCCCCGTTTGAGGTTACAACCCCCGTGGCACTGCAGGAGCAGTTTTCCCCCTTCGTGGATGTGTCCCCCCTCCCCCTGCGGAGCTGCCCAAGGTGATTTTCTTCTTTGCCAATCTCGATTGTGGTTTTTCATCTAAGTATGTGGTGATGAATAATGCAAAATTTTCTTAGCTTCGATGCCATGCTATACATAGTAGTTTAAATAACTTGTGTTTCTTATACTGGAAAGTAATTCAGAATTTCTTTCTGTTTCAATTAGAGCCCTGATGCAGACAAGGATTGTGTGGTTGTACATGTCACTCGCTATGAGGCGGACGACCTGAATATACGCACTGGGAAAACAGAGTTCCTAGGTTGTTGGATCCTGGAAGCCATTTGCACTTATACCAATGTCGAGTTGTATTCTAGCCTCACTGTTGTCAGGCGTCTTGTCCAGGGTGTACTGAAGCACCGGAAGTTCAAAGCTACTCCTTCATTTGTGTGGCATACTGTTCTTGTCAAGCTTACGCAGGAAGATGACATGGCATGCCTCCACAAACAAGTTTATGAGTGGCAAGGCCACAAGGTTGTCTTCATGAAGGTTCAAAGGATTGACCTGCTGTCGGACGTCCTCGATGATGTTCATGGCAAGGTCCGTCTTGTGTCCAGCCCAAATTAGATCGAAGCATGAAATAGTTGCCCCAACTAGTGTTTAATAGTAGTTTGGATTGTGTCTAACTATCTGAACCTTGCCGGTTATCGAGCCCTCACGGGCTAGTACTCTGTTTAAATCCATCTATGGGAACTGCTACTACTTTTTTGTGCCCGTGAATCATGTGAGAACCATCGTAATTGTTGCCGAAACAGATGCGTCCTCGCTAGTTTTTTCATGAATATGGCATGGTAAGACATAAGTTGTCATGGTTTATCATACGAACAGTGTGTTTTTGACGAAATAGAGTACTCATTCGAGAACTATGCGCCGACGTATACATAAGTACTTGTAAACACTGTTGGTGCTACCCCACTTTTAAGGGATCCTCTAACATTGTGAAGGGAAGTTAGAGAAGCTATAATACCCTTACTTTCCTTCCTTTTATCCATATGATTATGGCTAAAATGATTTAAATTAATTTGCAATGATCTACCATGCACATTTATAGTAATTACATACAAACAAATTGATGGTGAAATAAAATTAATTTTAAATTATTTATATGTACAGTAAATACCAACAGTAAACAACCTACTAACTACCTACTAACAGTCCCTAACTTTCCTTCTTCATTTTACACTAGGCAAACATTGTAGCACTGTGACTTTCCTTCATAATGTTAGAGGATTTGGTTCCCTTGTAAGCAGTTGTGCAAAACACAGCACATTGGCTCAGCTCGCTTCAACACTAGGCTATGGACTAGCTTACAATCAACAATCTGATGTCTGACATATAAGCAACTATGTATCTATCGGCGTCCTGGATTTTGGGGTATCCAGCCCTGCCTGCCTGCGGCCCACCACGTGGCTCCATCGACGCCCTAGTACGGCCCGACTTTAGCATCAACAATACAAGACCCTCGCGAGGGGCCAAGCCTCGCGAGGCGGACGACGCCAAGACCCCCGAGGGATCGGCCTCCTTAGGCTGGCTCCTGAGGGGCGGAGAATCCTATGCAAGGTTCTCCTCACGAGGCTCGGCTGACGTGAGCCGTGACGACCAAGGCCAGGCGGGCGCCAGGTGGGCGCAGAGCGCAGGTTTCCTCTTCTGTGCAAGGGAGGCAAGCCACAGGCATGGAGTCCCGAGGAATCAACCAAAGGTTTCCTTTCTAGTGCAACGAGACTAAGACCGCCAGGACGGCAGGACGAAGGTCATGAACGAGCCCACCGCGGCGTCACGACCAGAGGCTTTTCGCAGGCGAAGACTACTTTTGTCAGGATAAGCTGTACTACTTGTCCCCTTTCAAATCCAGCCATTGTGGGATCCCTTCCCGCCAACATTTGGGAAGAGGACCAAGGCCACTAAGTAGGACTAGCCACCACCATAGAGAGAGGACGGAACAAAACAAGTAGAACTAGAACACATCACACCAGCTCAAGAACACCTCACCTCCTCAGGCCAGTTCATCCACTGTACTAGTTCATCCTCAACCCTTCGAGGCAATACACCAAAACACTGGAGTAGGGTATTACACTGCAAGGTGGCCCAAACCAGGTTGAGATCTCCGCGCACACCCCAGAGTTAAAACCTCTCAACGGTTTGTGGATCCCTTAATCTAACATTTGGCGCCAGGTAGGGGTGCATCAGGTCTCTCTTCCGCCTACCAGTTCTCCGCCGCTCCACCGACGCCATGGCCGACACCCCGAGGGCGCACGTCGAGCACTGGGTCGTCCAGGCCTACTCGGCAGTGCCCACGACGAGGAAGATCTCCATTCCGCTCTGCTCGTGGCCCGTGCTCCGCCGGGGCGACCGGCCATGGAGGGCGCGCGGTGCAACCTTCCCCACTGGCGCCACGCTGCAGCCGTGCCGCCGCGCGATCTGTGAACTACACTACAGCAACCGCTCTGCACACGCGCAGCAAACAAGCAAACATGCGGGCAGCGGTCATCATGGCCCGAGAGCTCTTACGGTGCATGCTGCTGGAAAGTGGCCGCGACGACCTGCTAGAACGGGTCGTCGAGCTGCTGGATGCGGCGTACAGGGGGCGGCACCGTTCTGCACCCTGCCCACGTCACAGGCTGTACTGGGGGCGCGCGCTCATCCCCGACACAACCGCGCGCCCCCTCCTAGGGCCCCTGAAGAGCCCCTCAATGCCGACCAGCCCCGCACAGCAGCCCGCGTTGCTCCCAGCATGCCACCTCGGCGCGGGGCTGCTCCAGGCGACATCACCAGGGGCCGCGTTGGAGTATCGACCCCTGGCCGACAGGACCAGAGGGCGACTGAAGAAGGCGGGAACGTGAGGCAGCCAGGCGGCACTCCTGGTGCGGGCAGCCCAGAGGCCTACGTCCCCGTCACGATGGATCCAAGGCACGTGCGGGGAGAGGGGCCCAGCCGATCCCCCACGCCAGGCTGGGCGCTGGATATACATGAGGCCGAGCTCTCCTTCAAGCCGCCACCAAGGCCTGCCAACATCTCCAATGGCGACAACCTCTAGGTACAGCTAACACCGCAGGAGCATGCTTACGCTGACCATGGATCACAGGTGAACCAGGGTGTGTCTGCCGCCAGGACTCTTAGGACGACGGATCCCTCGCAGGAGATCGAAGGATGTTGGGAGCAGCGCGAGAGAAGCCCGGCAATAGGGCCCTCCTCGCGTTGCACGTAGCAGGGCTCTACCTGGAGGTAGGTTCCCCGCCCCCTAGCCCCTTGGTCTTGTCATGGTTTCCGGTCTCCCCAACGGTGGTCAGGGATGGCGCATGGCGGGGTCCTCGTCAGGTGACATGAAGCAAGGCTCTGGCCTGTGAACGTCTCCGCTCGTGACACTCTCACGTAATAATAAGTGGGGATGTAGACGCCCCGGAGTCTTCTGGGTGCCGCCCTGGGGCCTAACGGGGGCTCCCGCCCACGTCCTAGTGGAAGCACCATGCTCCGCGCTGGCTGCCAACACTGTCCCCAATGACTATGCACAGCCAGTGGAAGCACTTAGCTCCGCGCTGGTGAGAAGACTGAAGACTAAAGACTAGCTAGACGCCGGACGCGGCCATTTGCTTTTGCCTCCTTTTTGTACTTGATTGACGACTTCTTGAAGCAGTTTATTTTTCGTGCATTTATTAAAATGGGGGGAGTCTTTCTCGCTTTGTGTCGCTCTCTTGCCTTCAGTTCTTGCATTCTTTCTGGAGCTCGTAACTACTGCCCGACCCTCAAGCGCCTCGCGAGCGGGGGCTGGTTACGGTGCACGCGCTGGTGCCGATCGCTCCCCCCGGGGGCTCGAGGGTGCGGCCGCCCCGTGCGCCCGCCTCGTCACGGTCTGGCAGTTGGTTTCTCGCGAGGCACTCGACGGCAGGCCGGCAGGCCCCTCGAGAGGCACAGAACCTCGCGAGCCCGCAGTAGGCTCGCCTCAGAAGAAGGAGCGCCGCCGTGACACCAGGCCTCACTCAAGACCCACGAAACCCAAGATAAGTCATAAACAACTACCTCGCTTAGCGGCCCGCAGCCCTGCGGGGCCCCGCTCCGGGTGATACTTCAATAGCGTTTAGCAATCTCAAACATCATAATGGGCACCCCCTTTCCAAAACGCTCTCACCAGGATGTGTTCAAGTTTTCGTCATACAGGCCAAAGCAAAAGAAACATGGGCCTAGTTGGACGCCCCTTCTTCATCACCTCCGTCCGTGCTATTTGCGTCGAGGTTGCCGTCCTCCTCGTCATCACCATCCGCGCTAACTTCTCCGGCCACGATCACGACCGTGTTGTCCTCCGGGGCGAATTTTGCTACCAAGGCGTCCACATGGTATACCCACCCGGCCAGGTTGTCCTGGACAACCGGGGGCACAGGGACCATCAAAGCATCAAAGTCAAAGTGGGGATCGCGGTTGAGGAGGTGGCTGATGTCTACTACACAACATTCTGCTTGTAGACGTTGTTGGGCCTCCAAGTGCAGAGGTTTGTAGGACAGTAGAAAATTTCCCTCAAGTGGATGAAGTAAGGTTTATAAATCCGTGGGAGGCATAGGATGAAGATGGTCTCTCTCAAACAAACCTGCAACCAAATAACAAAGATTCTCTTGTGTCCCCAACACACCAATACAATGGTAAATTGTATAGGTGCACTAGTTCGGCGAAGAGATGGTGATACAAGTGCAATATGGATGGTAGATATAGGTATTTGTAATCTGAAAATATAAAAACAGCTAGGTAACTGATGTTAAAAGTGAGCATAAACGGTATTGCAATGGTAGGAAACAAGGTCTAGGGTTCATACTTTCACTACTGCAAGTTCTCTCAACAATAATAACATAGATAGATCATATAACGATCCCTCAACATGCAACAAAGAGTCACTCCAAAGCCACTAATAGTAGAGAACAAATGAAGAGATTATGGTAGGGTACGAAACCACCTCAAAGTTATCCTTTCTGTTCAATCTATTCAAGAGTCCGTAGTAAAATAAAATGAACCTATTCTTTCCGTTCAATCTATCATAGAGTTCATACTAGAGTAACACCTTAAGACACAAATCAACCAAAACCCTAATGTCACCTAGATACTCCATTGTCACCTCAAGTATCCGTGGGCATGATTATACGATATGCATCACACAATCTCAGATTCATCTATTCAACCAACACAAAGTACTTCAAAGAGTGCCCCAAAGTTTCTACCGGAGAGTCAAGATGAAAACGTGTGCCAACCCTTATGCATAGGTTCATGGGAGGAACCCGCAAGTTGATCACCAAAACATACATCAAGTGGATCACGTGATATCCCATTGTCACCACAGATAAGCACGGCAAGACATACATCAAGTGTTCTCAAATACTTAAAGACTCAATCCGATAAGATAACTTTAAGAGGAAAACTCAATTCATCACAAGAGACTAGAGGGGGAGAAACATCATAAGATCCAACTATAATAGCAAAGCACGCGATACATCAAGATCGTGCCATAGAGAGAACACGAGAGAGAGAGAGAGAGAGAGAGAGATCAAACACATAGCTACTGGTACATACCCTCAGCCCCGAGGGTGAACTACTCCCTCCTCGTCATGGAGAGAGCCGGGATGATGAAGATGGCCACCGGTGAGGGATTCCCCCTCCGTCAGGGTGCCGGAACAGGCTCCCGAGAGGTTTTTGGTGGCTACAGAGGCTTGCGGCGGCGGAACTCCCGATCTATCTTCGTCTTTGATGGTTTTAGGGTATATGGGAATATATAGGCAAAAGAAGTCGGTCGGGGGAGTCTCGAGGGGCCCACGAGACAGGGGGGCGCTCCCAGGGGGTGGGCGCGCCCTCCTATCTCCTGGCCTCCTCGAAGCTTCCCTGGCGTGTACTCCAAGTCTCCCGGATCATGTTCGTTCCAAAAATCACGCTCCCGAAAGTCTCATTCCGTTTGGACTCCGTTTGATATTCCTTTTCTTCAAAACACTGAAATAGGCAAGAAAACAACAATATGGGCTAGGCCTCCAGTTAGTAGGTTATTCCCAAAAATGATATAAAAGTGTAAAGTAAAGCCCATAAACATCCAAAACGGGTAATATAATAGCATGGAACAATCAAAAGTTATAGATACGTTGGAGTCGTATCAAGCATCCCCAAGCTTAATTCCTGCTCGTCCTCGAGTACGTAAATGATAAAAACAGAATTTTTGATGTGGAATTCTACCTCGCATAATTCTCAATGTAATTTTCTTTATTGTGGCATGAATGTTCAGATCTAAATGATTCAAAATAAAAGTTCATATTGACATAGGAAATAGTAACACTTAAGCATACTAATAAAAGCAATCATGTCTTCTCAAAATAACATGACTAAAGAAAGTTCATCCCTACAAAATCATATAGTTAGGCTATGCTTCATTTTCATCACACAAAAATGTTCCCAAATTCTACACCCTCGATGACAAGCCAAGCAATTGTTTCGTACTTAAATAATCTCAAACTTTTTGAACCTTCACGCAATACATGAGCGTGAGCCATGGATATAGCACTATGGGTGGAATAGAATATGATGATGGGGATTGTGTGGAGAAGACAAAAAGGAGAAAGTATCACATTGACAGGGATAATCAACGGGCTATGGAGATGCCCATAAATCGATGTCAACATGAGGAGTAGGGATTGCCATGCAACGGATGCACTAGAGCTATAAATGAATGAAAGCACAACAAAATAAAACTAGTGGGTGTGCATCCAACTTGCTTGCTCACGAAGACCTAGGGCATTTGGGGAAGCCCATCGTAGGAATATACAAGCCAAGTTCTATAATGAAAAATTCCCTCTAGTATATGAAAGTAATAACATATGAGACTCACTATATGAAAAACATGGTGCTACATTGAAGCACAAGATATGAGACTCACTATATGAAGGACATGGTGCTATTTTGAAGCACAAGTGTGGAAAAAGAGATAGTAACATTGCCCCTTTTTTCCTTTTTTCTCCTTTGGCCTTTCTTTTTTTTCTTTTGGCCTTTCTTTTTCTTTTCTTTTCTTTTTGGGGACAATGCTCTAATAATGATGATCATCACACTTTTATTGATTACAACATTACAACTCGAAACTAGAACAAGATATGACTCTATATGAATGCCTCCGGCGGTGTACCGGGATGGTGCAATGAATCAAGAGTGACATGTATGAAAAATTATGCATGGTGGTTTTGCCACAAAATACAATGTCAACTACATGATCATGCAATGGCAATATGACAAAAGTAATGTATGTCATGATGATAAACGGAACAGTGGAAAGTTGCATGGCAATATATCTCGGAATGGCTATGGAAATGCCATAATAGGTCGGTATGGTGGCTGTTTTGAGGAAGATATAAGGAGGTTTATGTGTGATAGAGCATATCATATCACGGGGTTTGGATGCACCGGCGAAGTTTGCACCAACTCTCAAGGTGAGAAAGGGCAATGCACGGTACCGAAGAGGCTAGGAATGGTGGAAAGGTAAGAGTGTGTATAATCCATGGACTCAACATTAGTCAAAAGAACTCATATACTTATTGCAAAAATTTAGAAGTCATCAAAAACCAAGCACTACGCGCATGCTCCTAGAGGGATAGATTGGTAGGAAAAGACCATCGCTCGTCCCCGACCGCCACTCATAAGGATGCACAATCCAGGTACACTTCATGTTTCAAATTTGTTACACAACTTTAACCATGCGTGCATGCTACGGGACTTGCTAACTTCAACAAAAGCATTCTTTAAATTCATAATCACCCAACTAGCATGACTTTAATATCACTACCTCCATATCTCAAAACAATTATCAAGTATCAAATTGATCATAGCATCCAATTCACTTCTTATGATAGTTTTTATTATACCCAACTTGGATGCCTACCATTCCAGGACCAATATTATAACCATAGCAAATACCATGCTGTTCTAAGAGACTCTCAAAATAATATAAGTGAAGCATGAGAGATCTACAATTTCTATAAAATATAACCACCGCCGTGCTCTAAAAGATATAAGTGAAGCACTAGAGCAAATGACAAACTACTCCGAAAGATATAAGTGAAGATCAATGAGTAGTCGAATAATTGTGCAACTATGTGAAGACTCTCTAATATTTAAGAATTTAATATTTTGGTATTTTATTCAAACAGCAAGCAAGACAAAACAAAATAAAATGACACACCAAGCAAAACACATATCATGTGGTGAATATAAATATAGCTCCAAGTAAAGTTACCGATGAACGAAGACGAAAGAGGGGATGCCTTCCGGGGCATCCCCAAGCTTAGGATCTTGGTTGTCCTTGAATATAACCTTGGAATGCCTTGGGCATCCCCAATCTTAGGCTCTTTCCCCTCCTTATTCCATAGTCCATCGAATCTTTACCCAAAACATGAAAACTTCACAACACAAAACTCAACAGAAAACTTGTAAGCTCCGTTAGTATAAGAAAATAAAACCACCATTTAGGTAATCTAATGAACTCATTCTAAATTCATATTGGTGTAATATCTACTGTATTCCAACTTCTCTATGGTTCATACCCTCCGATACTACTCATCGATTCACCAAAATAAGCAAACAACACATAGAAAACAGAATCTGTCAAAAATAGAACAGTCTGTAGTAATATGTATCAAACGTATACTTATGGAACTATAAAAATTCTACTAAATTAGGAATTCCTAAGCAATTTGTGTACCAATCCAGAGCAAAACAAATCTGATCAGAAGCACGTTTCTGTAAATTAACAAAACTAATTTACTGGGTGCAAAAGTTTCTGATTTTCAGAAGGATCAACACAGCTATCACCGTAAGCTATCCTAAAGGTCTTACTTGGCACTTTATTGAAACAAAACCTATAAAACATGATTACTACAGTAGAATAATCATGTGGACACACAAAAATAGTAAAGGTAAATATAGGGTTGTCTCCCAACAAGCGCTTTTCTTTAATGCCTTTCTAGCTAGGCATGATGATGACAATGATGCTCACCTAAAAGATAAGAATTGAAACATAATGGGCGCATCATGAAGCATATGACTAGCACATTTAAGTCTAATCCACTTCCTATGCATAGGGATTTTGTGAGCAAACAACTTATGGGAATAATAATCAAGTAGCATAGGAAGGTAAAACAAGCATAGCTTCAAGATTTTCAACACATAGAGAGGAAACTTGATATTATTGTAATTCCTACAAGCATATGTTCCTCTCTCATAATAATTTTCAGTAGCATCATGGATGAATTCAACAATATAACCAGCACCTAAAGCATTCTTTTCATGATCTACAAGCATAGAAAATTTACTACTCTCCACATAAGCAAATTTATTCTCATCAATTGTAGTGGGAGTAAACTCAACAAAATAATTATCATGTGAGGCATAATCCAATTGAAAACTAAAATCATGATGACAAGTTTCATGGTTATCATTATTCTTAATAGCATACAATTCATCACAACAATCATCATAGATAGCAACTTTGTTCTCATAATCAATTGGAACCTCTTCCAAAATAGTGGATTCATCACTAAATAAAGTCATGACCTCTCCAAATCCACTTTCATAAATATAATCATCATAAATAGGAGGCATGCTTTCATCATAATAAATATTCTCATCAAAACTTGGGGAACAAAAAATATCATCTTCATCAAACATAGCTTCCCCAAGCTTGTGGCCTTGCATATCATTAGTGTCATGGATATTCAAGGAATTCATACTAAAAACACTGCAATTATGCTCATCATCCACATATTTTATGCCAAGTATTTTAATGCATCTTATTCTAGCAATTGAGCACAATTTTGCTTTCCATCATACTCATGAAAGATATTAAAAAGATGAAGCATATGAGACAAACTCAAATCCATTTTTTTGTAGTTTTCTTTTATAAACTTAACTAGTGATAAAACAAGAAACAAAAAGATTCGATTGCAAGATCTAAAGATATACCTTCAAGCACTCACCTCCCCGGCAACGGCGCCAGAAAAGAGCTTCGTTGACGGGATGTGAGTGCTGCTTACCTAGCCTCCCCGGAAACGGTGCCAGAAAAGAGCTTGATGTCTACAACACAACCTTCTTCTTGTAGACGTTGTTGGGCCTCCAAGTGCAGAGGTTTGTAGGACTGTACCAAATTTCCCTCAAGTGGATGACCTAAGGTTTATCAATCCGTGGGAGGCGTAGGATGAAGATGGTCTCTCAAACAACCCTGCAACCAAATAAAAAAGAGTCTCTTGTGTCCCCAACACACCAATACAATGGTAAATTGTATAGGTGCACTAGTTTGGCGAAGAGATGGTGATACAAGTGCAATATGGATGGTAGATATAGGTATTTGTAATCTGAAAATATAAAAACAGCAAGGTAACTAATGATAAAAGTGAGCGTAAACGGTATTGCAATGGTAGGAAACAAGGCCTACGGTTCATACTTTCACTAGTGCAAGTTCTCTCAAAAATAATAACATAGATAGATCATATAACAATCCCTCAACATGCAACAAAGAGTCATTCCAAAGACACTAATAGCGGAGAACAAATGAAGAGATTATCGTAGGGTACGAAACCACCTCAAAGTTATCCTTTCTGTTCTATCTATTCAAGAGTCCGTAGTAAAAATAACATGAAGATATTCTTTCCGTTCAATCTATCATAGAGTTCATACTAGAATAACACCTTAAGACACAAATCAACCAAAACCCTAATGTCACCTAGATACTCCAATGTCACCTCAAGTATCCGTGGGCATGATTATACGATATGCATCACACAACCTCAGATTCATCTATTCAACCAACACAAAGTACTTCAAAGAGTGCCCCAAAGTTTCTACAGGAGAGTCAAGACGAAAACGTGTGCCAACACCTATGCATAGGTTCATGGGCGGAACCCACAAGTTGATCACTAAAACATACATCAAGTGGATCACGTGATATCCCATTGTCACCACAGATAAGCACGGCAAGACATACATCAAGTGTTCTCAAATCCTTAAAGACTCAATCCGATAAGATAACTTCAAGAGGAAAACTCAATTCATGACAAGAGAGTAGAGGGGGAGAAACATCATAAGATCCAACTATAATAGCAAAGCTCGCGATACATCAAGATCGTGCCATAGAGAGAACACGAGAGAGAGAGATCAAACACATAGCTACTAGTACATACCCTCGGCCCCGAGGGTGAACTACTCCCTCCCCGTCATGCAGAGCGCCGGCATGATGAAGATGGCCACCGATGAGGGATTCCCCCTCCCGCAGGGTGCCGGAACGGGCTCCCGAGAGGTTTTTGGTGGCTACAGAGGCCTGCGGCGGCGAAACTCCCGATCTATCTTCGTCTTCGATGGTTTAGGGTATATGGGAATATATAAGCGAAAGAAGTCGGTCGGGGGAGTCTCGAGGGGCCCATGAGACAGGGGGCGCGCCCAGGAGGGGTGGGCACGCCCTCCTATCTCCTGGCCTCCTCGAAGCTTCCCTGGCTTGTACTCCAAGTCTCCCGGATCATGTTCGTTCCAAAAATCACGCTCCCAAAAGTTTCATTCTGTTTGGACTCCGTTTGATATTCCTTTTCTTCGAAACACTGAAATAGGCAAGAAAACAGCAATATGGGCTGGGCCTCCGGTTAGTAGGTTAGTCCCAAAAATAATGTAAAAGTGTAAAGTAAAGCCCATAAACATCCAAAACGGGTAATATAGTAGCATGGAACAATAAAAAATTATAGATACGTTGGAGACGTATCAATGGCTGAAGCCACACGAGAACACGCGCCCCAGAAGACCACGGCTCCTCTACGCTACAAGCTAGCGAGACCTTGCAGCCCGAGCCTCCAGCCGGGTCACGGTGTCGGTGAAGAATTTCAGGTGGCTGGCATAGTCGTTCTCGTGTGGGTGAGGAGCGCTCTTGTTGCAGATGGTGCCCAAGGCAAAATTAACTCTGAGTCTGAGGCCCTGAAGCATCGAGGCGTGCTCACACTGCAGTGTCTGGCAGCGATTCACTTCGCCCGCGGTCCTCTCCACTAGGGACGCGGTGTCCTTGATCTGCTGCTGAAGAGAAGACAGCTCGGCTCGGACGAAGGCCAATGCAGATTCAAAAGAAATCAGGGCTTCTTGAGCAGCGCTCTCATGCTGCTCCACAGACTGCAGCTCAGTCTTCAAGGTGGAGGTCCGGCCCTCAGGCTCAGCCTTGAGCAGCTGCAGGTCCAGGCGGTGTCTCCCAGCCAACTCAGCACGCGCTTTCGCCACCCTCTCCTCCACCTCCAGATGGACCTGAGCTTCTCGGGCGATGATGGTGTCCTCAGCCGCGGCAGCCTATCGCTCCCTCACCCCCAGCCTCTCCAACGCCAAGCTGTGCTCCATGGTCTCCAGCGTCAAATCTTCATGGCGCCTCAAGAGCTCCGCCTCAGCAAGGGCCACCTCACCTGGTGAGGAGGCTAGAAGAGCGTGATGCTCCTCGACTTCGCGCTGGAGAGCCGCATTTGAAGATAAAAGATCTCGCTCCCGCTCCTCGGCTGCCTCACGGCGGCGGTTGGCTGCCTCGGCCTCTTCCATGATGCAGGCGCAAGCTTCACGAGAAGTCACGAGCGAGGCCGCCGCGCGTGCTTCAGCTTCATCACGCTGAAGCTTCCGATGGTTAATGGCAACCTTCAGCCGCTGCCACTCATGCTCCAGGCGGCGGTTCTCTGCCTCAAGCCTGGTGTCGACGTTGGCAAGCTCCCTGCCAAGATGGTCCATTGCACGCATCGCTTCACCGAAGAGCCCGAAGCGCATAGCGCTGCGCTCACGAGCAAGCGCGAGCTCATCACCAAGACCTTCGCCGGCTCCGGAGGCCACTCGGGAGGCGCTGGGTGTCGGTGTCAAAACCGGCGGATCTCAGGTAGGGGGTCCCGATCTGTGCGTCAAGGCTGATGGTAACTGGAAGCAAGGGACACAGATGTTTACCCAGGTTTGGGCCCTCTCGATGGAGGTAAAACCCTACTTCCTGCTTGATTAATATTGAAGATATGGGTGGTACAAGAGTAGATCTACCACAAGATCATAAAGGCTAAACCCTAAGAGCTAGCCTATGATGGTATGATTGTAATTGTGATCGGCCTCCTAAGGACCAACCTCTTCGGTTTATCTAGACACCGGAGAGGGCTAGGGTTTACATGGAGTCGGTTACAAGGAAGGAAACACAATATCCGGATCGCCAAGCTTTTCTTCCACGCGAAGGAGAGTCCCATCCGGACACGGGCCGAAGTTTTGAGTCTTGTATCTTCACACTTCAATAGTCCGGACGATGTATACAGTCCGGCTATCCGGATACCCCCTAATCCAGGACTCCTGCAGTAGGCCCTGAACCAAGCTTCAATGATGATGAGTCCGGCGCGCAGTATTGTCTTCGGCATTGCAAGGCGGGTTCCGTCTCCGGATACTCCAAAGTACCTTTTACGACGAATAGCGTCCGACCTCCAATCAATATTGCGCTCCTCGGCTTCAGTGCCTCAATAATGACCATCTCCACGTGTCGAGCGAATGCGAGGAGCCGAGGCATTTTTGCATTTGACACCCTCAATCCTCCGGGCTGACCGCCTATATGAAGGGACGGGGATTCTTAGATCGAAACCTCACTCTCCCTCCCTGAGCTAGTATCCAATAGAGCGCTCCGTGAAAAACCGTTCCAACATGGCCAGCCGGCGCAGCTCTTCTGCTCGCCCTCCTCGTTCCAATTCGGGGGATTGGGGAGAGTGTTCAGTCCCTCATAGCCGTTTGATAGAGTTACAAACCCAAGGGTTTCTCCCACCGGCGTTCATGGTCCCTGTCCGAGCCGGAATAGCTACTTATGACGGAGGGGAACAAGCGGAGGGATCTCCAAATCCATCTCCAGAGGAGCGTATATGCCTCATCCCGCATTTGTTAAGGGGCATCGGGTTTCCCATCCACCCGTTTCTTCGCGGGCTCCTGGAGTTCTACGGCCTCCAGTTGCACAATCTTACCCCAGCCTCCATTCTGCATATAGCAGGGTACGTCGCCCTTTGCGAGCTGTTTTTAGGCTGCAAACCTCACTTCGGATTATGGAGGAAGTTGTTCTGCCTCGTCCCCCTTACCCAGGAAGAATCCCTATGTCAAGTGGGCGGGGCCGAAGTATGGTGCATTGCCGAGACCGGATACCTGTCCGGCACTCCTAAGAAGGCACCAGAAAACTGGCCTTCAGAGTGGTTTTACATTGATGATGTTCCCCTTCCTGACAGGCCTCCCAAGTTCAGTAACGCCCCGCCGAGGGCGCGCCTAAGCTGGCGGCCCCGGGGCCCTCAAGAAGAGGATACGAGGGAAATACACTTCCTGATCAGCAGGATAAAGTTACTGGCCAAATCCGGACTGACGATAGTCGAGGTCATGGCAATATGCATAATGCGGGGAGTGCAACTGCTTCAATATCGGGGGAAGCCCATGTGGCACTTCAACGGGGAAGACGACGCCACCTGCTGCGGTCGTAAGGGTCCGGACTCTGCCACTGCTTTGGCAAGGATATTGTCCGATTTATACAAAGGGGAAGAGGAGGAATTCCTTCGCATTAAACCGCGGGACGGATTCTCTATGTACAACCCCCCAGAGTGGGTAAGTCGTCATCCTTTCCCTATTTCACTTACTTTAGCGTTCTTCTACTAAGATTGCCTGCATCGATGTTTTCGAGCAGGAACTGAGGAGGGCTGTAGAAGGAATCTTCAGCCCCTCCCCGTAGCCACAGGACCCCCGAAGAGCTCTGGATCACGGACTAAAAGAAGATCCGGATATTACCGTGGAGCTTGTCAACGGGGTGTTTTATCAAGCGAGCTGGGATGGTGCCTCGGTGGCCATTACGGCCGACTATCCCAGACTGCTCTCTGTGTCACGTGTAAGTCAAAGTAAAAAACCCTATCCTTTAAAGAGGACTCCTCTAAGGTATTATGCTTTACCCTTGAGGTGCCATGCTATTTGCAGAGACGACGGTCGGAGTGCGGGGCCGAGCCCCTAGGGACTCGTCAGCCACGGGCGTCCGGATCGGGCAGGCTCAAGAGGAAGGCGGTGAGGGTCGACACACCGCTGCAGAGGTAAAGTAATAACCTGTCCTGTGATTATAGTATTTGAAATATAACAGTGCCATTTGCGTCTGGCAGGAAGAGAAGCAGCCGGACTATATCCGGGGATCCCGCCAATCACGCCTCCACCAGCCGGGTTCAAGAACCAGCTTTGAGAGCGGAGGCGGACACGGGGCCAGTTCCGCCTAGTTCTCCGACAAAGGATGCGGATATGTTTTCGGCCACAAACTCCGAAGTGGAGAGCGCCATGAATCACCGGTGCCGGAGGGCCGTGCTTCGGAACAACATCTTTTCCAAAGAGGCGTTTAATGCCTTCAACTCGGCAAACGCATACGTCCGAGCTGCTCAGGGCGGACTTGCCCGAGCGACGAACCAGTATACCAAAGATATACGGGTAAGAAGCTTTGATAAGTATGTATAACAGTAGCCCCTGAGACTTGAAATAGTTGGAACAACTGTTTGAAGGATCAATTTATGCACAGGTCCTTGTATATAAGAATGAACAATTGGCTCGGGAGCTGGAGGAATGCAAGGCCCAGCTGAGGGACAAGTTTGCCGAGTTAGAGGAATCCCAGAAGGCCTCATCTGGTAACATTTGTCTTATTTGTATGAAGATGCACCAGTTAGTAAATGGCTGGTAGGACTAGTCTAACATAAAATTCTGCAGACCATCCCGGGGTGAATCCGGAGGGTGTAACGGATGACGACTCGCATCTTAAAAGGCAGCTAAAGGCTGGCAAGCGCATCCTTATGCAAGTTAAGCAAGAGAAGAACAATCTTCAAGATGCCAATATTCGGCTGGACGTGGAACTAAAAGACGTCCGAGCTCAACTGGCGGACTCCGTGAAGGAGAACAAAAGGCTTCGACGCGGCATTTATTGTGAGTGCCTAGATGAACTGTATGATAGTTCGGCGAGGAAGTATATTGAAAGAATTTTGCTTGCAGGAATGTTAACGGGTCAGCCTGAAGAGGAGATGCCCTCATCTGCAAGTGATTTACTGCAAGACCTCTTGCAACTGCATGAGCGAGCTCGGCAAGTGATGCAGGGTGTTGCTCGGGCCTTCTGGCCATCAAGCTTATTGCCGAATGGCATGGGGGAGCTTGTGGGTATGCTTCAAGGAGCACGGCGGCGCTTTCGACTGTGGAAGATGTTGGCTTGCCAGCAAGGTGCAAGAGAAGCCTGGGCTATGGTGAAGACGCGCTACACCAAGCTGGACCCGAACCATATGGCCGAAGTAGGACCGGCGGGGCCCGATGGGCAAACAATTCTCGTGAGCCTGGTATATGACCAGGTAGCGTTCGCCGCCAAGTATTCTCAACAGGATTGTAAGCTAGATAGCCTGTTGGATGGTATAGAGGAAGAATATAATCAGTCCAAGTGACTATGTAATTTGATGGACATAATTAGTCCCCAGCCGAATTAAAATCATTTGTCATGGCGGACCTTTTCGCTTCAGCCCCCAGATCCTATAGTCTGGGGTGTGTCCGAATACCCGCTCAGTTATACAAGACCGGGGTATGCGTGGAGACAAGGCGTAGGGGTCATAAGTGCTTGAACAGACAAGTACCCAACTAGTTATGTCATATTACATGGATAGTAAGAAACATCTTCCAGGGAGAATAGTTCCATTAGGGGTTCCTTTCCCTGGGTACACATGCGATAATGCACATGTCTGGACTGCGAACGATGGCACGGGATACAAGACTTCTGGGGATTTATGTTGTAACAAACGAATACATCTTTTGTTCACCGATCGAATATTCTCTTAAGGAAACTAGCTTTCGGCTTCACCCAGTCTGAGGTACACATCCGGCTGAACCGGCAGTAACAATCGCAGAGGTGCTCCCCTTATGCCCTAGCTGAATTAACGAGAATGTAGGGCATAAACACAAGAGCCAGGCAACCCATCTTGGCCACATCTTAAGTCATACCGATGCATATAATGGTGAATAAAAGGCACATATGAAAAAGAAACTCATATGTGATGGGCAAAAAAGCCAATTGAGTAATTATTTTTAGCTTCCGTATAGGGAGCCCCCAGGTATTGCTTACACACATAGTGCGGCCGGAGTGATCCGGGAGTCCGCACTGTATTAAGTACTTTGTGTGAAGAGAGAAAATGGTCGAAAAAGAAAAAAAGGGGTGGAGCATAAATAAAAGGGAGGTAGTAAGGAGACGAACACTGAGTTCGGCGTTAGGCGTAGAATCTCCGGAGTCTCGCCGCGTTCCATGGGTTCGGCTCGAGTCTGTTATCGGATGCATTACGTAAGCGGTACGCTCCTCTGGTGAGAACTTTGTCAATGATGAAGGGACCTTCCCACTTGGGTTTGAGTTTGTCCTTCTTCTTCTCCGGTAGGCGTAGGCCAGCTCGCCAATATTGTAAGTTTTGGCCCGCACTTCTCTGCTTTGATATCGTCGAGCCTGCTGCTGATAGAATGCGGAACGGGCTTTTGCGACATCGCGCTCCTCTTCTAGGGCATCCAAGTTATCCTGCTGATCTAACTCGACTTCCTTCTCTTCGTACATGCGTACATGTGGCGAATCATGTATTATGTCACAGGGTAGTACTGCCTCCGCGCCGTATACCATAAAAAATTGTGTATATCCGGTAGTGCGATTCGGCGTGGTCCGCAGCCCCCAGAGTACGGAGTCCAGCTCTTCGACCCAGTGCATATACTACTCTTTCAAGGATCGCACTAGTCTGGGTTTGATGCCGCTCATGATGAGACCATTTGCCCGCTCTACCTGGTCGTTTGTTTGCGGATGGTAGACGGAAGCATTTTTTCGCACCAAGTTTTAACTTCATCGGCTGTGAAATTAGAGCCATTATGAGTGATGATGCTGTGGGGGACACCGTAGCGGTGTACGACCCCGGATATGAAGTCTATTACTGGTCCGGATTCGGCCGTTTTGGCCGGTTTGGCTTCTATCCATTTGGTGAACTTGTCCACCATGACCAATATGTATTTTTTCTTATGGCTTCCCCCTTTGAGGGGTCCGACCATATCTAGCCCCCAGACCGCGAAGGGACAAGTTATGGGGATTTTTTGGAGAGCGGTAGGGGGCATATGACTCTGATTGGCGAAGAGCTGGCAACCGACGCAATGTTGGACAAGGTCCTGTGCGTCTGCTCGGGTCGTCGACCAATAGAAGCCTGTACGGAAGGCTTTCCTGACTAGTGCTCGAGCCACGACGTGGTGGCCGCCAAGTCTGGCATGGATTTCAGCCAAGAGCTTCCGCCCTTCCTCTTCGGAGATGCATCTTTGGAGCACTCCAGTAGCACTTTTCTTGTAGAGTTCCCCTTTGTGGACTTTGTAAGATTTAGAACCCCGTACTATGCAGCGTGCTTCATTTTGGTCTTCGGGGAGCTCCTGCCTATTTAGGTAGGCCAAGAAAGGCTCAGTCCACGGGGCGATTACGGCCATGATTTCGTGGGCCGAAGATGTTATTTCGGTGGCAGAGCCTCCGATTGTGTCTGATGGTTCGGGATCTGGGGGTGTGTTCGGATCCGTGCTAGTATTGCCGGACTCCCCTTCCCATACCACGGATGGCTTGAACAACCTTTCCAGGAATATGTTAGGTGGGACAGGGTCGCGTTTGGCGCTGATGCGGGCGAGGAAGTCCGCCGCTTGATTGTTTTCTCAAGCCACATGATGGAATTCGAGCCCCTCGAACCGAGCTGACATTTTGAGGATGGCATTAGGGTAGGCCGCCATTTTCGGATCCTTGGCATCAAAGTCCCTGTTTATTTGTGATATTGCGAGGTTCGAATCCCCGCGCACTTCCAGGCATTGAATGCCCATAGAGACTGGCATCCGAAGACCATGCAACAGAGCCTCGTATTCGGCTGCGTTGTTGGAGTCTGTGTATAATATTTGGAGGATGTACTGGACCATGTCACCGGTGGGAGACGTCAGGACTACACCTGCTCCCAATCTGACCAGCATTTTAGAGCCGTCGAAGTGCATGATCTAGTTGGAGTACAGGCGCGTGGCAAGACTCGGGCCATTCGGTGACAAAGTCAGCCAGTACTTGCGACTAGATGGCCCCGTCGTGGTTTATATATTATGTCGAACGGAAGGAGCTCGATAGCCCATTTGGCAATCCGGCCCGTAGCATCGTGGTTATTTATTATGTCATTGAGTGGCACTTCGGAGGCCACTATAATCGAAAACTCTTGAAAGTAGTGTCGCAGCTTCCGGGATGCCATGAAGACCGCGTATGCTATTTTTTGATAGTGTGAGTATCGGGAATTGCATGGGGTGAGGACCGTGGATACATAATAAACCGGCTTTTGGAGCGGCAATTTGTATCCGTTAACCTCTCGTTCGACGACGAGCACTGCGCTTACCACTTGATGTGTTGCGGCTATGTACAGTAGCATAGGCTTGCCGATATTCGGTGCCGTTAGGACTAGATTACTGGCTAGTAAGGTCTTTATTTCATCGAGTCCGGCCGCGGCTGCATCCGTCCATATGAAGTGTTCGGTGCACCGAAGGAGGCGGTAAAGAGGTAATGCCTTTTCTCCTAACCTGGAGATAAAGCGGCTCAAAGAGGCCACACATCCAGCTAGTTTCTGGATGTGCTTGAGGTTTTTTGGTATAGCCAACTGCGACAAAGCTTGGATTTTTGCCGGATTCGCTTAAATTCCTCTATTGGAAACAATGAAGACTAGCAGTTTTGTAACGCCCCGGATCCGACACGCCAGGTGTCTGGTAGTTATTCGTCGTTGTTGCCATGCCATGTGCTTGCGGTTGCATTTTATCATGTCATCATGTGCATTTCATTTTACATACGTGTTCGTCTCATGCATCCGAGCATTTTCCCCGTTGTCCGTTTTGCAATCCGGCACTCCTATGCCCTCCAGCGTCCCCCTTTTTGTCTCTTGTTGTGAGCGGGTGTTAAACTTTCTCGGAATGGCCCGAGTCTTGCCACGCGGCCTTGGTATAGCACCCGTAGACCGTCTGTCAAGTTTCGTGCCATTTGGAGGTCGTTTGATACTCCAACGGTTAACCGGGTAACCGCAAAGCCCTCTTTGACTTGAAGCCCAACACCCCTCCAAAGTGGCCCAAAACCCAGCAAACTCCCCTCCATGCTCTCGGTCATTCGATCACGATCGCGTGGCCGAAAACCGCACCTTATTTGGAGTCTCCTAGCTCCCTCTACCTATATCAACACCTCCCCCTCCGAAATTCGCGGTGCAACCCTAGCTCTCCCTCCCCTGCCGCCACCAGACGCGTCCGCGCCACGCCGGACGTGTCCGCCGCCGCCGCCCGACGAATCCGCCGCCGCCACCTGTCCTCCGCCGCCATCTCGCCCGCGCCCCGCCACCGCGGCCCGCGAGCCCCCGGCCGGCCCG
>NC_041383.1:263926883-263933265 GCF_002162155.2 Triticum dicoccoides | reverse complement strand
GCAACGTGCGCTGCCGCCACGCCCGGATCCGGCCAGGACCGACCCGGCCCCGCCATCCCCGACCCCGCCGGCGCCTCCTCCGGCCACCGCGACCTCCTTCTCAGGCGAGCCTCGGATTCCGCGCCGCCCCGATCTGGATCTAGATACGGTTCGAAGGTTGACCCCCGAAATTCCCAAGTCCCGAGATATTTTTGCATTTTGTTGCATTTTCATCGCATCATAAATCTGCATCTGTAGCTCCGTTTCGTGCGTGTAATATGTCAAATTGTTCGTCTCGACGAGTACTTCATTTAATTCCATTGCATCATTTTCATTTGAGCTCATCTTGATGCCCGAAATGCTGTTGGAAGAGTGCTATGTGATGTTAATCTGCTGAAACTGTTATAACATGCTCATTTGTCATTTTTGCCATGATTGATGTGTGCATCCTATGAGGTTGATGTCTACATGTGTTTTGATCTCTTCCATGCCATCTTTCCAGGGGTGTATGCCATGTATTTTTGTGATCAATGTGGTGACTAGCACAATCATGTAAACTAGTCCTCGTGATGTTGCTGATTTCAGTCCCTGTTCTGTTGTTATTTTTATGCCATGTAAACTTGTTGCTACAGAGAGATCCATGCTTATTTTGAGATACTTTAGTAAGGATGTTTTGTACATATGGTTATGAGATATCCATCCATGCCCCTGCTTGCATTTATAGCTTGCTGTAGGTTGTTGCAATCTTGCTCCAAACTTGCTAAATGATGTTGCTGTCAGCCTGTTAACATGAAGTTCAATGTTTCCATGATTGTTGTTAGTTATCCATGCACCCTATGAACTTTCTCTTGCCATGCTTAGCTGATCAAACATGTCTTCTTACTGTTGGTTGCCTTTCCATGCCATGTATTGCTCTGTGGTGAGTGGTTCAAGCTCACCAACATGCCTACTTATTGTTGTTCCTGCCATGTATGAATCTGTCATATATCTTGCCATGTTTACATGGATGCCATCATTTCTTCTGATCCTTTTTGGCTCATGGTCAGTAAGGGACTTTCGTTCTATGCAATTAGTAGATTCATGCCATGCCTTTGTTTTCCATGATAAGTTCATGTAACATGTTGTTTGATAGCTCTAAACATTGCAACCTGATGTTATTTCTGCTATAGTCTGAAACTGTTATTATTTGCAATCTTACCATGTCTTTTTGAGCATGATCTAGTGATTTCTGGAGATAGCTCAGTGTTCATGTTTTGTTATGCTTTACCTGTACATCATGACCATGAATTTTGTTTTCATATTGTGGTAATGTAGCATGTTGTTTTGATGCTTGCAATATGCCTACTTGCTGTTATGAACAAATTGTTGCTATGACTTGTATAATGCGTATGTGTTGCACCGTTGCTCCGTTTTGAGTGTGCTCTATATAAACTTGCTTGTTTTTGCATGTAGCTTCATATTATCATGTTGCATCCTTGTTTTGAGGTGTTTGCTTGATGTTTGAATGCCTTCTGCATCAATGCCATGTTTAACTTGTTTTGCTCATATCTTCTAGGCCGTAGCTCCAAATTAAATGAACTTTATATGTAACTTGACTAGAATCTCGTGTAGATCCTCTTGGTGCATCTTAACTTGCTGTTTAACAACTTGAACATAAGGTTTATTCATATCTGGACCAATTTCGAAATTTGCATATGAGGACTTACCGAAATTGTTATATGTTGTTCCCAGCCTCATTTAAACTTGCTTTGATGTGTTGCTCCTGTTTGCATCATCTCTTGCCATGAGTAGCTTCATGTAGTCTTGTCTTGCATCATACTTGTTTGTGCATCATGTCTCGTCTATGTGTGGTGTGTTTACCATGTTGTGTGCTTCTCTCGATAGTTCCCGTTTCGTTGCGATCCTGAGGATTCGTTCGTCTACGCTTGGTTCGTCTTCGTGGCTTCATCTTCTTCATGGACTCGTTCTTCTTCCTTGCGGGATTTCAGGCAAGATGATCGCTACCCTGGATCTCACTACTATCATTGCTATGCTAGTTGCTTCGTTCTATCGCTTTGCTGCGCTACCTATCTTTTGCTCCTCAAGCCTCCCAAATTGCCATGAACCTCTAACCTTTGACACCCCTCCTAGCAAACCATTGATTGGCTATGTTACCGCTTTGCTCAGCCCCTCTTATAGCGTTGCTAGTTGCAGGTGAAGTTGAAGATTGCTCCATGTTGGATTATGTTTATTATTGGGATATCACAATATCTCTTATATTATTAATGCATCTATATATTTGGTAAAGGGTGGAAGACTCGGCCTTATGCCTGGTGTTTTGTTCCACTCTTGCCGCCCTAGTTTCTGTCATACCGGTGTTATGCTCCCGGATTTTGTGTTCCTTACGCGGTCGGGTGATTTATGGGACCCCCTTGACAGTTTGCTTTGAATAAAACTCCTCCAGCAAGGCCCAACATTGGTTTTACCATTTGCCTCACCTATTACCTTTTTCCCTTTGGGACTCGTGCATCCCAAGGGTCATCTTTATTTTAGCCCCCCCCGGGCCAATGCTTGTCTAAGTGTTGGTCCAAACTAGAGCCACTTGCACCGCCACCTCGGGGAAACTTGAGGACTGGTTCTAGTTGTATGTACTGCTCATCCGATCGTGGCCTGAGACAAGATACGCATGGCTACTATCAGAATGTCGACACGACGGGAGGTCTTGCTGGTCTTGTTTTACCATTGTCGAAATGTCTTGTATACCGGGATTCCGAGTCTGATCGGGTCTTCCTGGGAGAAGGAATATCCTTCGTTGATCGCGAGAGCTTATCATGGGCTATGTTGGGACACCCCTGCAGGGTATAATCTTTCGAAAGCCGTGCCTGCGGTTATTGGCAGATGGGAATTTGTTAATGTCCAGTTGTAGATAACTTGACACCAGATCCGAATTAAAACGCATCAACCGTGTGTGTAGCCGTGATGGTCTCTTCTCGGCGGAGTCCGGGAAGTGAACACTGTTTCTGGGTTATGTTTGACGTAAGTAGGAGTTCAGGATCACCTCTTGATCATTGCTAGTTGACGACCGTTCCGCTTGCTCTCTTCTCGCTCTTACTTGTGTATGTTAGCCACCATATATGCTTAGCCGCTGCTGCAACCTCACCACTTTACCCCTTCCTTTCCCATTTAGCTTTGCTAGTCTTGATACCCATGGTAATGGGATTGCTGAGTCCTCGTGGCTCACAGATTACTACAACAACAGTTGCAGGTACAGGTTGCGATGATCATGACGCGAGAGCAATGCTTGCTTGCATTGAGTTCTGCTTCTGCTTCTTCTTCGATCAGGGGATAGGTTCCATGTCGGCAGCCTGGGCTAGCAGGGTGGATGTCGTTCGAGTTTCTGTTTGTGTTTCATCCATAGTCGGATGGTGCTCTGATGTATTGTGATGTTGTATTCGTGTGGCATTGTATGCCTTTTGTATGTATCCCCATCTAATGTAATGTTAATGTAATGATATCCACTTTGCAAAAGCGTCTCAATATGCGGGTCTATCCTTGGTGGGACCTTCGAGTTCCTTTTGGATAGGGTCGCATATTGGGCGTGACAAGTTGGTATCAGAGCCTCGACCGACCTTAGGAGCCCCCTTGATTGATCGTGTAGTTTGGCCGATGTCGAGTCTAGTAGAAAACTGTTTTCTGAGTCTAGTTATATCGGAGAGTAGGAATTCTTTTTACTCCTCAGCCCCTTCGTCGCTCTGGTGAGGAATCTTGACGTAGGTGTTTTGAATTACTCCTCTTCCCTTTCAAATTTTCTTTAGGTTCACGCAGTTGGTTTTTCGATCGTTGGTTCTCTTCTCTTTTCATCCGGTGCATTTCTCGTCAAGTTGACTCGAGCCTCTTCATCCTTGAGTTCAATCCTCAGTTGTTTTTTTCCACCCGCCCACCCTTCTTCCTCTCGGAACCGTAGTCCCTAATCAAGTATCCATCCTACTCGTGCGAAGTCTTTGCTTTCTTTCTTCAATGATTTCAACCGGTGTTTTTTCACTTCAAGATATTCATCGGTTTTCCCTTTCAAAGTTTTCCTTTGTTTTTCCCGCCCTCCCACCCTTTTCTTCCCGGAGTTTGTGTCTGCTTCGAGCATCAAAGTCATTCGTGTGGAGCCTCTTCAGTCTTCCCTCAATTGTATCAACGGGTGAATTCTCGTCGCGTTCGTCATTCTTCAAATCTTTTTCTTTTCCGGTGGATTCAATTCTAGTTTTTTGGTAGTGACTATATTCTTTTCCTCGGATCAAGTGTTTTCCCTTTGCTCGTTTGCCTCTCGCCATTCAATCATTCCGGAGTTCGGAAGACATCTCAGAAGATTCGTCTGTATTCCAATTAATTCGAGGTTGTCACCTCATTCAAATATTTCAATTGTTCCGGTGCATCATCTATCTGTTCAACATCCCTTTCCAATGGTGTTATCTCTTCAGTGGGCCCTAACCCACAGGTCTTTTCCTAGGATCTTACCTGACTCTTCTAATTCCCCTGGAGTTATTCTTAATTCTTTTCGAAGTGTAACGTAAGAATGGATTCCATCAGTCACATGCCTTCTCCAAGATCGCTTTCAAATTATTTTCATCTTTGGTTCAACTCTTCCTCTTCTTCATTCTCCCGGAGTATCTCAGTAATTTTGGTGGTGTTTCCCGTCGTCTTTTGAAGACCGAAGAAGAGTTTTTCCTCTAAATCTTGTCCGTTCCCCGGAGATTCGCGGTGCTAGCTCGATGTTATCCTATCAAATTGTTTCAAGTCATGCAAATTCTTTTCATCCATCCGGAGCATTTCAGGAGTTGCTTTCTCTGTCGATCATCCGGAGGCCATCTTTCCAGAAGAATCCTTCATCTGAGCATTTCAGCTAACATTATCCAATTATCCCGGTGCTTCATTCAAGTGTTCTTTAATTAGCTCATGATCTCTTTGTTCTCTTGCATCTAAATCCCCTCGAACATTTTTGTTCTTCTAATTCTTCCCGGTGATTCATTCTCTTTCGTCAGTCATTTCCGAATTCTAACGGTGGTTCCTTCAGACTCCTTTCCTTTGTTTATCATATCAATTCATTCGGTCTTTTCAATCCTACCGGTGGTTCATGTAGACCTTCTCAAGTTTGCGATATGTCACTTCTCAATTCTTTTTCAAGAAGAATAAGTAGTATGCAAAATCCATTGCTTGTCATCAATTTAATTTGATGAAGGATAAGCATACAATAAATCTTTCTTATTTCCTCAAGGTGATTAATCCCTTCCTTCGGAGTTTGTTCTTGTTGAATAAATTCTAGTTCCAAGTGTTTTCATCTTTTCTTTTCCGGAGTTCAATTTCCTCGGCCATTTCGTCGGAACCGCCACCTAAATCATCGTAAGATTTAATCTTATTCTTTCATCCTTCATTCTATCTCACCATCCTTTTGTCAACGGAGTTCTTCATGGTTGTTCTTCATGATTTAATTCATTCTTTAAGAGTTCATCAAGTATCATTCCATCCTCTCAAGCTCGTGTTCTAATTCTTTCCATGTTCAGCTGGAGCGCTGTCTAAATCCTTTCAGTCTTATTCGTTTCTTATCTCGTTCTAACCGGAGTGGTTGCATAGTCTATCTGATTCCGTGAGCTTTCGATTCTTGTCATTCTCGTTGTTCCTCTCTTCTTTTCGAGTGCTCTCTATTCTTTGCTTCTTCTCTTGAGTTCTTGTTTCACCTCATTCCTTTTTCCCTTCCGTCTCGGTCCTAAGATCTCGGGACGAGATCTCTTATTAGTGGAGGAGTGCTGTAATGCCCCGGATCCTACGCGCCAGGTGTCTGCTAGTTATTCGTCGTTGTTGCCATGTCATGTGCTTGCATGTTGCATTTTATCATGTCATCATGTGCATTTCATTTTACATACGTGTTCATCTCATGCATCCGAGCATTTTCCCCGTTGTCCGTTTTGCAATCCGGCACTCCTATGCCCTCCGGCGTCCCCCTTTTTGTCTCTTGTTGTGAGCGGGTGTTAAACTTTCTCGGAATGGCCCGAGTCTTGCCAATCGGCCTTGGTATAGCACCGGTAGACCGTCTGTCAAGTTTCCTGCCATTTGGAGGTCGTTTGATACTCCAACGGTTAACCGGGTAACAGCAAAGCCCTCTTTGACTTGCAGACCAACACCCCTCCAAAGTGGCCCAAAACCCAGCAAACTCCCCTCCATGCTCTCGGTCGTTCGATGACGATCGCGTGGCCGAAAACCGCACCTCATTTGGAGTCTCCTAGCTCCCTCTACCTATATAAACACCTCCCCCTCCGAAATTCGCGGTGCAACCCTAGCTCTCCTTCCCCTGCCGCCACCGGACGCGTCCGCGCCGCGCCGGACGTGTCCGCCGCAGCTGCCCGACGAATCCGCCCCCGCCACGTGTCCTCCGCCGCCA
>NC_041383.1:263910753-263926307 GCF_002162155.2 Triticum dicoccoides | reverse complement strand
CCGCCTCCCCGCCGGCGCTCCCCGCCGTGGCAGCCTGGTCCGCCCGCCGCCTCCTGTGCCGGCCCCGGCCGTCGCCACCCACCGCCGCGGCTGCCGCCGGCTGCCGCGCCGCGCGCGTCCTCGCCGGCGACCCGAGCCGGCCGCTCCTCGCCTCGCCGGCGCACCGTGCGCCGCCGCCGCGCCCGGATCCGGCCGGGACCGACTCGGCCCCGCCATCCCTGACCCGCTGGCGCCTCCTCCGGCCACCGCGACCTCCTTCTTTGGTGAGCCTCGGATTCCGCGCCGCCCCGATCTGGATCTAGATCCGGTTCAAAGGTTGACCCCCGAAATTCCCGTCCCGAGATATTTTTGCATTTTGTTGCATTTTCATCGCATCATAACTCTACATCTGTAGCTTCGTTTCGTGCGTGTAATATGTCAAATTGTTCGCCTCGACGAGTACTTCATTTAATTCCATTGCATCATTTTAATTTGAGCTCATCTTGATGCCCAAAATGCTGTTGGAAGAGTGCTATGTGATGTTAATCTGCTGAAACTGTTATAACATGCTCATTTGTCAGTTTTGCCATGATTGATGTGTGCATCCTATGAGGTTGATGTCTACATGTGTTTTGATCTCTGCCATGCCATCTTTCCAGGGGTGTATGCCATGTATTTTTGTGATCAATGTGGTGACTAGCACAAGCATGTAAACTAGTCCTCGTGATGTTGCTGATTTCAGTCCCTGTTCTGCTGTTATTTTTATGCCATGTAAACTTGTTGCTACAGAGAGATCCATGCTTATTTTGAGATACTTCAGTAAGGATATTTTGTACATATGGTTATGAGCTATCCATCCATGCCCCTGGTTGCATTTATAGTTTGCTATAGGTTGTTGCAATCTTGCTCCAAAGTTGCTAAATGATGTTGCTGTCAGCCTGTTAACATGAAGTTCAACGTTTCCATGATTGTTGTTAGTTATCCATGCACCCTATGAACTTTCTCTTGCCATGCTTAGCTGCTCAAACATGTCTTCTTACTGTTGGTTGCCTTGCCATGCCATGTATTTCTCTGTGGTGAGTGGTTCAAGCTCACCAACATGCCTACTTATTGTTGTTCCTGCCATGTATGAATCTGTCATATATCTTGCCATGTTTACATGGATGCCATCATTCCTTCTGATCCTTTTTGGCTCATGGTTAGTAAGGGACTTTTGTTCTATGCAATTAGTAGATTCCTGCCATGCCTTTGTTTGCCATGATAAGTTCCATTAACATGTTGTTTGATAGCTCTAAACATTGCAACCTGATGTTATTTCTGCTACAGTCTGACACTGTTATTATTTGCAATCTTACCATGTCTTTTTGAGCATGATCTATTGATTTCTGGAGATAGCTCAGTGTTCATGTTTTGTTATGCTTTACCTGTACATCATGACCATGTCTTTTTTTTCATATTGTGGTACTGTAGCATGTTGTTTTGATGCTTACAATGTGCCTACTTGTTGTTATGGACAGATTGTTGCTATGACTTGTATAGTGCGTATGTGTTGCACCGTTGCTCCGTTTTGAGTGTGCTCTATATGAAACTTGCTTGTTTTTGCATGTAGCTTCATATTTTCATGTTGCATCCTTGTTTTGAGGTGTTTGCTTGATGTTTGAATGCCTTTTGCATCAATGCCATGTTTAACTTGTTTTGCTCATATCTTCTAGGCCGTAGCTCCAAATTAAATGAACTTTATATGTAACTTGACTAGAATCTCGTGTAGATCCTCTTGGTGCATCTTAACTTGCTGTTTAACAACTTGAACATAAGGTTTATTCAGATCAGGACCAATTTCGAAATTTGCATATGAGGACTTACCGGAATTGTTATATGTTGTTTCCGGCCTCATTTAAACTTGCTTTGATGTGTTGCTCATGTTTGCATCATCTCTTGCCATGATTAGCTTCATGTAGTCTTGTATTGCATCATACTTGTTTGTGCATCATGTCTCGTCTATGTGTGGTGTGTTTACCATGTTGTGTGCTTCTCTCGATAGTTCCCGTTTCGTTGCGATCGTGAGGATTCGTTCGTCTACGCTTGGTTCGTCTTCGTGGCTTCATCTTCTTCATGGACTCGTTCTTCTTCCTTGCGGGATTTCAGGCAAGATGACCGCTACCCTGGATCTCACTACTATCATTGCTATGCTAGTTGCTTCGTTCTATCGCTTTGCTGCGCTACCTATCTTTTGCTCCTCAAGCCTCCCAAATTGCCATGAACCTCTAACCTTTGACACCCGTCCTAGCAAACCATTGATTGGCTATATAACCGCTTTGCTCAGCCCCTCTTATAGCGTTGCTAGTTGCAGCTGAAGTTGAAGATTGCTCCATGTTGGATTATGTTTATGATTGGGATATCACAATATCTCTTATATTATTAATGCATCTATGTATTTGGTAAAGGGTGGAAGACTCGGCCTTATGCCTGGTGTTTTGTTCCACTCTTGCCGCCCTAGTTTCCGTCATACCGGTGTTATGTTCCCAGATTTTGCGTTCCTTACGCGGTCGGGTGATTTATGGGACCCCCTTGACAGTTCGCTTTGAATAAAACTCCTCCAGCAAGGCACAACATTGGTTTTACCATTTGCCTCACCTATTGCCTTTTTCCCTTGGGAGTCACGCATCCCAAGGGTCATCTTTATTTTAGCCCCCCCCCCCGGGCCAATGCTTGTCTAAGTGTTGGTCCAAACTAGAGCCACTTGCAGCGCCACCTCAGGGAAACTTGAGGGCTGGTTCTAGTTGTATGTACTGCTCATCCGGTTGTGGCCTGAGACGAGATACGCGAGACTACTATCAGGATGTCGGCACGCCGGGTGGTCTTGCTGGTCTTGTTTTACCATTGTCGAAATGTCTTGTAAACCGGGATTCTGACTCTGATCGGGTCTTCCTGGGAGTAGGTTTATCCTTCGTTGATCGCAAGAGCTTATCATGGGCTAAGTTGGGACACCCCTGCAGGGTATAATCTTTCGAAAGCCGTGCCTGCGGTTATTGGCAGATGGGAATTTGTTAATGTCCGGTTGTAGATAACTTGACACCAGATCCGAATTAAAACGCATCAACCGTGTGTGTAGCCGTGATGGTCTCTTCTCGGCGGAGTCCGGGAAGTGAACACGGTTTCTGGGTTATGTTTGACGTAAGTAGGAGTTCAGGATCACCTCTTAATCATTGCTAGTTGACGACCGTTCCGCTTGCTCTCTTCTTGCTCTTACTTGCGTATGTTAGCCACCATAATGCTAGGCCGCTGCTGCAACCTCACCACTTTACCCCTTCCTTTCCCATTTAGCTTTGCTAGTCTTGATACCCATGGTAATGGGTTTGCTGAGTCCTCGTGGCTCACAGATTACTACAACAACAGTTGTAGGTACAAGTTGCGATGATCATGACGCGAGAGCGATGCTTGCTTGCATTGAGTTCTGCTTCTGCTTCTTCTTCGATCAGGGGATAGGTTCCAGGTCGGCAGCCTGGGCTAGCAGGGTGGATGTCATTCGAGTTTCTGTTTGTGTTTCATCCATAGTCGGATGGTGCTCTGATGTATTGTGATGTTGTATTCGTGTGGCATTGTATGCCTTTTGTATGTATCCCCATCTATTATGTAATGTTGATGTAATGATATCCACTTTGCAAAAGCGTCTCAATATGCGGGTCTATCCTTGGTGGGACCTTCGAGTTCCTTTTGGATAGGGTCGCATATTGGGCGTGACAAGTTTCCCCGAGGGGACGCCGAAGACACATTTTTTCGGATTCAACTTAATGTCCTATGTCCGGAGGTTATCGAATGTAAGCCTCAAGTCATCTATTAGGGTTTCGATGTGTCTAGTTTTTATGACCACGTCGTCCACATATGCTTCCACTGTTTTGCCAATTTGTTTTTCCAGGCATGTTTGAATCATGCGTTGATAGGTTGCGCCGGCATTCTTGAGCCCAAAAGGCATAGTGTTGAAGCAAATAGGGCCATACGGCGTTATAAAAGTTGTTGCAGCTTGGTCAGACTCTGCCATCTTTATTTGATGGTATCCAGAGTATGCGTCGAGAAAACACAGCGAGTCGTGTCCAGTTGTGGCATCGATGATTTGATCGATGCGAGGGAGGGGAAAGGGATCCTTGGGGCAAGCCTTGTTGAGGTCTTTGAAGTCGACGCATAGGCGCCAGGATTTGTCCTTCTTTGGTACCATTACCAAATTTGCTAGCCAATCCGGATGTTTAATATCTCTAATGAATCCGGCCTCGAGTAGCTTGGCTCACTCTTCCCCCATTGCTTGTCGTTTGGGCTCTGAGAATCGCCTTAGGGTCTGTTTGACAGGTTTGTATCCCTTTAGTATGTTAAGGCTATGCTCGGCCAATCCACGTGGGATGCCCGACATGTCCGATGGGTGCCAGGCAAAAATGTCCCAATTCTCGCGTAAGAAATCTCGCAGTGCGGTGTCCATCGCGGGGCTCAACTGTGTCCCGATAGAAGCTGTCTTCGTGGGGTCCGTTGGATGGACTTGGAATTTAACTATCTCGTCTACAGGTTTAAATGAGGTAGACTTGGGTCGCTTGTCGAGTATCACGTCGTCCCTGTCCACGGTGGTCCGTAGTGTTGTTAACTCTTCGGCTGCTAGAGCTTCAGATAATGCTTCTAGGGCTAGTGCTGCGGTTTTATTTTCGGCGCGAGGTGCGACGTCCGGATCACTGGCTAGAGTGATAATTCCATTGGGTCCGGGCATTTTAAGCTTCATGTACCCGTAATGTGGTACAGCTTGGAAGCTTGTAAACGCGTCCCGCCCTAGTAGGGCATGGTATCCACTGCTAAAGGGCGCCACTTGGAATGTGATCTCTTCGAACCTATAATTCTTCGGGGTGCTGAATACCACATCGAGTGTGATTTTTCCCGCACACTGCGCTTCCCGAGTAGGGATAATTCCCCTAAAGGTTGTGCCGCTTTGTTCAATGCGGCTTTTATCAATTTCCATCTTGCTGAGTGTTTCTTCATAGATCAGATCTAATCCGCTTCCGTTGTCCATGAGTACTTTAGTGAGCCAAAAGCCATCTACGATCGGGCTAAGGACCAGAGCGGCTGGTGCCCGGACAGTCTGGAATCGAGGTTCATCACTGGCATTAAAAGTTATAGCAGTGTCATTCCAGGGGTTTATTTTTGCCACATGGCAAATTTCAGCGGAGCTTCGATGAGCTCGCTTGCGCCTATTGTTCGAGGCAAAAGTCTCGAAGACTGTTAGTACCGTATTGTGTTCGTTGGCAGGATGTTGTTCCGCTTTATGGCTTACAAGAAGATCCTCGCCACTTTTTGCCACATGTCGGAGTATCCAACATGCCCTAAGGCTATGAGTTGTTATTGTATCCGGAGTACTGTGGAGTTTACATGGCCCGTCGAGCCATTCTTCCAATGCAGTTCCCCGCCCTGGGGTGGGCTTTGGTTTCTTGGGGATTGGATCTACCGACTTATGAGAGTTCGCCCGTTTAGTTTGGACAAAGGTCTTGGTGAGAGCAGTACTATCCCAAAATTCTGTTTGGGTTTTCCAGGCGCTTTCCATCGCACAGTACTTCCATACTATGATTGCCAAGTCCGCGAAGTGTACTATGTCACGGCGGCTTATAGCATTGAGGAGTCCTTCGTCCGTGCAGTTTTTGCAGAAGAGTGAGACCAAGTTCTCCTCGCTGCAGTCCTTGACCTTGTTAAACGCAAGGAGGAATCTGGCCCAGTAGTGATGTACGGTTTCCTGGGGCTCTTGCTTGATGCGGGAGAGACGGTTTAAATCTAGGTAGGTGTTGTTAGCTGAATCCGGATTCTGATCCGATCTAACACCCAGGGGCGTGGGAGGCTCCGAGCTTGACAGCTCGAGATCCGGAGTGTCGCCAATTTCTTCGGCCCAATGCCCAATTCTAAGTCCGAGACCTGGGTCATGTCCTCCTTTGAGTAGGTATTTGGCTCAAGGAGTTCGGTGACCCGGACATAATTCGTCCTCAAAGTCATGGGACGGTCCGTGTGAGGTTCCTCCACTACCGCTATCTCATGGGTGGCCGGCGGGGATCTGATGTCCCTTTGGTCGGGTTTAAGCCCGATGCGGTCGTAGTCTGTAGCGACTCCCAGAGCGGCGATGCGATCCAAGAGCTCGTTGAGGGAGGAGAGCTCCATCGGATCCATCTGTTCGGCGAGTTCCGAACTGACGCGAAGGTTATGATTGACGACCCGAGAGGCCATCGTCGGTGCTACCGCCGATTGGGCGGCCATGATAAAGCCGCCGAGTCGGAGAGTCTGGCCTACATCCAGAGCCCCCCCCCCCCGATGTAATGTCGTCCTTGACGACGAGACGAGCCATCGAGCCTTGCGGTGACGTCACAGAGGAACTCTCAATGAAAGCACCAATGTCAGTGTCAAAACCGGCGGATCTCGGGTAGGGGGTCCCGATCTGTGCGTCAAGGCTGATGGTAACAGGAAGCAAGGGACACAGATGTTTACCCAGGTTCGGGCCCTCTCGATGGAGGTAAAACCCTACTTCCTGCTTGATTAATATTGAAGATATGGGTGGTACAAGAGTAGATCTACCACGAGATCGTAGAGGCTAAACCCTAAGAGCTAGCCTATGATGGTATGATTGTAATTGTGATCGGCCTCCTAAGGACCAACCTCTCCGGTTTATATAGACACCGGAGAGGGCTAGGGTTTACATGGAGTCGGTTACAAGGAAGGAAACACAATATCCGGATTGCCAAGCTTGTCTTCCACGCGAAGGAGAGTCCCATCCGGACACGGGCCGAAGTCTTGAGTCTTGTATCTTCACGCTTCAATAGTCCGGACGATGTATACAGTCTGGCTATCCGGATACCCCCTAATCCAGGACTCCCTCACTGGGTGCCCCGCCAGCCGCCAGCCAAGGGTTGGCTGGTGTAGCCCCACAACTTGAAGACGAAGGCCGCCCAGGGGGCACCCCTACCGGCAATGACAAGAGGAGGGATCGCCGGTGCATCCCCCGTCTCACGGGCAAAGTCGCGGGGGGAGAGAGCAGGGGGGCCAGTTCTAGGGCACCCTCGCGACGACACGGCAACCGAAGTTAGCCACACGCCCTACGCAGGATCAGGAGGCCGGGGGCTGTGCGCGGGCGTCAAGCTAGAATCCTCGAGGACGCCTGCTTCCCTAGGTTTCTCCTTCATGGGAGCCCTGCAAGACCCCGGCCGTGAGAAAGCACGGCGCATAGGGAGGTTAAGAGCAAAGGTACTTGCTCGTCGGCAGCCACGTATCTCCTCGGCTTCAGCGGCCGACGCGTGCCATCGTTGCGGCACGGGGACCTCTTCCTCTTCAAGAGCGACTCAAGGCACAGGCGGGGCTGACCGGACCCCGACAGGCGATCCTCGGGAGGAGGAGCGCTCGGCGGGGCAGCTGGGGCAGGGGTTCCGAGAGCAGGGGCGCCCGGCGAGATCTTTTGGCTCACGGCTCCTGAGACATTGGTGGGCTCCTTGTCGTCTGCAGCCACTTGGGAGCCACCACACTGGGTGTCAGGAGCCTCTACCTTCGGAGCTTGGGGTCATGCCAGTTCTGCGGCAACTCCTTCCAGGGCACCAGGAGCCTTGGCCTCCTAGGCCACCATTGGCGTCGGGCCTCCGGAGGAGCTCTCGACAGTAGTTGGAGGCGCGCGCCCCTTGCCTCCACACTCGGGGTGCGCGAGGCAGGGTCGATCAAGAGAGGATCCACGAAGACGGGGTTCTCGTGGGGCTCCTCAAGGCCCTCGGGGAGCAATCCCCATTCGTCAAACAGAGGCATCTTCCCAGCAAAGGCCGCCTTGTTCGAGCATAGATAGAGAAGGCAGCCACCCCCGGAAGGTCAGCAGGCTCGGGCTCGCCGGTCAGGAGTTTGAGCACCATGCTCAAGGTGTCGGCAGCCAGCGATGGCCTCTGCAGCCTCATCGGATCTTCGACGCCTGCGAAGTCCCACATTGGGCGAGAATGGTGCTGGAGGGGAGCAATGCGCTGCCTGACAAATTCCTTCACCACCATTGGCGCCATCACTTCCAATTCCTGAAGCCTCGCCAATCTCTTCCAGACGAAAGCAAGACGCCGGTCGGAGAGCCTCTCGTGGCACCTGCCAGAGCTGGGCGAGGCCGGCGCCCCAGGAGTCTGGAGCAGGGGGCTGAACGCGCGGGCCTACATAAGAAGCCACTGCTTCCGGAATCCCTTCGCAACAGGCGAGAGCTCGAAGTCGATTCCCGAACCAGCGGTTGCAGCCACAACTTCGAAGGTCGCGCACCTAGAGCATTAGCGGGCGTCGACCAACTGAAGCAAGAAGAAATGGTGAAATAAGGCCACGGAAGGAGTGATGCCGACCATGGAGTCGCAAAGGAAGGCGAAGACGGCGAGAAGGATAACAGAGCGGGGGTCCAGATGCAGCAGGTGGATCTGGTAATGCGATATCACAACATTGAAGAAAGGGGAGAAGGAAGGAATCAACCCCGCGAGAAGAGCATGGAGATAGATGGGGATCTCGATGGCACTCATCTCTCTTGCTCTCCAAGATGCAGGGCGGACGAATGTCGCCTTCCCCTCATTCGAATCGGCGGCGAGCGCATGGTGAACCTTGTCCAGCCCCTCCCGATTGATCACCGTCAACTGCTCAAGGGCTGGCTCCAGGGCCGGTGGAGGACCGACCGGAGCGAGCGGCTTCCCCTTCTTCTTCCTCGGTTTGGGGGCCATGATGAGTGCCCAAAGGAGGGCGAGGCGCCGGTGCCAGATCCATGGACGTGGCGGCAAGGTTGGGAAGGAGGAAACCAGAGCCGAGCACGGTAATCTGCAAAGTGCGAGCTGCACTGGCAACGGGCGACTACTGGGCCTGCCAGATATCAAGGCGGCGTGGGGAAGTGCAGACGCCCACGTCCCATCAGCTACCATGTGTCATAAAGGCCGTAGGCGGTTAGGGCCCGCGGCGCCCCGCACTTGCCCTTTGGCTTCACCTAGAAGCCAAGTCCGAGCGCGCCTTGGGCCCGGGGTCTACTGTCGGCGTCTTGGATTTGGGGGTATCCAGCCCTGCCTACCTGCGGCCCATGTGGCTCCATGAACGGCCTGGTACGGCCCGGCTTCAGCATCAACAACACAAGAACCTCGCGAGGGGCCAAGCCTCGCGAGGCGGACGACGCCAAGACCCCCGAGGGGATCGGCCTCCTCAGGCTGGCTCCTGAGGGGCGGAGAGTTCTATGCAAGGTTCTCCTCACGAGGCTCGGCTGATGTGAGCCATGACGACCAAGGCCAGGCGGGAGCCAGGCAGGCGCAGAGTGCAGGTTTTCTCTTCGGTGCAAGGGAGGAAAGCCACAGGCGCGGAGTCTCGAGGAATCAGCCAAAGGTTTCCATTCCGGTGCAATAAGACCAAGACCGCCAGGACGGAAGGACGGAGGTCATCAACGAGCCCACCGCAGCGTCACGACCAGAGGCTTTTCGTAGGCGAAGACTACTTTTGTCAGGATAAGTTGTACTACTTGTCCCCTTTCAAATCCGGCTGTTGTGGGATCCCTTCCCGCCAACATTTGGGAAGAGGACCAAGGCCACTATAAATAGGACTAGCCACAACCATAGAGAGAGGATGGAACAAAACAAGTAGAACTAGAACACACCACACCAGCTGAAGAACACCTCACCTCCTGAGGCCAGTTCATCCACTGCACTAGTTCATCCTCAGCCCTTCGAGGCAATCCACCAAAATACTGCAGTAGGGTATTACACGGCAAGGTGGCCCGAACCAGGATAAACTATTGTGTCTTTGTGTCTCTTTGAGCTTGACATGCTAGGCTTAGGAGGATCGCGAGTAGGCAGGCTGGGTAGGTTGAGATCTCCGCATGCACCCCAGAGTTTGAACCTCTCAAGGGTTTGCGGATCCCTTAATCCGACAGTATCTTGTTATAGTGGTTTATGCAGTTAACTGAGGCCACAATGTAAATTCCAAACGTTCACATTCTAGTACAACGTTCATGTGGAACACTAACATTAAACTCGGCTTCATAAAAAACTTGGAAAGCATAAGTTAAGCAATTTTATACATCTCAATGATTCATAGAACATAACAAACATATACTAGTTCACAGCAAAAGGGAAAGTTGTGAGAAGGTTTACAAATGAGGAAAAAACAAGCAAGGCTTCCCTGAGCAAAGGGCCTCCTGGCTCACTTAAATTTCCTAGAGTTCACTCTGGTTTTTCTTGTTGCCACCATCCAGGGTTAGGTTCTCTCATTCCAGAATAACCAATTATAATTGTGTTCTCAGCTGGAATGTTGAACTGAACCATGCAGTGTACTGACCATCTGAAATTCTTGTGCATTCCACTAAATTTAAGCACCGCTATTTGCAGAAATAAGCAGACCACAATGCCTCTCGTCCGCGCACCTGTCCAAAAAACCGCCGTGCAGTCGTGCGAGCTAGTCTTTGGTCCCTGGATGAACTGGTAGAAAGTGCATTCCGGACTAGGATGCAGTTGTTTTCGCTCGTCCCTACACTGCAATCAGGAAGTAAAACGTACGAATCAGCTTCTTTTAGATTGCGTTGGTCATTCTACCTCGTTACTACCAAAGTAGGAATACCTAGAACACTAGTGGTTTGAGGACGGCAGCTAGGAATAGCCATCTCATTTTGTGCAGTTGTACTAAAACTGAGGTGTGTACTTTTGATTGCGCAGACAAGAAACGATATGGAGACAGACATCCCTGTTTGCGCAAATACGGAATACGGTTATTTAAACAGTGTTGGATATTTGCAGTGGCGTATGATTAACAGTAGTATCTATTGTGTTATAATTCGCACTAGATTGACAGTATGAAAGTGTCGTTAAGTAAGTAGCATCACATCACATCAACACTGCCACTAGATTAACATGCAGAACAATAGCATTAGTATTACTATCATTAGAGTAGCACATGGTCAGTAAATGTGCAATCAAATTTGTGCAGTTCCACTAGGATGAAGCAATGTTAGTGGTGTGAGATTTAAGTTTAACTGCAAAAACACAATTCATGGGAAATAAAGCAAGACGGAAGCACTTCATAAAATGGTGGTGGCATTGCTTCAATTTATCGACGGCACTAGAACATTACTTATAGTGACATTAGGTGGCATTGCTTAATGCTTCATCTGATTTTACATTAATGGTAACGATATGGGCGTAGGAACAGCAGGGGCATAAAGTGATGAGGCAGATGTGGTTGCCGAGAGCGGCAAACACTCAGGCAGCATGTCTGCATTTGTCCCATTTTTTATCTCCTCGGTGACATTTTCCTATGTGAGCACAGGAAATATAGACCTGCTCATTCTCATTAGCGTTGTCCCCCAACACCCATCACTTTACAAGGATTCCTCTCTTTCACTCTCTCATGCTCACATATATATAGTGCAGTGATTTTGTTGTACCAGCTTCAAAAAAATGCACTCCTACGTGTACCAGCGAGTGGGTGTGAGAGAACTAGTGCATGTGTGCACCGCTTCTCTTCGTGAGAGTACAATATACTATGCCCAAAGAACGTTCGCCACAAGAGTAATAGTGTAAGTGTGTGATGTGTGAGCTAAAATAAAATATGCACGCCGTATTTTGTTTATTAGAAGTCCTGAGGGTTGGGTGTGAAGAGCACATATGTGTGCGACATCTACCTGCAGATAGACGGTGGGTGCGAGAGGACTCGGGAGAGTCGTGACTTGTGAGGGTGTGTGTGCGCGAGATAGAGGGGGCGCGTATCAATGCAATGCATGTGTTCGTAAATCATTATCTGGAAAATGTTCGCCACAAGCCTTTTCCTGATGAACGCCATAAGAAACGTTAGATTGGCACCCGACAGTGTCAGTTTTGCCATGTCATTTAACAGAACAACCACTCCTCCTACACACAAATCTTCCACGTGAGTGTTAGCAACTACAGTATTCTCCCTCCGTTCCAAAATGCAGTGCATATAGCTTTATTGAAAATTCAAACCTCGCAAACTTTTACGGAGTTTTCGTGTACCAAGTTGCACATATAGAATACCCAGTATATATCATTTCATCCATCTTCGAGAGGTAACTATAAAGATGGGGGAGGAGTCTACAAAGAAAGACCATTGTATCAGCAACAATTTCAATCATCATTTGGTGTGGAGGAATATAATAGGAACTCTATATGATATGATTTTTAGAGGATTTTTTCCTTTAGAGCCAATTGGTTCATAGGAACAGATTCATATACTCCACATTTCAAAGCAAATAAACATGATATCATTTTTATAGCTTTAGAGCCACTTGGTTCATATGAATGGATTCCTATGCTCCCATAATTTCAAAGGAAAATAAACATTAGCGTATATTCAATAGTAAAGTTCCTATGATATGAACCAAATGACATCTCTTTTCTAATCCCTCCTCATAGGAATTGAGATACATGTCATATCTAGATTCAATAGAAAAGTTCCTATGATGTGAACCAAATGACATCTCTTTTCCAATCCCTACTCATAGGAATTGAGATACTCCATGTCATCTCTTTCCCTACAACTTCCATGTATACATCTTCTATTCCTAAATAGCTAGTACAACCCACTAGTAGCTTTTTTCCAAGACATGCAACTATGGCACAAGAACTATCTAGTGTGTGAATAACTTTGAAAGATGGTCGCTGGATGAAACTAATCCGATAGTGCAGAAATGGCAAATCCGAGCACTATTAGCCCATGGATATCATCAACATTCCACCAGATTCTGCCACATGTACAATTTTGAAGACTCCATGGTTGAACTTAAGCATAATGCACAAAGCTCAAAACACAAGCACTTCTCCTTTGTTCTAGAATCTTCCGTATCATAATTGCCCAATGTTTTTCTAAATGAATTGCCATTATTTGTTTTTTACTTTATGCTTTACAATGCACAACCCCATGAATCTTAACATTTTTATAAAACTAATTCATTTTGAATGAGATGAACTATAAGAACTACACGAACATCTACATCATGCATATATGACTCAAAGCTTTACATGCTATAGTGTGTATTTATTCATAAATTGGTTTCCAAATCTCATGCATTCAATGCATGTGCACCTTACTAGTTTTGAGTAGAGTAGCAAATTTCACTCGGCCGCAGGTATATCAAAATGGAAGGCCCATGCATCATTGCCTTTCGGTCGAACCTACGTCCACAATTTTTTGTACGTATATCTCCACTGGTCCCCGAACCCAAAATGTTGCCCCGTTCCCGTAAAACCAAGCGGCCCACACATATTTAAGGCATCGACTCAAACTCAATCCCTCTCCCATTTACTACGATGTGGCCCCTCACGCCGTAGTACTCCTACAAACCCTACCGACGCACGCATCATCAGTTTTCTCCAAGAGGACGAGGGAGAAGCGGATTTGTAGTGGAGGCGCTTTAAAAAAGGATTTGTAGTGGACACCCCTACCCTAGGGTGCCCTAGGTAGCTGCCGCACGCATCATTGGTTTTCTCTTTTCTTTATACTCTTGCGCCCTAGAGTGAAATGATGGTTGCTTCGTCCATCCAACTTAACGCGGGAAATGTGGGGCTTTGTGATTTGACCCCTCATCGCTCATGTTCTACTACTGCGGCACTACGACCGGGGTGCCTCCAATTCCAACCGCTGCTCCGAACTCTAATTTGGTGTATCGCACGTGGAACACGACGGTGAATGAGCCACATGTCAGCCAAAGGGTCCTGTTAAGTGTGTCGCCATTTCGTGTGCGGACTGACCCTGCTTGAGTTGCTACGCCAACACGATAGGAGCAGCCTACCACTTTGTTTTGCTCCTTGGTGAATCCCGACTATATTGATTTAAAAAGATACATACTGTACTACCCTCTCCGTCTCGGTTTATAGGGCGTGCACGGAGTTCTAGGTCATCCATTTGACTAACTAAATATGAGTTACTATGTCACAAAAAGTATATCATTGGATTGTTAAGCAGATGTAGTTTCTAAACATATACTGTTCATCATGTATATAGTTATTTAAATTCTCAACCTAGAATGACGTGCATGCCATGTAAACCGATACGGAGGAAGTACTAAAAATGAGGTGATTTTACCGAGCGATGGGCGGGGGAGCATGGCCTGTCATGCGGTCCCACGTGTCATGATGTACCAAGGCGATGGGCATGTCCCTCTTGAGGCAGAAGCAATACTATGTGGTTTGAGATGATGGCGAACCGAAGTGTGAAATAATGGTTGCTTCGTCCGTCTGGGAAGGTGCAGCATTGTGATTTGACGTCTCATTGCTCATTACTACTACCGGGGCGGTACGACTAGGGTGCGTCCCCCCTGCTGTTCTGCACTGTTATTTGGTGCTTGACACGTCGAACCGGTTGCTATATGTCCCACATGTCAGCAAGAGGAAGTACAGAATTCATGAAAGCGAGCATCGACGGAGGAGTACAAGACACAGCTTGGTTTTTGCTGCTTCGCGCGATCCATCGATACAAACGCGGACTAAAAAATGGCGAGGGCGGGTCTTTTCCCGTGCAACACGCAGGGGAGTTTGGCATAGTCTGTTCAAGGCAAGGAGGCAGGAAGGGAAACGAGCAAATAAAGGTTGAGCGACTTAGTTTTGGGAAAATATGATTTTATGGAGTACTTACCACTACAAAAAAAAGACACATCCGTGACATTTTGGGCCGAACAAAAAAAATTTCTGTCATACATATGACACTTCTATGACGATAATTGTGACAAAACCCGGTATCATCATAGATGTGGTGGGCTCCTACTTCTATGACAAAAAATCATGACAGAAAATGGGCTTTTTGTCCTGGGCGAGCCGGAGACGCAGCTGCATGACATTCTTTGGGCCGTCCATGATGAAAAAATCGTGGTAGAAGCGAGGGGGAGGAAAATTTCGGGGAGTTGCCAGTTACGGTGGGAGGTGGGGGCGGAGTGATGCGCATTTCTCTCATACGTACGCGCGTGTGTGCGAGGCGTTGGCTCTAACTGAACCCGAGTGAGGCGTTGGTCTCTAACTGAACCCGGGTGATTGCACTGCAGGCTACGCGTTACCGAACCCGAGCGATCGATTGATGGCTTTTAACTGAACCCGATGGAGCGATTCCTTCACTACTACTGCTAACAGAAGCCGATCGATTGGATGAACAGTGAGCGTTGCGGGGGGGTTGGATGAACAGTGAGTGGTGGCGGTTCCTCTGGATGAACAGGAACCCGTGGTGTGGAGGGCTGGATGAACAGTAGACGGTGGAGGGGTGGCCGTGGAGGGGTGGTTGAATAGGACCCTGTGGTGTGGAGGGCTGGATGAACAGTAGACAATGGAGGGGTGCCCGTGGAGGGGTGGTTGAACAGTAGCCGGTGGAGTAGCGCGCGGTGGAGGCTGGATGAACAGGAGCCCGTGGAGGCTGGAGGAGATCGACGGTAGCCCGTGGAGGCTGCAGCAGGTCGACGGTGGAGATGAACAGTATCTCGTGGAGTCCCGTTTTGCGGTACGCCACACCCCTCCCCCCCCGTTTCAACCGTAGCGCTCCAACACAAGTCCGTTTCGACCGTTTTGCGGTACGCCACACCCCTCCCGATCAACAGGACCCCCGTT
>NC_041383.1:263888721-263910302 GCF_002162155.2 Triticum dicoccoides | reverse complement strand
GTTTTGCGGTACGCCACACCCCTCCTGATCAATAGGACCCCCGTTTCGACCATAGGAGGTTTGTTTCCTCCGTTGTGCGGTACGCCACACCCCTCCCGATCAACAGGACCCCCTTTTCGACCGTAGGAGGTCCGTTTCCTCCGTTCTGCGGTACACTAGGCCTTGTTTCCATCGCCTGTTCCGTCCAAGCCGGTTGGCTCCCACGCGTTCCGTTGCCTCCCGACGAACACGACGCATTCCGTTGCCTCCCCATGAACACGACGCATTCCGTTGCCTCCCCATGAACACGACGCATTTCGTTGCCTCCCCATGAACACGAGCCCTCGCCGTACGAATGCGCGACTAGGCGTTTGAGACCCCACCCGTATGTACACATACGTGGCCATATTTTCTTTCTTGCACCCTGGCCGCTGTACGTACGTGTACATGCTACATGCGCGCCTCTACTACGACACGTGCGCGCCTCTACAACGACCAGTATGTACGTACACGTTCGCGACCAGAATGACAATGCTACGTACGCTTCGACCAGGTGGGTCCCGACTATCAGGCACTTCCTTGCGTGCGAAGATGTAGCTGGTGGGTCCCAGCAGTCAGGGGGGTGAATCTTTTTTTTTTGCACGGACGCACTTCCTTGCATGCGAAGATGTAGCTGGTGGGTCCTACCAGTCAGGGGGGCGAATCGTTTTTTTTTGCCCGAACGCACTTCCTTTGCGTGCGAAGGTCTAGCTGGTGGGTCCCAGCAGTCAGGGGGGAAACGTTTTTTTCACGAAATATGGTGGCCGGTCCGGTGGGTCCCCGCTGTCAGGTGGAGGAATAATTATTTTGCGCGTAATAAGGAGGCACTTCCTTGCTGCGGTCGTGGACCCAGCTGTCAGCCTCTCCACGTACAGTCCACGTCCGATGGAAGCCGTTCTTTGACCATGTTGACCACGCCGCGCCGAGAGCACCAGGGCGGTGGACGACGGTGATTCCTAGGAAGGGGACGACAGGGAGCCGGGGAAGACGTGGCAGTTGAAGCCCGTGTCGAGAGGAGTAAGAGGGTTCACTGGTTCGGCTGCGGTGTGAGGTTGCCGTCGCCGCAGGGCCTGGCCAGCGGTGGGAATAGTAGGGGCGGTGAGGCCTCCGCGGCAGCACATCCGGCCACGGGAGGTAGGAGCATGCGGCACGACCGGCGCTGCTTTGGGCGGCTGGAGCAAGAAGACCAGAGGTTGAGGAAGCACTACGACCGTTGGATGGACATCGTACGGTCACTGGAGCTAGAATCATTTATATTGACTAAGTTGACAAAGCCCTCCGTCCCCGTCAACTTAGTAGGCCCACAAGTCAGCCTCCCACCAAGGTGGGTCCCAGCTAGCTGGGGGTATTCATTTTTTTGTGCGTAATAAGGAGGCACTTCCGGTGGGTCCGAGCTGACAGCACGGGGAACGTTTTTTTTGTGAAATACGGTGGCCCATTGGGTAGGTCCCAGCAGTTAGGGGCAAATGTTTTTTTCATGAAATACTGGTGGCCTGTCCGGTGGGTCCCTGCTGTCAGGTGGAGGAATAATTTTTTTCTGCGTAATAAGGAGGCACTTCCTTGCGGCTGCCGTGGACCCAGCTGTCAGCCTCTCCACGTACAGTATACTTCCGATGGATTCGGTCATTGACCACATTGACCACGCCGCGCCGAGAGCACCATGGTGGTGGACGACGGCGAGGCCTAGGAAGGGGACGACCCGGAGCCGGGGGAGACGCAGCAGTGGATGCCCACGCGGAGAGGAGTACGAGGGTTCACTGGTTCGGGTGCGCTGCCGTCGCCGCAGAATAACAGGGGGTGTGGGTGAGTGGAGTGGAGGGATGGCCTGGCCAGCGGTGGGAGTAGTATGGGGAAGGTGAGGCCTCCGCGGCAGCACAACCGGCCACGAGAGGCAGGAGCAGGCGACACGACCGGCGCTGCTTTGGGTGGCTGGAGCAAGAAGACCAGAGGTTGAAGAAGCACTACGGCCGTTGGATAGACATCGTACAGTTAGTCGAGCTAGAATCGTGCATATTGACTAAGTTGACAAAGCCCTTCGTCCCCGTCAACTTAGTAGGCCCACTATACTGGGTCCCAGCTAGCATGGGGAGTATTCTTTTTTTTGGGCGTAATAAGGAGGCACTTCCTTGCGTGCGAAGATATAGCTGGTGGGTCTGAGCTGTCTGTGGCGGTAACGTTTTTTTCCTGAAATACAGAGGCCCTTTCTGTGGGTCCCAAATGTCACGTGGAGGAATCATTATTTTGCGTCTAATAAGGTGGCATTTCCTTGCGTGCGGTCATGGACCCAGCTGTCAGCCTCTCCACGTACACTCCATTTTCGATGGATGTCATTCATTGACCACGTTGACCCAGGGCAGTGGACGACGGCGAGGCCTAGGAAGGGAATGACACGGAGCCAGGGAATACTCGGCAGTTATTTCCCACGCGGAGGAGTGTGAGGGTTTACTAGTTCGTCTGCCGTCGCCAGAGAATAATAGCATGTGTGGGACTGAGGGTGAGTAGAGGGATAGCTAGGCCAGCGATGGGAGTACGGTGGGGTGGTGAGGCCTGCGCGGCAGCACAGCTGGCCGCGGGGAGGAGGGAGCAGGCAGTCCCGCCGGCGCTTGTTTGAGCGGCTGGAGCAGGAAGAGCAGAGATTGAAGAAGCATGACGGCCATTGGATGGACATCCAACAATATATAGGCCATCTGTGGAAAGCCTCAAATCTGTGGAAAACAGCATACAGCCCATCTGCCATTATTTCAAATAGTTTACAACCCATTTGCTAATTCTTACGGGTTTTTTTGGAGCACATATTCTTTTTGTTAGCATTACAGCCCATATTGTGGCCACGGTTAAAAAAATATACGAAATTTTGCATATGTCGGTGCGGTCTAAACTGTTTTTAATCCCGAAATTTCAAGTCACATTCAGATTGATTTTAAAAATAAATGTACATCAATATAAAATCCAATAAATTGTCCACGCATAAAAATCAATGCAATTTAAAATCTCGAAATGAAAAAAAAGATATTTGAAACTAATTGCCGGTTTGATGTGTTTTAAAAATGTACAGCCCATTTCTCATTACTGATAGGCCATTTTCTCGGCCAGCCGAATGAAGCTCTCCTCGTCTAGCCCAATAGGCCTGATAAAGTGACTTACTTGACAAATCACAAAAAAACTAGGCTAGCCATTTTCAAAAAGAAAAAAACTACTGGGCTGGTCTGTGGTAAACATAAAAGAAAAGGCTGTCTAGACAGGCCAGAGTGTCCCGCACAGCCCAGTTGACACCCTGCTTTCGTCTCAAAAACATATTAGATAAATGCCACTCCAATTATGGCGATTCATAAATATGCAACTGCAATTTTCAAACTTTGAAAAATGCCACTACAATTTTTGCAAACTTTGAAAAACGCCACTGCAGTTTGCAAACTTTGAAAAACGCCACTCCAGAGTTCAAAAAATGCCACTAGAAATGGCATGAAATGGCATTTTTCAAATTTTGGAAATTTCAGTGGCATTTCTCGGAGGCATTTATCAAATTAACCCAAAACAAAAATAACTGGGCGAGCTGCTGGGTCCCTGGTGTCAGCCGCTCGTTATGCAGTTCTCTCGTTTACTGACTACGTTGACAATGGCATGGGACCCAGATGTCAGAAATCCACTAGGAGAAGCCATTTTTTATTGGCTTGAAATAAGGAGGCACTTGCTTGCGTACTGCCATGACCTTGGTGGGTCTCTGTTGTCATCCTCTCCACGTACAATCATCTCCTGATTGTGTACGCGTTAACTTGCTAGGCCCACAAGTCAGCCTCTAAACCCGTGGAGGACAAAGACAACCCATTTAAAAAAATAACAGCCCATTCCATACGTTCAAACGGAAAGTTCAACATTCGGAGCAAAGTAACAGGTCTGATCCACATATAGAGTACTGAACTTCCACGTTGACAACCATCATAGCCAAGTTAACAATCTACTCCCACTAGACAAGTACTAACTTACTCTTAGCTAACTAGACGATGCCGGCGGTACACGCTAAACGCCGGCACCGGCGTCCTGCGTCTCGCCTCGGACTTGCCAGAGGTGCGATAGGGCGCGTTGCTCGCGCGCGTTGGCCCTTTCCATGCCGGCGTGGTCCACCGAAGCTTCGGCTTCCAAGCGGGAAACCCACTTGATGAGCTGGTAGTAAAAAACGGCGTCGCGAACGCGTGCGTGCCCGACAGCCTCCAGGGCTATTTGCCGGGCGCCGGCCTCCACGTAGTCGGCCCAGTTGTGGGCGCTCTGCTCACGACTCAGAGCGTCGGTGCGCTGCTGCTCCATGTCCCGCTGGCGGCGCAAATCGGCGTTATGCTGCTCCTCTGCCAGGCGGTCGCGCTCCAACAACTCCTGCTCCTCCACCATGCGGTCACGCTCCAACAACTCCTCGATCTGCGCATTGCCATCTAAAGACAGATAGAATGCCTCCTCCTTCCGCATGCCTTCCGGTGAAAAACCTAACACTAGTTCCGGCGGTGACCGCCTCCGGCGTCGCCTACCGCGGACGGGCGGGGGCATGGCTGACGTGGCGAGCAACGTCGGGCTGGTGGGGGCTTATGAGGATATGGAGAGTTGGGTCACGGTGGCACTGGAGAATGCCGGGAAATAGTACTTATAGGGGGAAGGTAGCGCGACGGTCATCGGAATTCAATGCATAATGGCTTAGCGCGCCAGCTTGCCATGGAAAACTAGGGAAACTAAAATTATGACTGTGTCGTCCCGTCCCATCCGGGTCGCACACTGGCATGGCGGTCAAACGAGTGCACTCGAATTATCTCCCTCCTTGTCAATAATGATTCCACGGATTTAAAAAGCCCGCAACAATTAAAGCGTATCTTTTTCGCATAAGTTAGCTGCCTTAATTACGGCCGGCTGCATGCAGGCACTCAGAATCGCTCGCAGGCAGTACGCGAAGCAGCATGCAACGAGTCGCAGCTGAGGGCACGCATGCAGCCACTTAAATTGCTGGAATTAATTAGGCTTAAACTTCTGCATGCCGTTAATTATTGCCATGCCTTGGTCTTGCTGCTTTGCTCACGGGACTAATAAACCCGGACGGAGGGAGTACCTTGGTTGGTGAGAGGTTTGAATTAAGCCCTGCAAACCAGAAAGGAGGTACTAGTACGTGCGTGATCCGCTATGTATTCGTGTAGGATTGAGTAGGTCGTTTCTTGAATTGAGACCTGCAAACCGGAAAGGAGGTAGTACGTGCGTGATATGCTATTTATCCGTGTAGGATCGATAGTGTAGCTTGTCAGTTTCTTCAGAGGTAGGCATTTTTATCCGTGTAGGATCGATAGTGTAGCTTGTCAGTTTCTTCAGAGGTAGGCATTTTTATTCAAAAAACTGCCACTTCGCATCTTGCGTCGCAAATAAAACTGCCAGGTGCGCATTTGTAGGCTAGCTAGTGATCGATCAGTAACTTGTAAACACTGAGCGAACAGAAATAATAACTGTTAATGCATCTCAATGATTCACAGATCATATACAAATATGTAGCTCCAAAAGCAAAGATCAGTCACTTCGGATCTTGCGTCGCAACTAAAACTAACTAGTACGATTCCCATACATAAGATCAACATGTTAATGCATCTCAATGATTCATAGATCATATACAAATATGTAGCTCCAAAAGCAAAGATCTAGAAAAAAACATCTGTTCTTCCTACTAACATGGATGCTTCTCTTGGCCAACATTTAGTACAGACTGGAAGACAAATTTGTTTGTGAAGTCTACAATTCCTCTTGCAAACGTAAGTGGTTTCACCAATAGCTGGAACCATGAGAATGAACCACACATGATGGAGGAACATCCACTGCAATATGATTTGGTCTTCTCTCGATCACACCGCGAGACTATTTTCGGAATACAAACTTTAACTTAGGGAAAATGATGCCCATTGTATAATCAGACCAAAGCAATGAAGCACCAAGTGTTGGCCAGTAAATAGTACAGTACTACTTTTCTGTAGTCCGTGAAGTGACTATCAAATCTTTGTGTCTATTTTCAAATGGCGCTGCATGAAGTGACTATACTATTCTCTTGTGCAGTTCAACCAAAATTGCGGACACTTTGTTTGTTTGCCAAATAGCAACGGGCAAACATCTCTGTCTGCACAAATATCAAGCAGCTAGTAAACATATACCACACCATGTTCGCAGTGATGGAAGAGGTGAAATCGATACAACCAAAATTGAGCATCCAATCATTGAATCCTGTCCTGCACCTCCAATGTAGGTCCACCCTGCCAATAAATTCACATGCAAACCACTAGTATTACTACCAAATGACAGTACAAAAAGAGTAGCAAGATAGTAGCAAACCATGTACCTTCGTAATGAACAGCTCATAGTGCCACCAATTGGATATAAAGGTTTGGAAAAAAACCATGCTCCTAATGTTGAACCAGTTGGACTTTTTGTGCAGCTCTACTAAAATCGAGCATCCCTGTTTGCATAGATATTGAAAATGTGATTACTATAAAAGTGGCACTAGTTGAAGCATAGACTCGCAAATATAAGCATTCCAATTTCTTAATGGGAAAAGTTAGCAAGACTGTTTCTAACCACCTGTTTGAAGGAATAAATAAAGCAACAGCAGCTGATGTCAGGAAGGCATACATAGTTTTTTTCTGAAAAACCGAGCCATTCCTGACCTTTCCTCTTCTTTTAAGCAAATTTTGTGCAGTTCTACTAAAATAAAATGCCATCACCGCCTTGACAATTTAGTTACACTGTACAAAAGGAGATGACTTAACATTACATCATGATGTCGGGTATGTAGTAGACAGGCATTAGAGACAAACATACAGACCTCCTCCGATAACATAATGAACATTAATTTTAACAAAGGTGTGACTAGCTTTACCGGGATAATTTGAGTGAACTCTACACCCTCTGTTCCTTAATATAAGACGTTTTCGCGGTTCAATTTAAAGTACCCAAACGTCTAGTATTTAGAAAAACAGGTAGTAGTTTTCTTGAGCACATATCTGGGAAAGCTTGCCACACTTTATTTATGTCCATACACTAATGCAACACCATTCAAATACTACAAATATACACTAATACAGTGGCTAGTGCAATAGTAGAGTAGTTAGTTTATTACAGGGTACAGTACAATGGTTTTACTGAACAAATTTCAATAAACTCTAGCACTGGAAGGTTTCTATAAGAATTAACAATACAAAATGTAAAGGTAACAAGTTTCAACATTGGTATACTAGCTGTGCATGAGCATTAAACCAAATACAAAAGTCTGAAGGTAACTAGCATGATTAACTAATGACAGTACAAAAAAATTGCAAACCATGTACCTCCAAGATAAATATCATTTCGAACTCGGGGGGACCTCAAAAATTGATATCCCAATCTTGATAATCGATCAAACATAAAAACTTGATCTTTCCTCTTGATAATCAAGAGAACAACCCGAGGAGGAGGTGCCTACTCTTGACCTTTCCTCTTGTCTTCATAATTGTCTGTGCAGTTTAACCAAAATAAAATGACATCAGCGCCTTGGCATTTTGGTGACACTGTACAAAAAAATTAACTTATCTCATGAAAGTGAGGTATGTAATCTATAAGCATTAACAGTGCAAATATCTGAAGGTAGTAACAAGTTTCATCGTTGGTATACTGGCTGTGCAACAGCATTAGAATGCCTTAGCTAAAAAATCTTTAATACATCCACAATCAACAGCTAACCCTGAAATGATCGAGTGACATAAATGGCACTGCTTAAATTTATCTGTGGCATTAGACTGAGAGCAGCATTAGTTAAATGTGGCATCACTTTAGCAGTAGCATTGCTTGACTTGACTGTTGGCGTTATACTAACAGCAAAAAAAGTGGCAATAAGAGCATGGGAGGCCCATTCGGACAGTGGGCGCACTAGTACGATGTACCTCCACGGACGCAGAGTGGTGAGGGAGGTATGGTTGCCCAGAGCGACAAATATCCAGGCAGCATATGTGGATTACGTCCCATTTTTGTTCTCTTTAGCCACCTTTTTCCTATGTGAGGACAACAAACTGATCGACCTGGTCATTCTCTATTGCGTTGTCATGCCTTTCTACCCTTCTTCAACCAAGAGACACGAGACTCGTTCCTTAGCTATTGATTTTCCCCTTTTCAACCTAGATGCGGGTTCGATGCCTACTCTCTTGGACAGTACAGTCTCCCTTCCTTTCCTTATTCAACCCAGACATGCATTAGTCTGCATGAAGTAGGGTTTCCTTTAATAGTGCAAATTATGGTTTTCGTCTGCATGGCCAGCAGAGCAGAGGATAGCAAATTGGGAAGATGGTGGAGTGGAAAAAGATCCACATGCAATGACGTGCCAGATGGGGCAATAGAACAAGGGTATGTTCGAAAAGAGGTAGCATACCTGAGGGTCGGCGGGAAGTGGCTTCGCTCGTGGTCGTCGTCCTCCGCACACACTACGGCAGCGATCCCGCGCGGGCGCTAGGTTTGAGAGGACGGCCTTGTCGTCAGTGCGTGACCTTGCTCGTCGACGACGAGTGCGTCAACGCTGCACGTCCTTTTCTTCCCCGGCGGATCCGTGACCACCGGTGAGGAGGGAGAGAGGGGCCGTCTTTTTTAGATCTGGAGAGAGGGTGGTAGTGTGAGAAGCAAGTGGGCAACCCTTGGCAAGAAAGCGTCGAAGCTCCAGCCTATATATCTTATTTATACTACTAGTGTGAGAAGCAAGTGGTAGAGTAGTTTATATTTTCGTTGCGTACAGCGTGCTTCAAAACTGAATGGCGCGCCATTAAAAAAATAAAGGCCGATAACTAATGCGGCACCTCGGGCCAACGCGGCCAGATCGCATTTTGCACGAGAAATTACACACCATGTCTCGTTGACATGTGATCCCGTTCCACATATCAGTGAGACGACGGCGAGTAGTAGGAGTATTTCTGAACCGACGTGTAGGCCGGGGCGCCCCTTCATGAACCGTGGCAAACTGGCAACCGTCCACCGACTCTTCGCCTTTCCCTCTCGATTTGGAACTGCTGTCGCACGCTCTTCCCCCCCCCCTCCTCCATTTTCCTTCAGCCCTTCATGCTTTCTTCTGCCATTGTTCGATCGTCTTCTCCATGTAGGGAACAGGACGGAAACGACCCCGTTATTCTTGCCCCGATCTAAAAGATGACGTGGTGGAGGAACTCATTGATCGGTGCAATGTCATCACCTAGGCTAGCATGGCAGGTTCGTTCAAGCCCATTCTCGACTCAACTAATAGCATCATTACAAGTAACCCAAGAGTCAAGGAGCGGTTTGATCTCCCCTATCTTCTTCGCCGTGACCCTGATGACTGGCGCCATCACGACGGAGGCCTCGCCCTGTGCAAGTTGATGCCGCTTGATAATGATACGTATGATGTTAAGATGCCATCGCTTGAGGGCAAGGCTTGGGCAGGCGCAAATGGAGATTGGGTTGTTTACATTGGGTCCAACTGCGAGTGGGAACTTGTGAATGTGTACACTCGTGACCGGGTTCCACTTCCAAAAATCTCAGCAGACTGCCCAGAGGTTGAGCACACCAGTATTGTACGCACGTTCGAATACAATCATGGTGACTGTCTTCTACGGAAGATAGCAATTTCTCGAGTCCCCAACCGCTCTTGGAATTACAACAACTATGGAGTTGTTGCTATCTTCGACAAGCTTATTGCTGTCGTCAGTGGTTTGACTGGATGGATATTGCTCAAAAATCAGTTTCTGTACACAGATGAGTACTGTGATGCAATTGAATACGAGGGCCTTGTGTTTGCTGCCACCACTCGTGGCACTATTTTTGCATGGCATCCTCGTTGTTTCGGTACGTTTGTCTTCCACCGTAATTATAATTGTTTCATCCACATGCATGCGGGTTAGCAAGGCTGGTCATAGTGGGGAGTAACTTAGACTAGTAACATGCATATGTTACTAGTTTATGTTACTACCTCTATAGTGCATAGTACTCCCTCCTCCGTCCGCCAAAGAGTATCTTAGATTAGTATCATAGGTGGTCTCATTTATTGCCATGCATGACACATAGTAGCATCACATTTATTATGTTACAGTATCTACCTATGTTACTATAACCATCTCTCTCTTCCTTAATTGCCTGCCACATAAGCATGTTTGCGAGTCCCAAGTGCATGATACTACTTATGTTACCCCCACTATGGCCAGCCTTACTAATTAACCTTCTTCTTGTGTTTCCAAGGTCCTGTGAACATTCCACCACCTATACTTGAAGATTTTTATAACCAAGGGGGAGATGATGATGGTGATGATCACGAGCATGAGGACGAGAAGCGCCCATATACTATTTGGCGCCTGGCAACTAATTCCGATGGATCACCTCTTCTCGTGTGTATACAGCCCACTGATGATGTTACTGCTAAGGAAGCAAGTGTAGTCTCCCATGGTTGCACTCTCCGGACCTATTCCAACACCCATTGCATGGTATTCGAGATGGATACTAGTGTGCTAGCGCCAACTCCTTCTCCCTGGTACAGAATTGATAGTCTTGGAGAAAATTCACTCTTCCTTGGACAAAACTATCCAATGATGGTGAAAGGCGATCCAACTGCTGTTGACACAATGTTACTACCATTTATGAGAAGCAATTGTGTCTATACCTCGGACATTTGGGTGGTTCCCTACCCTGGTACTGATATAGTAGGCCGCTTCAGCCTGGATGATCAGTCCTGTGTTGGTCTCCAGATCGATAATGGATGGCCCGTCCCAGAGAATCACTTGTGGTTCAAAGCAAGCGTTTACAACGCCGAGGAATGGTTGAGTTGAAGTTCATTTCATTGCTTGTTATTTGTTGTGTGGTGAAAACTTTAGTATTTATAATGTATCCTCGTTGTCGATGTGCGTTGATGACCTGTTGTATGTAATAAAATGATATGCCTGTGATAAACTTACTAAATTTATGAATGGCTTTCGAGTTGCTTCTGTGAGTGAGTGGTGCGACGAGGCAAAAAAATATTTTCCGAATACATAATTGTACGTGCATTGCAATAGGTTATCGGATGAGGCCAATCATCAACAATAGTAGTAGTACACTATTTGTACTAGCTTCACATGCTTCGCACGTCGTGCGGGTGTTTTTACTGTAGCCATACATAACCAGCACCTCGAATCCTCGATACTAGTAGTACTCCCTCCGTTCCTAAATATAAGTCTTCGTAGATATTTCACTGTGGACCACATACGGATGTATATAGATGCATTTTATGTGTAGATTCACTCATTTTTCTCCGTATGTGGTCCATAGTGAAATATCTCCAAAGACTTATATTTAGGAACGGAGGGAGTACTATATAGTAATTAGTAGGAGTAGTAGGGTGGCATGGGCCAGAACAAGCATTCACGTCCAGGAGTACGGCACACGCCACCAGCACGACTTCCATCTGACACCAAATTTCTTGGAGTCCATGCTAGAGCAATCTCTTCAACCTCATCATTTCTCTAACTCAGCCATCACGCGGCGGGCGAGGTGGGGGTTTGCCGATAGTCGGTTTCCTCAACTGCGGTCCCACTTGTAAGGCCAAGTCAAACGCTCTATCAATATATGGATGTACTCTTCTTCCCAATACAAAAACTTGCATCCATTCTACTCCCTCCGTTCTAGTATTTGTCAACATATATATGTATCTAGACATGTTTTAGTATATAGGCACATCCATTTTTGGACAAATGGAAGTCAAGTATTTTGGAACGGAGGGAGTACACAATAAAAAATTTAAGTTAGCACAACTAGTCTAATCCGAGAGCACAACTGAAGATTTGGTCGGGTTCTTCCTCCTTTTGCCGACACGTGGGACATCCAGCATCCAGGTCGTGTCATGAAAGAAAATAGAGTGGTAGTTGATAAGTTGAAGCCACGAGATGTGCATCTTGGGTTAAACTATAAATAGAATCTTACTACTCTTGAGTAACTCCAAAAGCAGCCATCGAAGATCTTTCTTGGATTTGTTTTTCATCACCAGCACGTCGAGGTGAAAGATGTGCAGGTTTAGTGGGTCTGCTTGCGTTTTCACTGACATGTGGGACCGCATGTGAGCAAACAGACGATGGGCTCCGCACGTCCGCTGGCTGGCTGAGAAGAAAGATAGAGGAGTGCTGAGCACGGACTGTAGGAAATTTGTTCAACATATTGTACCTCGATATAGGCTCGATATAGTGGGGTGGCATGGGCCATAACTAGCATTCACGTCTAGCACTACGGCAGACGCCACCCACACGAGTCCCATCCAACACCAATTTTCTTGGAGTCCGTGCTACAGCCATCTCTTCTCCCTCCTGTTTTCTCAGCCATCGCGCGGTGGGCGGGGTGGGGGTTTGCCGATAGTCGGTTTGCTCAACTACGGTCCCACTTGTAAGTGAAAATGCAACACCGCACACATTCCCGCTTGAGCGGCGTGCCGGACCAACCGTGTGGGGGTGCGACGCGAACACGGCAGGCTTTTCCTTTTGAACTTGTAACTTGTAAAATTTGGTTCTGCTCCATGGCGCGATCGATAGATAGAAAATAACGATTTTGCCTAGAGTAATGAGAAGTTTGGTTCTGGCGCCGTTCATGCATGGAGTACGTACGAAAATTATGAAGTTGATGCGAAAGGTAAGATAATTACTGTAGTATCATATACTACTACATGGATTTGACGGAAAGATAAAAATGCATACGGATCCATCAACGACATCCTCACGCCCTAGTGTGCCGGGTCACCAACCGACGTGTTAGGAGCAGCGGCGTTAGCGGCGAGCTCAACGTGCTTCTGAACAATGCGTCCAAGGTTGCCCTGTGGTCCAAGAAGGCCAGCGTCCTATCGTCCTCCTCTTGCATGCGCGTAGACATGGGTGATTATATCCATGGTGTCTTGCTGCGCCAGGCGCTTTGCGGCGAGAGCGACCTCAAGGTGGATATTCTCCGGCGCGACGGCGGACAGTCGCAGGGCCACCAGTGCGTCGAAGAGGTTGTCACCATAGTGGCCGTTGAGGGTGGCAGGCATCGCAGAGCCTGGGCGCGTCGGCTGAAGGCTTACGTCAAAGTCGTCTGCGAGCTTCTTGACGATGGTGAACTTGTCGAGGAAACTGACGAGGACCTCATCGAACAAGGAGACGAAGCTGTCGTCCAAGCGGCCCCTCGCCCTGCCGGCCTCAAGCAATACTACCTGGAGACGTTCCTTGTTACCGGGCCGCAGGCCAGCGTCGTGGACCATCTGGCACAGCCGGCTGATGCTCGCGCTCATCGCCACCATGGGTCTAGCTTAGCTTCTACTAGTCAACTGATCTTGCGATTCGAGTGATCACTCTTGCCCTTGGTTAGCGTGCGTAGGTGCGTAGGATTTTGTACTACTCCTCGGCCCTCTACTGCACCTGCCTTTGGCTGTATGATAGGTGGGCCAGCCACCCCCTGGGCCCACGTGTCATTCACCCAAAGGCAGTTGCCATAAGTCAATGAAGCTGCGCCCCCCTCCGTGCTAGTGTGGTATAGTCATCTCACCGGACCTCTAGTTGGGGCCAAACGAGAGAAGTTTGATGTTTGCTGGTTTATCGGTCTCCTTTGCATTTTGCGCCAAGTTTTGACCTTTGATTTAACTAATAAAATGTTAATGCATGTAAACAAAAATGTTGTGTAAGTCACATTACGAAAACCAAATAATCCCAAAACACTTAGGCACGGTGCATTAATTCCCTCCTTGTTTCTTATTTCGTGACATATCAACCAATGAGAGATGTGGGCCGTGCATGCTTTCAATGACTTGAGACTATCAAACATGACATGCAGTATTTAGTTCATTGCATGTAATCCTATTAAGACTCTAGTTAGCAAGAAAACATTAAGTTCTCTCGCTGATAGGAATAAAACACCATGTATTTATTTAAAGAGGGAGTAGTACATTTTTTGTGACATGCATTACTAGATATTGCTAGTCAAATACTAAAATCCAGATGGACGTGGTAGTTCTCCTAAATCCAGACGGTGGTGCTACTAGTACTAGTAGTAGTACTACCAATGTAGTACTCCTAGGAGTACTAGCATTGTACTACCTGTTGGTCAAATTATTACGTGCTGCTCCTCACAGTGAAGTGACAAGACCCTGCGCCGGAGATGACACCTGAGTATAGGCGCCGTGTTCGGCATACCATAGTCAGCCTCACCGTTTGCAGTCACTATCATCATGGCTGTAGAGCTAGCCTGCTTACAACTAGCCCTGTTCGACATAATTTCCCGTGCGTAGATGCCCGTGCATTGCATGGAACACCAAGATTGGGGCTGGACTGCTCCGGCAGCGGCCATCACGCCAGATTTTTCCACGGCCTTCTAGATGTGGTGGGGAGGAGATAAGGCTGATTGTGAGAGACAAGGACTTGTTTGTAAATAGGGAACAAGTGCGGGCATCTTTTTGCAAAAATGGAGAAGCTTGGTTTGTATGCGTCAAATCTAGATCCGGCGGCTACTGGTGAAAGATGGGAGGCACAACATCATCACCAAATCAAGACCTGTTTGATTCGCAGAATTTTGAAAATGCAGGAATAGGACACGGCAATATTACAAGTTTCAAACTGATATTACAAATGTTAGGAGTAATGCTGCACCTAGGAAGAGGGAATTACTAGGAAGTTCATGTAAGAACTTTCGTTACTTTAGGTGGATGCAGCGTTATCGTACAAACTAAAATCCACCGCCCTGACAAGTCACTAATGGGCAAATAAGTTTTCGAGTTTCTGGCCACTTGATGTTTCAAAAACAAATTCAGCTTCTGTGGAGACTTTGTCATGTAGGCTTAGACGCTGGCGGTGATCAGCACACCATTCATTGTTGCGCCAGAGAACGCCAAACCTCATTACCTTGAGCACACTTGCCTCCAAAACAAAGAACCTGGCCAATTTAATCTCAGATGTGCTGCCTCGGTAGTCGATCAAATCAATTTCTGTAAGATGGAGATCAAGGCATTCGATGAGATTGTTATCGTGCAGCACATTTTTCACTTTCGGGTCTTTTTTTATCTGCAAAAGAAGAGAAAATATTAGAGCAGCTGGCTGCATAAGATTGCCGTGTCATCAAGAGGTACCAATATCATTCACTCATATGATAGGGTTGGCTGGCTAGTGATATTTTTTCACTCTCTCTCTCTCTCTCCCTCTCTCTCTCTCTGTGTTTCTGTTTCCTCTCATTTAACTAGGAGCACGTGAAGAGCTCGGGCATTTGTTGCCTTCCACTATGTGGCCGATGCCATATTTCGCAAAAGTATGCCACATAATACGCATCAATGTCAAATCAAAAGATTTTGGCACCGCTCTCGCGATGTGAGAGATTTGGCACCGCAGTGCACACAGACCCACATGTATAAACAAATCAATCAAACCAACTACACCAGCCTCTCACTCTCCCAAACAAGTGTTTTTTTATTGCCTCAGTCCTCTCTCTCTCCCACGCAGTGTTTTTTCATTGCGTGAGTTAATTTGGCACCGGAGCAAAGTAGGTGCTCCAAATTGGGGCACCAGGTGAGCAATGGAGGGGCATCGATGCCAAATGCATCACAAGTGAATTTGGCACATGTTTTGGCCTACATAGCCCACTTTTGTACTCCCTCCGTCCCAAAATTCTTGTCTTAAATTTTTCTAAGTACGGATGTATCTAGTTACATTTTAGTGTTATGTAAGACAAGAATTTTGGGATGGAGGGAATACTACCTCGTATTTAGTATAAAATTTTGACCATAGATTTACCTAAGAAAATGTCAATGCATGTCACTAAAAATTACACCATTTGAAATTATGTTCAAATACGAATCCAATGATATAGTTCTTAGTGACATGCATTAACATTTTGTTAGTTAAATCTATGGTCAAATTTTGATACTACAAAATTGAAAGAGTAAACCAGGACGGAGGTAGTAGTAGTACTTGCCCTTAGGGTAACCATAGAGTTACTGGAGTAGTCTAAGTTACTTTCCACTATGACTAGCCTAGGATACTATAGTAGTACAGCATAAAAATACTAAAAACATTTCTTTTGGTGCAGTGCGTAGATGTAGTTTAGAACACTACACTTGTCATCGTAATTTGGGAAAATTACGAAAAAAAATTGAACAACGTTGTGATTACCATTTACTAATAGGAAAGAAGTTTCACCTCGATGAGTAGCTTCTCCGTGCATGGAAAGCATGTAAGGAATCCAACAACTTGATCCTGATTGGGGCCGATAGATTTTAGTGCTAAGATCTTCACTGTGCGCATGGACTGGGTCAAGCTTGTGGGAATCATTTTCTGGAAGACGGTCATAAATACATCAAGAAGAAATTTAAAAATGTGAATTTCAAGAAGACGGAGAAGAAGATGAGTGCTATACCTGAACGATTACGGATCCAATAAAGAGTTCGAAGAATTTGGCAGACGAGTACACCAATGCTGTCAATTTCGGCGCGTCAATGACCCTGATTTTTGTTGGACCTTCTAGATCCGATACAAGCAATCTCTCAAGGAAAGGCGCATTCTCAATGACCATAACATGGAATAGCTGGAGTGATCTCTTCCCAATTGATGTCTTGTTGCGGGGCCAGCAAGACACATAAATCCATTGGAGATTCGTCGAGGCGATGTGGAGGCTAATGAACCCGTGGATCTGCTCAAGACAAAGGTACTCGAGCGCAGTACAGCTGCGGAGCAGGTGCTCCATAGCCTTCTTCGAGATGACAACGTTGAATAGGTCGAGCTGCTTGAGTTGAGGGAGAAGAAGGGCGAGCGTGGCATCAATCTGGGGAAGATAGCAGGAGCTGAAGCTGGCGCGGCGCAACATTGGCATGAGGCGGAGCGCGGACGGCGGCAGAGAGCGACATCGTCCAGCTTCAAAGTTGAGCTCCTTGAGCTGATCTAGGGCGGGGGATCAGAACCACTCGTCGAACTTGGGTTTGACCTTGCATTTGGTACTGAACATGCGGATGTCAAGGCGTCTGGCTGGCCCAGGGTGCGATGAAAGGATCTTGGAGACTGCGGCCATGCGTTTGCAATCCCCGTCGCAGAGGCAGCTGTTGACGGTGAGGTTGAGGGGGACGCAGCGCTAGAGGGGGCGCCACCGCCGGGAGAGCAGGGCGGTCCGCACGGCAGATTTGGTGGGGAGGAGGCCGATGATGACGAGCAGCATGTCATCGGGGAGGCTGCTGATGAAGTCCAGGCTCGCCGGATGCGGTTTTGGCTCGAGCGGCCTCCGCTTATTGGCTGCCTCGTCGTCCATCTCAACCGGCGGTGACGCCGGTGTACACGTGTGCTGCTGTGTGTTGTGTGCTGGGTGTGTGCGAGTGCGTCCTTCTGTGCATGTCGCCGCGCAGTGGTGAATTGTGCGTGAGTGCGTCCTTCGCGCGCAAGAAGTTTGTGCTCAATGCGCCCTCAATTTACTAGCATGTGGGGTGCTACCCTGAGTGGTTTCAACTTTGTTTCCTTCACCGCGTGTCAGATGGGCCTCTAGTTTACTTATTTTCACCCACTGCCACATGGGCCAGCACACCAAGATACAGAACACGAGCTGACAATGCAGCATGTGGATTGGTTGATCGGTCAACTAAACAATATACAGAGCTATACGCTGACACAGTGAGCGTATAATCCGTCCATATAGAGAGTTCGAGTGAGAGGGGAGGCCCGTGAGAGATAGCAGAGAGAGAGAAAGAGCTACTCCCTCCATTCGATAATGTAGTTACAACATTTTTTCAAAGTCAAACTTTTGAAACTTTGACCAAGTTTATAAAGAAATTACTTATATCGGCAATACCAAAGATAAATGATAGTATGAAGTAAGTACATGTTGTGATGAATCTAATGGTCGTTCCAGATGTAAATGTTCTGAGGTTTGACTTTTCAAAACATCCATATGCATATGGATGTGACAGAGTCCCTTACGAGAGAGAGAGAGAGAGAGAGAGAGAGAGAGAGAGAGAGAGAGAGAGAAGTGTGTGTGCGTGTGTGAAAGAGACATGGACAACACACGATAAAAGTGGAGAAAAAGCGTGTGTGTCTTATGCAAACATATCACACATGCATCTTCGACAACGGAGGCAAGGTGAGGAGATAGTGTGTGGTTGTTTGGAACCGAGAGAGGAAGACCCCTAGCACGTGGCCAAGAGGGGTCTGACAAACAAGGGAGAGAGGTCGAGAGAGACATACGGAGAAAATGCAGACATGGGGAGGAGAGAGTGTATGTTTGTCATAGAGAGATCCCCTGGAGATCGTGATGGGACTACATGGGTGGGAGATCGAGTGACAATGTGTGTGCGCAATAGAAGATGCCCCGAGAGATATCGAGATAGACGTATGGATGGAAGGAGACAATACATGTGTTCCTGATGGCTACTAAGAGATAATCATACTTAGGAGGGGGGAGTGCTTGCGCCTATGGCCCTGTTTGGATACTCTAACTCAGTTAGAGATTAGAGTTAGATTCTAACCCTGAACTAACTCTAAGTAAAGAGGTGTTTGGATGGCAGGGTTAGATGGAGCGTGGATACGGCGAGGCACCTTCATGGGCGGTGCGAGAGGGAGGGAGGGAGAGGACGAGAAGCTTCGAGGAAGTGGGGAGGGATCTGCGCGGGGAGAGCGAGAGAAAAAAGTGTTTATTAGTGGTCCGAGAAGAACTAACCCAAATAAGCACCTCTTGGATGGGTTAGTTTTTTTGGATGGGTTAGATGCATCTAACCTAAACTAACCCTCCTGTTTGGATCTTTTTGGGTTAGTTGACTCCAAACTAACCCAAACTAACTCTAACCCATGGATCCAAACAGGGCCTATGATGGAGTGAGGGATTATGGTACTTAGGGGGGGGGGCGTGTCACATGGAGAGAGAACAAGGGCGGAGAGTGTTGGATGGGTCTATATGTATAGCGCGAGCGAGACATGTGTATGTGTGAACCAAGGAGATATAAGGCCCGTTTGGCTTGCATCGTGAGCATCTTTTGCGTGGCCTGGGGTTGTGGCTGGATTTCATGCACGCTTGTTTGGTTGCTACCCTGTGAAAAAGAAAGCCCGCCTGGGCTGGGTTCCCTTGCACTTTAATTAGCCTGGCTGAACTCCACACACTACAAGTAGCCTGGCCCAAGCGACCGATTTCCAACGCCTGGCCGTGCCTAGTCGTGTGGCCACGAGGCTAACAGCAACATGGATGGATATTAGCATTAAATAATTGATGCATGGATTGATTGATGGGACGTTGATGCTTTTCCTGGCCCAGGCATGAACCAAACGCTTCAGCCCCACACAATCCTGGCCAGGCAGAAATATTTTACATCTCACGTCCACACTAGGCAGTACCGACCATCAAGGCATGAGGGTCAGGTCACGAACCAAACTGTCAAATAAAGTTTGAGAGAGATTGAGGAGCCCCGATAAGGCTGAGTGGTGCGTCAGATAGCTTAGAGGGGGAAAGAGATATTCCATCCGCTCGATAATGCAGTGCATGTAAATTTTTTAGAAGTCAAACTTTCGAAACTTTGATCAGGTTTACGCAAATGTTATTTATATCTACAATACCAAAGATACATCATACAAAACTACATCTCATAGTGAATCTAATGGTATATGTTTGTCGTACTAGATGTAATTCTTTTTCTCCACGTACATGGTCAAACTTTGTGATGTTTGACTTTTCAATAAATCTATGTGCTATGGACGGAGGTGAGTGCCTCAGTCGAGACAGATCAAGTGCATGTGAAGGAGAATGAGTAAGTGTGCAAAAAGAGTATGTGTGTGAAAGAGAAAGTGACAACAAACGATAAATTAGAGAGAGTGTGTGTTTTTTCGTTTCTTATGCGAACATATCACGCATGCATCTCCGAGATGGAAAAGCGAGGCGAGGAGATACACGAAGATAGCTAGTGTGTGATTGTTTGCAACGGAGAGAGACACCCCTGTAGCACATGTCCAATAGAGGTCTAGCCAACAAGGAAAAAGGTCGAGACGGACACATGGATGACATGGACGCAAGGGGAGGGAGAGAGGGTGTGTTTGTGATAGAGAGATCCCCTCGAGATTGTGAGGGGACTATATGGGTGTGAGATCGAGGGAGTGCGTGCGCGAGAGAGAGATGCCCCGAGAGAAATCAAGATAGACCATGCACATGTTTGTGATGGAGACTAAGATTAGATAGTCATATACATATAGGGGGACTGCGTGTGCCTACAATTGAGTGAGAGACCATCATACTTGGCTAGCTGGGCATGAGACTGTGTATGTGTGTGTGCGTGTGAGATGGAGAGAGAACGATGGAGACAGATAGAGTTTTAGATGGGCCTATCGAGTGCGAGTGAGATATGCATGTGTATGTGTGACCCATGTGGATGGAGAGTTTGAGAGAGGGGGGAAGAGCTCCGAGACGACATAGTGGTGCATGAGAGAGTTACGGGCAAAGAGCCAAGGAATTTGTGTGCGTACGATGAGTGCACCCAAGATATCTAGCTTGGACTAGCTAGAGTATCATACATAGTGTGCGAGAGAGACCTATAGATGGTGTATATATGAATGCGGACTAGAAAGACCCCCCCCACACACACACAGAGAGAAAGGGAGAGGGACCAACAAGGTTTTTGTGTCGGATGCGTGCGACAGAATTGAAGATTGTCGGCGAGAGAGTGAGAGAGAGAGAGAGAGAACAGGAGTCCGGGAGAGGGGGAGGTCGCATTTTATGCATCAAAGAGTGATATAAACTTGCATTCAAATATTTAAATTGGAGACCATGTTGTCTGCAATCCGCACATGAACGGATATATGCGCATATCAAACAAGTTCATTAATTTGACTTTCAACATGTTCATGGAGTACTATAATACTGTACAACATGCTACTCGATCGAGGTGTTCAATTTTGGATTTAGTTCACTATTTTGACCTACTGAACGAGCTAGTTCATTGAATCGAGATATTTCATTTTGGGTTTGATTCGCATTTTTGAGTGGGTCAACTTTTTGTCATATAGTAAATCGCTAACAACGAGCATGTAAAAACACATTACTCCCGAGCATCATCTCTCCATCTAAAAAAGAAGTGGCAAGCTAATATTCAAAATTTGATTCGAATCGACTTGGTAAGGTAGACGTGGATGCTCGTTCTCCCAAAATTTGAATGAACCGTTAAAAATCCTCTCTGCTCGGTGGAATTCACCCGAGCAAATAAATGGGAGACGCGAAATTACCGTCCTATGTGGGACACGCATCAATTGGCCCGTTGTACATCGAGGGTAGGTTCGTAACTTCATCCAAGCGCGCCTTCTCCTCGCCCGAAATGACATGTGCCGAATAATTCATAAACCATGGTCGGCAAAACACGCTCTCCTCGCCCGAAATAGCTCACGCCCGGTATTTCAAAACACGCTCTCCTCGCCCGAATTCGCTCGCACCCACTATAGTTCACAACACGCCCTCCTCGCCCGAAATCGCTCCCGCCCACTATTTGGGGAGAAGAAAAGTTACTCTACTATCCCCGACCCTCAGTACACAGACCCAAGCCGAGAAGCCTATAGGCAAGGGTAGAACTGTAACTCCCCCTCACATTT